>NC_056705.1:35316450-35628950 GCF_018831695.1 Puntigrus tetrazona | reverse complement strand
CAACAGTCATCAAAGAAACTGTAATGGTCTTTGTGTTGGTCAGATACTTTTGTAGTGAGTTATGACTTACATTTCATTGGCTTTTTACTCTTACGTAGGTTGTTTTGAAGTTTAACAGTTTAATAAAATGGTTACCAATTATTTGACTGGCGGTGCAGATCTAGACCCAAATCTGTTCCACCCAAAGCATTAATATATAATGCTTAATATAATATAATATCGTTTATCATTCGTTTTTCAGTTGTCAGATTAATGTTAAATTTTTTTCCAACTACATGCATCAAAGAAACACACATATTACAATAATATCTTTAGCATTAAACCCATATTTACAATTGATAGTATGTGTTTTGAGCACCAATCAGTATTTTAGAAATATTTGTAACTAATTATTTGCCAATGGCTGCATAAAATTCACCTTTGCCAAGGCTATATTTTTAAATATATTAAAATAGACTTTGTAATAATTCACAATGTTGCTTTTTTTGTAACAGTGTTGTAACAATATTACTCAGTTTCTATAATGAGAGTGATACTGTCACAAATGCAACTCTGCCACTACTAAAATTATTGCACACTAAAAATATTTTTAGTGCAACTGCAGTTTTTAGTGGCATTTGCACGTACAATATTATTGTCTAAACCTTTGCTAAGAATGAAACAGAAACTGAAATGTTTCCTGAAAGAAATAAATGCCGGCATTCCATTTCATAGTTGTCTTTAATCACAGTCTTTAGATTTTTACTGTAGTCCATCCTCATTGACGTCTATATTTCGTAATGCTGGAAGCAGAGATTTTTCATGGTTATTTATAAATCAGATTTTTACAGTGCAAAATATTTGCGTGTTGCTTTGTTTGTATTGGCGGTTGCTGTCAGATGTTTCCATACTGGTCACAGAGAGTTCAGAGTGCACTCGACAGATACCTGTAACGCTCAGCAGGACACTGGAGGGAATCCCTGTGTTTGTCTCATCATCACAGCTAATCAGATTGGCCTCCTTTCTCAGAGTTCCAAGTGGGATGTTTTACTAAAGTATGTTGGTTCCCCCTTCCCCCCCAAGCAGCCAGCCGGCCCCATGTGATTAATGTGGGCTGTGTTTCTGGTCACCACCTGTTTCTTAGCAAGCAATAGCGCAGAACTGCAATGCAGCCCTAAAGCTGTACTGTTTACAGCTTTAGACCACACTTATGCAGTGCGTAGGCAACTATGTGCATTTTAAAGAGATAGCAGACCCCCCCAAAAAAAGACATTCTGTCATTGCATTTTTACTCTGTTGTTCTCATGGTTTATGTTATTCTCCTAAAATGACCAAAACCGTTAAATGTTTATAGAACAAAGTGGTTGTGAAATTCTACAAAAAAATGTGTTTTTGTTCCACAGAAGCAGCAAAACACGAGTTTGGAATGGTGTTAATGTTTAAAGAGATTTTTCAACATTTAATTTGTGTTCAAAGTAGTTGCATTGCAGCAGAATGAATTTAAATGAATGAAATTGATTTTATTAAAAATTTTTACTTTTTAATTTTTATATTTGTTTTTCTGTCTCCATACAATGAAGGTCATTGAAGTCCAGCGTTGTTTTGGACCCAATTGACCTTTATTGTATGGCCAAAAACAGCCTGATAAGAGAAATAGTAAGTTTGCTTCATTTATTTTCTTTACTCTTTTATAATTAGTTTAATATAACTTTGAGCAGCTCGCCTGATTAAATTGTGAGGGCATGTGCTGCTGTTCAGAGCGAGTAGTTACATTTCTGTTTGGGAAATGCTCTAAACTAAATCATGCTGATCTGTAGAGTTGGACAGAAGTTTGTGGACATGATCCAGCCCTGCCCTGTCAAGCCTGATAACGCGGCTTCTTTGGATTTCTGAGATATTTAAGGCTTTATAGGGATACAGTAGGCGTTTTCTTTAGACTTTAAGCCATTTTGAGGATCTGATAAAGAACCGCTGAAGAAATCTTGCTAATGTAGCCAAATCATGGGAGAATTATTAGACTGATAATGCCACCATAAGTACAGCCATCTATTTAAATAAAAATTGGTCACCAGTCATTGGACTTTCCACTTTGAAAATGACCATTCATGCAAGGTACAACCATAGATATGTATAGGTAGATACCCTATTATTTAGGATACGGACGTGTCTTCACGCTTGAAACGATGGAATAGGGAATTTAGCTATACATATCTATGGGTACAACAATGCTCATCATGTTATTGTTTATACTGTTATCAGGGATATGCAGAGCGAATGTGGGCAGCCACAGCATAATTTTGAAAAGTCTCTGCTTTGGTCCATTTACACTAAAACACAGCCCCGGAGTTTCTGCAGCATTTTCAAAAGTGTTCATTTTCGACCTCAGAAAAGCTGGAGTAGCGTAAAGATAGGCGTAACCGTAGCAAAAGTTAAGCATTTTAAAAGGAAAAGTTTGCCGAAATGTCGCCACAGGCACATTGAGATAGACAAGATAGACAGGTAGTAACTCATAGTAAATACTCCACACATGAATCAACTGTAAATACACAACTGATAATGGCGCACTTTTTAATTTTGAGTGTTCTTGGGTGTTTAATTATTTTGTCAACTCATCCACCATCTTGGATGAATTTCTCACTGAGCTTGTTGCAGTGAATTCCTTGCTCTGCTGAAAATGCTCCCTTAAAAACAAGACTCCCATTCTACACCGAAAGATACTGCTTTGAGAAGTAGCCTTTTTTCCTTTATAGCTCCCTTTTTGGCCATTTCTTAAAAGTTGTGGGAGTCTTTCCTCCTGGTAAATCGCCCTCGGTTTGAGACATGTCAGGTAGACAGTTTATGGAGATCTGTGGTTTATTTTTCATCTCCTGTGCGTTACGGGCTGTATGCTGCATTCCTGGATAGGTTTGGGAAGCTCCTCGACACGTTCTGCTGCAGTCTGGTCTGGCTTTCCTCTTCCTGCTCCCACACGTGTCCACGGCCTGTCAATGTCTTCAGACCGTAGCTTCGGCTATTGTTTAAACAGAGCTGAGGGTGTGTGCAGTTTAAAGACATCGGCCATCAACGGAAGAGCTCATTCCTCCTTAATGTGCTGCTGACTAATAGATGAGCAATGGAACATTGTGCTTTAAAACTCACGTTTACACCCACCGACACAGTATTAACTACACACCCTGCTCTCATTTACCAACACACCCACACACACTTAAACAGGGTGGGAATGGCACGCAGTTGCTTCTCTTCACTAGCACAGAAATGTCTAATATGTTTTGTGTTGCCATTTTATCACTTGCTCTCTAAGCAGTAATTCACTAAAATTCTGTCATTTACTCATGACAATCACTATATCGTGTCAAACCTTATAACACGAACTCATTTGGTACGTAAAAGATAATATTTTGAAGTCATCCAGTCATGAAAAAAGAATTCATGAACATGTTACCATTGCTTTTGATTAGAACTGTCATCATATCGTATACAAACAGAAGCTTAAAGGTGTTCAAAGCAACCTGGTAAAATAAAAGTTGTACTGTCACAGAAATTGATTACTTAAAGTAATAATAGAACTACTGCTACTAGTAATAATAAAATGATCATCATTACATTATATATTTTATAGAAATAGGACCATTTACCAGAAAAAATATTTACCAGAATTTATTTATTAGAAAAACACAGTATTTCTGAGTTTTTAATTTAGATTTTTTTTTCTTATCTAATAGATGCTTTATATTTAAAAAAGTGTGATTATTTAACTTTTGATTGATTAAAAAAAATCTAGTCAGATGAAAACCAGGAAATTAATGGAAAACAGAATATGGTGAAATAAAACTGAATTAGAGGGAAAAATATTGGGAATCTGGTAATGGAATTTGGAAAAATATTAAATGGAAATTGGAGGGAAAAAAGATTTCATAGGACCCTATTTGGGTTTACTTTCATTTTTGGATGATCTCTGTCTTTTATGATTTTTATGATTTTGAATGTTATGGTTGAGTTTTAGTAGTTATATAGATTTAGATATGTATGTTAATTTAAAGTTGTATCAATATCACTAGAGAGGTAACTTTTATTTACCCATCTTATGTGTGTAATGAAGGGGTTGTTATCTGTTCACTCAGAGATAAGGCTACAAATTTACCTAATACTTGAAAAAAATTGCGTCACTAAGGTGACCCAGAAAACTCTTGGTCACTTCTGTACATTCCTTTTATGCTTGGCCACATACAGTAAATGTGTCTTTGAGCTATATGCTCTCTTTAAACCAACGCCGTCATCCATGTGTTTCGTGATCACTTATTGACGAATCCCAAAAGTCCAAATGTTTATTTAATCCGTTGGGTGGAGTATAGCTTACATAGTATGTGGATTTAACAGATCAGATGATAATGATCTGAAAGTCGGATTTCTAGAACATGCCCATGCATGAGCTGGACAAGCCGGAAAGAAATAAAATATTACAATTATTGTAAAGTCTTACTTGTGATTTGACATACTGAAGTTCAAACTTGACCTTTGGACAATTTTGTGGAAGTATTGGCCTTTTCTTGTTCATCTAGATAGATGCTATGTTAATAAAAAGTGAAGCTGCACAGATGCTACCATAAGGTCAGTAACACATCAGTGTAATTGTGGAGAGCCATGTTGTTCCCACTACAATTTTGCATAGCCATACCTTGATTGGCGGCATAAGGAATGGACTCTCTAGCCATTTTAGCTTGCCATGGTCTTTCTGATAACGACATTTTACTTCCTGGTCTCATGGCATGAACGTACCTTGGTGCACTTTTTACGAGACACAAAATACTTACAAACATATCACTGCAGTTTCCACAAGAAAAGAGGCACCTAGAGACCTTCTATTCCTCAACAGATTCACACATATTTACAGAATTTCGATTAATAAAGCGCAATTTTCAATCATGTTATGACTTCAAAACAGTTAATATGCTGGGATGGTTGAAAACTGTTCATACATGTCGTTAGCATCAGGAATGCCGTGTGACTACGGTTCGACAAAACAGTTCAAATCAGTGTAAAACAAAGTTGAATTTGGATTTGGTGTAGGTTAGAGCATTAACTTTTAGCAGCAGTCCACAGGTATTTCAATTGTGAACAGCTACAATACATAACCTATATCAAGGTTATAAAATAGTTTTAGCACCACTCAGAGGACATTTCTCAAAGGCGAAACGTGCAATAAGATACGTAAAAACAGTGTTGCACAAAAAAAACCCAGAAGTACATATTTTTATTAGACCAGGTTGACACTGTACTGTATGTTCAACCGAGTGCCTCAAATTAAACCTTAGAATATCTTTTAATGTTTTTAAAACTTGCCTGCTTTCACATGAGCAATTGCTTGCAGGTATTATTGCTATGCAAGTCTTAACCATTATGACTGGTTCACTGTACTTACTGCTGTACCAGCGTCAGAGTCTGGGTGATGTAACCAGATGGCAGCCAGAAACAGAAGTGCACTGTGTAATGGGTTCACTGGGGTTAGGCTTGCCCTGGCACCAAACCAGCGCCGCATGCTCCAAGATGCCACTCCATTGGCGCTGCGCCAGAGTCTTGCTCAAAAAAACACATGCATGCATAACTCTGAGACACTTTGAGGACTCCACAGGTCCCATCTGTCTGCTGGTATGTTTCTGAACGCCTCTGAACTATGACATTAACAGTGTACAGCTGGAGGCTCCCTTTTGAAATTCTCATTGGTCAAGGGGTTCCTACACAGTACGTTGAGCAAGTTAACTATGCAAAAATGAAAGTCAAGCTTCAATTTCATTAATTACTCACCCTTCCGTTGTTACAAATCTATAAAACATATTTGAACGCATTTCTAACTACACCTGAGACACATCTGTTTCTTCATTTTTCCAAAATGCTTCAAAAAGATCATAAATTCAATCATATAAATCAAGCAGGTCTTCTGGAGGAAAGATGCACAGATGATTAATATGATAATATATGACAAATGATAATATGATAATGTATTTAATAACATTTTAACATTTAATTATTGTACATACACATTGAGCTGATCACCTTGAGCATTTTGTCATGACTTTGTTTGACTTTTACCAGTTGAGTGCAATAATGCAAAATCAAAATCACTAATAAGTTGCTGGCAACTGGCAAAGCTTTTTTCATGATGATGCAACATTGTTAATCTCATGTGAGGGCCGTGGTACAGATGGTAATCCAAGAGTTGTATCAATTGTCAAATTTCTACCATTTTATCATGCCTGCAGGCTTGGCCACGAAGAATATTGTTGGCCAAATTTAAGTCACTTGTGATGAAAGTGGCGGCTAAATGTATTGTGAATGCACTGTTTATTGGAACAAAAGGAGATCTAAATGTAAATCCCAATGTTGACATGAGCTGTAGAGTCAGATTTGCGTTTAGAAAAGTACAATGTCATTGCTTACTATTTAGCAGTTTACTTTTGATATTTTGTGCCTGTCTTTGATATCCAAGAGCTATTTGCTAAAGGGATAGTTCACCAAAAATTTTTAAATCTGTCATTAATTACTCAACCTTATATTGTTTCAAAAGCCATAACACCTTAGTTCATCTTTGGAAAACACATTTAGATTATTTTTAGTTCTCTATTGAATGCACAGTGAAGACTTGGCGTGGACAAGAAGAATTTCTGAAGGTTGTTTTCTTTGCATACAAAAAGTATTCTCGTTATTGTGGTTGAACCTGGTGTTCTTATGTTTTTTTGGCAGTTATGTTGCTGATTTTAGGTCTATGCAGGATCAGAAAACTCTAAGATTTCATTACAAATATCTTCATATGTGTTCAAAAGATGAAGGACTTATAGGTTTGGGATGACGTGTAAATAATAACAGAATGTTTTTTTTTGGTTTTATTCTTTCTCAAGTTCAGTGCCCTTACACATATGCTGTCACCGATCATCCAACCCTCTGCCATCTTCATAATCAATACATCTGATGCCATCTGACACACTGCAGCTATGTACCAGGGTCAAGGTCGCATGTCCTCATGTGAATGGTTCCAAACCTATCATTTATTTTCTATTTTATTTTATAAATCTGCAAATCCTTGTAACGGCCAGGATATACTTGTTGCACTCTTGTTTCATACACAGCTATGTTTGCACAGCTTGCAAAGAACACTGAATTCTATTGCATATCACTTTTTTAAAATAGACATAACAAAAAAAAAGGGAGAAATTGACAGATTTTGACCAATTTCTTCAATACCAGTACACTATTTTACTTTGTTTTGTTTTTTGTAAGGCTGGAGGTCTGTTTTCACCTGCACTTGTTTTGAAAAAGTTTAAATTCCACACAATACACACAATGCTGTAGTTCCTCTTGTGTGACAAAAGCTCAGTGTTAACAGATAGCCGCTCTTGGATCCAGTCCCTTTGCAACATTATCCAAATCTGCATCATTTTGTGCTATCAGATGCACAGCAGGAGGAAGAATAGTGTCGGTCATATGGGGTCACTCCGCAGGACAATGTGCTCAATGTGTTTGGGCTGGTGGGTGACTGAAGGAATGGAATAAGCACAGTGCGAGTGAGTCAGTGCCCATGGGCCAGTTAACTGCCTCTGAGCACTGGATCAATGATTTATCTGGACCGCTGCACTTCACAGCTTTGGAAACAGCTACCAGATAAGCAGTCACCCCTGTCTCCTCTTTTACTTCCTCCCATCGTGACTGTGCACTAAGCGATGACCTGCACTCATCCTGATATTCCCCCAGCTCCAATTCAGCTCAGTGTGTTCTGAACACGAGCCGGGAACTGGCATACGGTGTAACATTTAAAGAGTATCACACCATTTGTCAAGCCGATCTAGTGATATCTAGAGATGAGAACTTATCGCGAGTGGGCTCGTTTGAAGTTGGCTAGAAGGGAGCCACCAAATGTAACAATCACGCAGAGCGTCTTGGAAAACGCATAGCATTCATGGCTGAAATTACGCAATCAGTTGTTCTCCTGTTTTGTCTTATAATAGATGCATGGCCGTATTATTAATCTGATTACATTTTTAGAATATGATTTCATAAAATCAAGTGGGCATTAAATCAACCACTAAACTATCAAATTTGGCCAATCCAAAAAATGAATAAACTTTTATAAATAAAAACAATAAAAATAAATAATGCAGATGTTGGTCGACAACCAATATTGTGCAAATATATAGCAAATTTCTGTATTGTATTTGAATAAATTTTGTGCTAACATTTAGCTACAGTAGCAACCATCTTGGCATGCACCAATATATTTATTAATAACCTTTGTAAAATATGTGACCCTGGACCACAAATCCAGTTATAAGTGTCTAAAGCTGAATAAATAAGCTTTCCATTGATGTATGGTTTGTTATGATAGGATAACACTTTGGCCAAGATATAACTATTTACAAATGTGGAATCTGAGGGTGCAAAAAATGACCTTTTAAGATTGTCTTTAAAGTTCTTAGCAATGCATATTGCTAATCAAAAATCAAATGCATATTACTAGTTTGATTAATGTACTGTAAATAACATTTACAGTAGAAAATGTACAAAATATCTTCATGGAACATGATCTTTACTTAAAATCCTATTGATTTTTGGCAAAAAAACCCCAATACAATGTATCTTTGGCTGTTGCTACAAATATACCCCAGTGAATGGTTTTGTGGTCCATGGTCACAAATTTATAGTTGCTTAATTATAAAGCAGTATTATTTTCATATTATGGATGCTGTTAAACTACTGACATTTTTGCTATTTTGTCTCCAATTAAAAATAAAACATTAAGAATCAATAATGAAATTAGCCAGTAGCGGAAATGAGCATGCGCGATTAAATATCCAATGTCGATCAATACCAGTCCCTTAAATTGAAATATTGGCCAGTAACCTTAATGCTATCGATATATTGTGCGTCCCTTCAGCCACACCAACACTCCAAAATTATGACAATGGCTTTTGCGTGGACTAGGAACATCTGCTTTTCCTTCATATCTAATTTGATGGAACAATTTTGCTTGTCGTTTATAACGTCGGATGTAACATTTAGCACCCTGAACCATTAATGTCTGTTTAGGAAAGGCAAAATGGCTGAGCTAGAGTAGTGTGCTGTCTTTACAGTGGTTTGGGGTCATGCTGTTCAGCTGTCAATAACGGATGGACTTATTGATGCATTAGCAGAGAACACAGTCCTAATAGCCTCAGTCTTCCTGTCTGAAAAGGCGGCACCCCTCATTTCTGATTAATGGATCATTAGAAGTCCGACCTTTATCAGTCACACTGCTGGCTGTTCTATTACAGTTTGCAAAATGCTCGTAAAATGCTTCCTAATTGGAAGATAACCACTTCTGTGTTGTTTGTGAGATACTGCTTAAGGCCACTGTATAGCGGTGTACTATATAGTCAACGACATCAACAAAAAATGGGCACTTTGATCATTCTTGACGCTCTTTTGTAATTTCGCTAAAGGTACTTGCTGTTTGTAGTGTGACGATTTGATCTTAGGGCAGTTAATATAGCATTTATAGGTCCTGATGGACACATTTCCAGTTTTTAACAACATTCAGCTGGAATAATGTGATTTCCTCATCACAGAGGAAACCTTTCCAAGAAACCTCATGAAGAGGAGAGAGACGCTCCCTCAGTAAGCTTTCCTGTGGCCTCTGAAGCTGAAGAGCACAGCTCGCTCCTGTTACATCGCCTTGAGAAAACAGTACGCCATTGTTTGCTGCGGAATGCACAGGGTGTCCAAAAAAAAAAAAAAAAAAAGGAGGCTTAACTTCAACCTGACCCCTTCATTGTTTATTATTCACATTTTGTCATGTTTACTTTGTTGTTTGGTGGAAAAAAAAGCCATTTTGCGTCATGACAAAATTTTAATTTTGGGAGGATCACTCTTTGAAAGTTCCATACGAAATCCTGCCTCTCACCCACTTAAGAAACACAACACTCTTACATAACACGAGTCAAAAGTTCAGTTTTAAATAAGAGACTATTGGATTGTGCGTCTGTGTGCATGTTCGCCTTTTTTCAGTTGTTTTCCTCACATGACTCTCTTGAGATGCTTCGTTGCGGCTGGAATTAGGAAATAAACTTGCATACTGTACCGACCCACGGGAAACTGTTATACATGTTAAATATGTGTTAAGTAACCTTTTCCAGGTCGGTAATCAAAATGATTCAAAAATCAATTTAGATGTGTTTATATGTCTGGGTGGCAGAGTTTAAATAACAGGGCATTCAGATTCATAAAGAGAGAAAAAAAAAGTATTTTAAAATGATTAAAGTTAATGTGCAGAAATATACATGGAAAAAAAACTACTTTGATTATTTGATACAGTTGTTAAAAGTAGATTTATTGAATACATTGCATACAGTGTAACAAGTCATGTTGCAGAACATAAAACTTTTTATGAATTATTAGCACTTGATTTTGCATAAAAAAATAAATGAAATTAAAACCACTGAATGGTTTTTTTATTTTAGTTAACATATGTAAATTCAAAATACACTACAATACAGTCATTTATACATTTGTTTGTAATTGGTGCAAAAGGTTTTCAAAGCCATATGAAATAAAGTGACTTCAAATGTTACATTTCTTACACCATTGTATGCTCTTTAAAATTAGGTTTTTATTTTCTTTATCTCGGATGTGTGTAAACACTACCCCGAGTCTGGATACCGAAAAGGTTAGCACAATGCTGCAGTATATAGTCCATCGCCTTTGTCGTGTTGCTTGGCTAAATACGATCAACATCGGTTGACATTTGAGTCTCTGTAAATTGTCATTGAGCTTGTATGCCTCTGACTCTCATGTGGTGACAGCAGCTGTTTGTGGCCACCCACATCCCGGCTCGGTCATCAGCTGCGCTAATTTTAGGCTCTTTACATGTCAGGAAGAATGGTAAACCTGCAGGCTTTCAACGCAAAGGCCTTGATTGGAATTCGACATAAGTTTCCACCCAAAGCTTAAAAACAAACCCAACAAACCATCTATTAAGCATTTCTTGGATCCTCCGTGCACCTGTTTTGAAAGAATCCTTCTGTAGATCATCAACAAAGCGTTCATGCTCTCAGGATGAAGTACACCCGAACGAGGGGCTGAAGAGTCTGGCCTCTTTTTACTTTGTTTACGCAATTTCATAGCCGGTACAGCGACATGTATCTGTGGCATGTGCTGTTGTGGTCGTGAGATACTGAGCCTGCTAGAAGCATTTGGCCAAGTATCTTAGGTGCTTTAGCGAAATAAATCGGGCCTAACATAAAAAAAGTTGTTTATTTGGTCATATTTTGTTTTTCAAACCTGCGTGATTTTTCGTTTTTTTGTGTGGAACCAAGACAAATATTAGCCTGGATCTTCATGAACTTCTTTATGCAATTATAAAGTGGTGATGATACAAAACGTACAAAAAAATACCATAAAATTATTTTCTATAAATAGTGGCTTTTTATTATGAAGCATAGTAGGCTTTGCTCCTAATATGCACCGATTTCTTCAGAATTCAGAATTAAGCAGTTACACTGTAATAAGTAAATTAATTTCACTTAAATGAAGCATCTAGCTGCAAAACGTTCAATCTCAATTGCAGTCAACTTTTTTTTTTTTTTTTTTTTTTTTTTACACAACAAGACAATTAAATATACACATCCTCATATTTTCCCATGCATCCCCATATTTTGTCTAAATACACAAAATTGTATTATTCAAGTGCAGAGGGATTATGGGTAGACCTACCCAATCTTCTGCACAAATACATCTCTAAAGGTCATGATTGGTAATGAATGCAACAGTATCAGGTTCATTTTTTTTTATATATGGCCTATTTTTCTTTATTCTTGATTTCTTTTATTATGCACATTTAGTTCATTCGTGTATGTCTTCTTAAAAGGGGTTAAACAAATGAAGCTTTACTTAGTGCGCAGATGGCTTGACACAATATAAACCGATATCTGATAACACAAATCATCTTACATGAGTGAATTCAGCCTCGGGAAAAAAATAATAAGCGACTCAAAACTTGTCTCTACAAAAATTGTCTCTGTATATTGTTATCGACTTCAGACCGAATCTTGACGTAACTCATCAAATGTGCACGCACCTGTAGGAAACTACAAAGGTGTAAAAAGGACTATGTCCCTTAAGGCTACAGAAAGCCTGATTACTAGGTCAACACCGAATCCTTTTTTCCTCGCATTTTCTTGTCTGACTTAAAAACATCAAAGCTTTTAAACTGAGCTAAAAATGCTTTTCTCTAAATTCTGAATCACGAAACTCTGAAGTTACACATCAAACCTTTATATTATATTATTTAAAGTCGATAGCAATTTCAGTTTTAAGAATCATATTAAATATCGTTATAAATATCGTCACGACAAGAACAATTCCAGTGCCCGGTCATTTTAATGCCACGGTCGGACAGGAAGCAAGGCATGTCTTTGGAAGCGCATGTTTAAAATACCAGACACGCTAATTAACTCTGAATAGACTGCTATCACAGGGAAGTGTGTGTGTGTGTGTGTATGTTTAGGAGAAAAAGATATTTAAAGAATACTCTTGATAGTCACGCTTTCTTGTTGTGTAGCGTAAGCGTGAGAGGAAAAGCGGTCTGTGACAGGATGAGGGGAAGGATGTAGCTTTCAGCTCAGGGTTGAAGGAAAGCAGGCGAGTTTGAGCCGTGACTCACAGACCACTGAAAGATAAGAGACTAAACTTCCCTGCATGTGCTGAATGAGGGATGCTGTTATACACAACAGCTCTTCTGTTGTTTGGGTACCATCAGTTCTTTCTGTTTTTCTCCCAAATGCTGTATGTACTTTTTTGTTTTATGCTGCTGTCAAGTTTAATGGGTTCTGTGTAGATCAGTCCAATGATAATTCCACCAAGCTTCAATTTTAATATTTCTTCAAATTCCTCATAAGTTCCATTTTAATCGTTTTTATGAAATAAAACTAAGCATGCACGATTTATTGATTGATGCAAATGATCAATTTATTACAGGTTTAACAAAATTACATTTAACTATTTAATTAAAAATGGTTTAACTAGCTACATTTCAACTAAGCTAAACATGCATAATAATTTTTGTTCAAATATTTTTAATTTTTCATAAGTGTTTATACTTTTTTTTCCGGATGAAGGCATGAAACACTAACTATTAAGTTTCTGTTATATTTTTAGGCAAACAGTTCTGCGCTGCAACTAAGATCTGCTGTTAAAAAATAAAACACACAAGCATTCTTCTTTAAAATATTAATATATTTCTGCCACAGATTCTTCAAGAACATAAATTTAGGTTTTTAAATTTTATTTGTTTTTTTTTGTTTTTTTTATTATACCAAAAAAAGACTGACCAGACCAACCTTTGTCATGTTTATTTTCAAAAATAAAATAGAGAAATGATAAATCGCTGAAACTGACACTCATCCACATTCAGATAGCGTAATCTTTTTGCACTTATGTATTCGCATACGTAATCTGATTAACCCTGCTTTTGACCCTACAAATTCCGTGACTTATTGTACCTCAAATTCCATTTTTATTTGGATTTCATTCCATTTTCCACATCACGGAGATCCTAGGACTCCAGCTCTGTCTGCTGCGATACCGAGCATCTCACATTAAATGAAAGATGCCTCTCACATGTGACTCAAGTACACAAGACCGATCACCACCCACATGAACACAGACCCTCGTTTCACATCCCTGACTAGTTGCTGAAAGGCACCACTGCTTTAGACATGGAGCGTATTGAAATTTGAGCAATGCGTCCCCTCTAGCTGTGTCATGAGGCACCATAAGAGTTCTTCTGTCTCGTACGCTCTCTCTGAAACCAACTTTTATTCATTTCTTAACTATTAATTGACAGTTCTGACTCTGAAATGCTATCCCTAGATTAAACACTATGCTTGCATCCGTGCAGTGATTGAATAGGGTCGTGGATTGAGTCACTAAAATGGGCCTTAGAAATGTTTTGTTTAATATAACATGAATGTCATGAATTAATGCAACTTCTTTTATCTTTTAGAATATTTCTGGCGTCTAAGTTTTATTAAAAACTGCACGGTTTAACCCATAGTTACGGGTTTTTGTGGCGCTCTGGTTTGTGTTACGCCGACTCTTCTTTTTCAGGGTAAAATCACTGTAGTGTATTACTTATTCTGTCTGATGTTTGAGATTAAACACGCTTACTGTAAGAAGTCCAGCAGCATTACATTTCATCAAGGTTTGTAATAAGACTTGCTTTTGCTTCCCGTTTTTGGCCAGTTTTTGCAGATGACTAATCTGGATGCACAGATGTGTTCGCGTGCCAAGAGCGTCACATAAATACTTAATGCCGGCTGATGTCAGATGTGTGAAGGTTTAAATCCGTTTTAATTGCATCCAGAGTATGCCGTTACGCTGGGAGCTTTGGTGGGGGTTATATAATTACGCAGCAGACGTAGATGCCAGGGTTTCTGCAGTGCAGACGTCTGGGTTGCGTCCCAACTCTAATGGTCCCAAAGACCCTCTCCATGTTGCTGGCAGATTTAAGAATATCTGGAGAGAAACACAGGTGCTGCGCTCTCTCTAACGCGTAGGGTTTGCTCAGTCAGCGCTCGCTCTGGAATACATATTCCCATCTGCAGCACAAGAAAGCTTGCTGAAGGATTTCGCTGTGTGCTTGGTGCTACTTCGAAACAAATTTGAGAGAATTTAGAAGCTCGGGCTTTATCAAACAATAAATGTTGTTTTGCCGCTTTTGGATGTAGTGTGACAGATCACTGTTGCGTGAGCTATGCTTTACATTTAGCCATTTAGCAAACGCTTTTATCCAAAGCAACACACTAATGAGGACAACAGAAGCCATCAGAACCAACAAAAGAACAATGATATGCAATAAGCGTAATGTGACGAGTCTTAATTCGTTTTTAGAAAATATATTTTGAACGGATTGCTTTGCTAAATATATGCACAATATTACTTATTCATTATAAGCTGCTGTCATACAACATTGTTTGTATATCTTAAATGAAAGCAAGTTTTTCTTACAGCAGCTGTTTTAATGTTTATATGTGATCCTGGATTACAAAAGCAAAATATATTTGCATATCTGCCAGAAATGCGTTGTATAGGTCAAAATGGTACATTTTTCTTTTATGCAAAAAATCATATTAAGGATATTAAGGATCATGTGCCATGAATATATTCTGTAAATTTCCTAACGTTTTCTAATATCGCCCAATCCTAACAAGACCATACTTCAAGCTTATTTATTCAGTTTTCGTATGATGCATAAATATTGTTAAAAAAAGACCAGGGCCAGGGTGGCATAGCCTAGTTCATTTAAAAGCTGTCTTTGCAAAAATAAATAAATAAATAGATAAATAGAAAATGATGACGATTATTAAATAAACCATTTTTTGGTTTCAAAAAATAATTTTGGTGCATCACAAAAAAGAAATGGCCACAAATGTTTTAAAATTTTTAAGATTCTTTGAGATCTAGCAGTTTAAATTCATAAATATGCATTTGCTGGATATTTGTGGCATATGGTTCATTCATGCTTTATTGGTAGTTTTAAAGAAAGGTTTAAAGGTTACAGTGTTGACCTAGAGCAATGATCTCTTGTGGATCGTTGTTGTTTTTTTCTTGTTTAGCAGTATGTTGGGCTGGGTCGGGCTGGGTTGTTGAATCGATGAGGCTCAGTGTGACCCCGAACAGGCCCGGTCACCTACAGCGGCAGACTGAATTATTATTGACCAGAGAGTACAGCATTAGTTGAGCTGCCGCTCCCATTACAACAACTGAATGCATCCCACAGATAATCTAAAGACACTCTGGAGGATTGACTTCATTTAGGCCGCTCAAAACACTCTCACACTTAGTAGTGCAGCCGTTCAGGGCTCCCTTTTGTGCGACTGCACTGTAATCCAGGAAAAATGTCCTATTTCTGGTGTAGGCCAAGCGGTGAGTCACTTAACAGTACCGCACAAGTCTGAAACTGAAAGAGGAAATGGGGAAAATGAGTGCTGTTGCAATTTTCTGGATCGTCTGTAAAGCATAAAGGTAATGACCAAAGTGCCAAAACACTTGGAAGGCAACCAATACAATACTGTCCTAATGATATGATGACGGCACCATTCCTATTGAGAGTGATTTATAAAGCGCAATAAAACATTACGCACATATGCTGTTTTTATGTTTCCTGTGAATTGCTTGACCCACCAACTAACCCATTGTATGAGACTTACTGCGAATTTTCTCAATATGGCAAGCTAAAATCTGATTGGATGGCTTCATATTGTTTCCAGCAGTCAAAGTGATTAGTCCACCAGGAAACAAATTTAGATGTGTCTCCAGGCTTCTACAATGGAGCATAAGTAGTTGTTGAATTTAAGACTGATTTATTAGCACCTTTTCATATCATTCCTGTCTTTATTAGAAGGTGTAGCGAGTCCAATCCAAGAAAAACACTTACTGGAAGTTACTTAAGTATTTTCAATGAATCATATGACATTTCAAAACATGAAGGTTTCTTAGAGGCCTTTAAATGCTTACTGTGAAATTTTTATCTCAAAGCAGCAGGGTTGTTATTGTTAACTAAAACTTTTACAAACTATTTTGTTCATTGAAATAAAGCCAAAATAAAACAAGATATAAATATTGGATGAAAAAGTAAATGAAAATTAAGAAATGCTGGCTTAAGTTGTAGTACTAAATTATTATTATTATTATTATTATTATTATTATTATTATTATTATTTTTTTTATAATTTAAATTATTATCATTATTATAAATTAAATTATTATTATTATAAATTAAATTATTATTATTAATTAAATTATTATTATTATTATTATTATTATTATTATTAATTAAATTATTATTATTATTATTATTATCACTATATATTTATACATGTATATAACTGAATAAAAATAAAAACAAAACATAAAAAATTATATCTAATTATTTTTATTATTTTAATTATTTTTATTTTTATTTTTATTTTTTTTAAGTGTGTGTGTTCGTTTTTAGTTGTAGTCACAGTCAGAGCTTAGCAGTGATGTGTTTACAAAGACAATCTATGACACATAACTGACTTGTCTTTGGTCATCAGTGATTTTAGAGGAGTTTTGGGTGAGTCTGGCATTGACCTCAGAGAAATCACAAAGTATTCATGCAGGATGACTGTGTCCATTGGTGTTAGTCAGACTAAACCCACTCCACCGCAGGGGATTTACAGTGTCCAAAACAGCCAAACAACTCGTTTCTAAGTAACATTTCTGTAGTCACTTAAAAAAGTCAAGTGACCTTGTGACACGACTCCAGCTGATTTTTGCAGTACTGTTCATTTTTGGGCCTAAACACACAATCCACCAACAAGCTCTAACTCAGAGAAGTGTGTATGCACAATGCAAAATATTCAATTCAATTCAACTTAAAAAATCTGATCAAGTAAAATAAAATTAAAAATGAAATTAAATAAATGGAATGAAATGTATTTACACTACTGGCTAAATGATAATAACTATTATATTTTTTATTATTTATAATATTTTTTTAAATATTTATTCTTATTAAGCGTCCATTTATTTGAAATATATTTATTTGAAGTATAAACACATTATAATGTTATGTACTTATATTATAATGTTGTATGCTATCATTGAAATATTACTAACTTTCTTTTATTATAGAAAAAACGTCTTCAATTCAAAATAAACAACTTTCTAAAAAATATGAAAATTAAAAAAAAAAAAAAATTATTTGTGTACTTGTGTTTTGTGACCACTGACATCAGAGTCCTGAACATATGAATCTTAGGTTAAATTATTAAAACATCTTGGGAGTTACGTCAAGTAAAAATGTAAAGGTCAAAAGGGTTCAGCTGACAAAAGAATTGAGGAATACTTGATCTATAGAAATATAAACATATGTTGTTACACTCGCGCCTGGTTAAGAAAGGCACCTGAGACACTGCAGGCCCAAACTCATTGCACACGTGGAGAGGATTATGGTCTTATCCCATTGACACTGTTTGGAGAGTATTTTCCCTGTGATGGCTCTCTGGCCAAGAGATAATATTTACCTGATGCGGTCCATTAGAAGATGTGGCGTGAGATCAGAGTGGGCTTGTTGTGTGTTTGTGTGACTGACAGAATGCTCCATTGGTTTCATTTGAGATCAGTTCACAAGCTCTTACGCCGAACGCCCTCTGTGGAGCTCATCCAGAATCTGCTTGCTAAACGTTCCCCTGTGTCTTGTGTCGGGAAAAGCCACAAACTTCCCGTTCCTTGCGTTTGATGTCATTTTATTCTCGGTTCAATATGTGTCAGAGTGGATTTCGGTAATTGTGATGAATTCGGCTTCTCAGTCGTTTATTCACTCCCTCGACTTCTTCTAGGAGATCAAGACCTTTAACTCAAGACAAAAGCCTTTTGTGTTGTTATTTCATCTGTGGAGGATTTGCCGCTGCCAATAAGCAGCAGAGCATGATGGGGTCGAATACACCATTCCCTTTCATAGCAGGCCTTGCGCAATATATACGCGGTCGCCATAATGTGATTATATGAGCTAATATTATGCGCTTTAAATTCCAGTCTCTTGTTATCACTCAAACGAAGGAATTTTAAAGACATAGTTCACCCAAAAATGAAAATTATGTTTTTTTTTTTTCCTCACCTTTAAAGCATCTTAGGTGTACGTAACGTTCTCCTTTCAGACAAATCCAATCGGATTTCTTAAAAAAAAAATTGTCCCGACCCCTCCACGCCTTCGAATTTTGTTTTTTGGCGTGAAATAACGTTTGCGCATTTGTAATAAAGCGTCCCTCACATGGCTTCAAGGGGTGAATAAAGTCCATGCATTTGTACTATGAATATCCATATTTCAAACTTAATAAGTACTTTTCTCTCACGTCTGCTGTCTGTGGAACACTTGATAGCACTGATGATGATAATAATAATAATAAATACCTGTTACAAAGCCTAAAGAAAATCACATGTTTATGTTTCTAATTGCAAAGTCCCTCATTTTTGAAACGCACACAGAAGTGCTAAGAACGCTTTTGGAAAGCACACCCCTGTATGTGATATGTGAATCTCAGCAGACTTTAATGGCAGCTGTTTCCTGCAGCAACAGGAATGTTGAGCATCAAGAAGTCTGGCGGTCTGTCCTCGCCGTTTTCTCCATGTCTGTTTAAAGTTTTTTGGCTTCAGCAGGCCTGTGATATATCCGTGAAGTATTGCCGTGTCTTTGACTGCACAGGAAGAGTTAAGGGGACACTTTAACGGCTGATTTCTGTCCTCGTCTGACCTGCTTTCCTGCAGCGTCCAGGCCTCATCCATTTAGTGCGCAGAGCCGATGATGGATTTCCGAAGCACCGTTTAATAATATTTCGGAGGAGTAACTGTGCAACATCAACTTGATGATTGGCAAGTGCTGTTCCTGGTGAAGGGCTAAATAGACTTTTCCAACGCGGCTTCCAGAGGCAATTCGTAAAGTTATCTCTGTGTTTGACATAACCTTTTCTAGACATTACTTAACATAGCTAACTAGTGCGTCACGATGGCCGGACTGTTACAGTAGCTCATGGCTGTCAGCTGTACGCCGCTGGTGCCGCCCTACCCAGAATTCCATTCGTCTGTGGCGGAACAGCTTGTCCTTGCTTCCCCCGAGAGCAGTAAAACCCACTCTGAAAGTCTGACTCATAACAGGGCGGTGTGCGTCTGGCGCACTTGGCTGTGAGATTGACCTCTGGAGCGGTCGCGGGTGCCGGGAGAGCGCTGTCCCTTCAGACGGACCTCGGCAGCTCGTTCCACCGAGGAATTTGTTTACTTGTGGCGGAGGAGCTACAAATAACGAGCGTGTTTACGCACAACTCAATAACTTCCTGCTCTTCCGGGCAGGCTCGTATCAAAAACAGGCCCGAAGGGGATGCAGTGGACACTTACAACAGATGTAGTACGGTCTTACAAAACATTTGTTTGTTTTTTTCTTGTTGCAGTCCACTTACAAGTGTTAGTCAAGGCGTCTCGGATCACACTCTTTGTAATTACTTTCCGCACGTTTTTCACACTGACCCTTGCAATCAAACAGTCTGCACTTTTAAGACGTCTACAGTATGTTAATGCACTGGTTTGGAAATCCTCTCCACACATTTAAAGTTGTGGGTTTGTAGGCATCTTGTAAAACCTGCAATGCGCATTTTTACAAGTATTTGTAATATTTCTATGGCAATTATGTAAATTGAGAATCTTGCATATGCCAGGGAGAGTTTTCTTTTAGTTTTGTAGCCATAGTATGTCAAAGTGGGCTTCAATGGAGCATTAAGTCGAAATGTAAGCAAGCATAAATTTTCAGCCGTACCCCACTTTGACAAAGCATATTAATTTCTTTGTTGCATATTGAATTTGCGCATTTCATCCTCCAGGTTCATTCTAATTGAAAGTTTAGTCCTCCATACGTTTGTCACCTCTCTTAATGTGTTTGTTTTTTTCTGTGCTCACAGGCTTTTGGCAACGCTAAAACAGCCCATAATAACAACTCCAGCCGCTTCGGGAAGTTCATCCAGGTGAACTATCAGGAAAGTGGCACAGTTAGAGGGTAAGAGCTGCGTTTGTCTCTCTCTGCGGTGTTGCAGAGGCGTTTGAAAACCCCTGTTTAATTTGGTTTTTCTTCTTTTCCAGAGCGTATGTGGAGAAATACCTGCTGGAGAAGTCCCGGCTTGTCTATCAGGAACACAATGAAAGGTACGAGCTCTCGCGTGATTTGTTGACGCCGTTGTATATTATTTTAAACAGTTAAGAAATGAAGTCAGCAGCTGAATTGATATATTTTGTAATTATATCAACATTATTATACTGTACTACGCTACAGTTTATTTCAACTGGAGAGAGAGCGTAGATTTGGTAGAAGCTTGTGAGGAAATCAATCCAGTAGTGAACATGTGGGAATCATTTCTGTTGTCAGAGTAATTGTTCGGTTTATACGTGTGAAACTCAGCTTTATCTACTGGCTGTCATTACCAGTCCCACTGGTTTCATGGCATGATGGTTTATGAAGGCAACAGAGCATAATTTCCTTGTTTTTGGGAGTTTGGTGCAAACCACAGCAGTCATACTGTAGTATCGGGGACATGCTTTATCAAACTGAAACCAGCTTAGCATCATATGATGCAAAACATGATAAGGTGACAATCAGTAAAGTTATCTCTTTGTCGTTCTCACTATTTGTCCTTACCAGCTGGGACAATGACATGACATTTTATATATACAGACACACTAAAACTGCCATAAAGCCACCATTCAAACAGAGTCAGATAAAAGCTATAAAAGCCATCATTGGGCCTTTTCAGAAGGTATACATTTGGACCTAAAAAGTCCATATTGGTTCCTCATTGGCAGTTTTGGGGGTAATGCTTTACAAGTAACGCGAGTTACGTAATCAGATTACTTTAAGTATCTGGTAAAGTAACTAATTAGTTTTTAATTTATTAGGAAATATCTGAGTTATCAGTATTGCCAAATATTCTGTTTCCCATACATTGACTGACAGCTCTTGTGTTGCCATGTTGAGAGAAATCCGAAGTAAATGCAGAGACGTTGTTTGTGCTGTTTGGACATGATGCTTGCTGTGGTTCTAAATGCGAACAGGCATTTACTCCTCTCACCTGCACAAAAACAGATTTAGCATTCCTCAAAGTAAATAAAATCTCATGTAAGAATATTATACAAACCTGTAATAATTAAATGTATGTATTTAAGCAAGGCAAGTAACTCAGGAGTAACACATTACATTACTTTTTCCTAAAAAGTAATGTAATTAGTTACTTTCTTACGTAGTAACACAACATTTAAAAGAATCTTTCCACAACGCTGCATATTAGTGCCTCAAGTATACATATTAGTACATAAAAGGTAAAAAAGTTAACCTTTTGAAAGGTAACTGTCACAGTTGATAGCTTTTGTGCCTTTTTTCTGAATTACTCGAATGCACTTCTTTTTTTGATTAACATGTTTTTAATTTCAGATTTAAAATTAGATTTTTATATTTTTGGAGGCATAAAGTCAAACATAAACCTGTAAACCTACTTTGACTGGTTAAGGAACTTGTTAAAGTGGTAGTCTGTTGTAAATAACCCAAGCTGCTACTGTCCAAACTGCAACTCTTTTGTATTTATACGCACATACATTGTATATACTTAACCTGATGTCACATCGGTTTGTTCTTTCAGGAATTACCATGTGTTTTACTACCTGCTGGCAGGAGCGAGTGAAGAGGAGAGGACATTGTTTCACCTCAAAAAGCCCGAAGAATACCATTACCTCAATCAGGTACGTCCTGATACTGCTGCATGCACCGCGCTCACCATCGGTGACCCTATTTACTACTGGTATTAACATTCGTCTCAGATGATCCGATCACAAGCGGTCAGCCGAGACGCATTGTCTTCACATCTGGCATGTCCCGCGACCACTTGCGATCGAATTTCATTGAGGGGGAGGGTGTCTGAATTCATGGCCACTTACGTCACTTACTATGTCAGTGCGTCACTGCATGTTGGTGTCATGCTAACGGAAGATGTTCAATGAAGTCTTGTGAACAATTTTGTGTGGGCATTTCCAAATTTTTCAATTGCTCGAATGTTTTCTCTTCAAGCCTAGCTGGAACTAGCTGAAACAGTAGACCGTTTGTCGTCCATTATCCTGATGCAATTGATATGGGACGCGCGCTTGTTTCTCAGCATCCTGAAACGTGGGTTTAAGAGATCCACTGTTTACACATGGAGCTGTCCATCCACATGTGGCTGAATATCCTGTGACGGTTTCTTTCAAAAGAAAAAAAAGAACTGTTTTTCCCCTCTGTGTAAAACAAAAAGAGAGATTTTGGGGAATGTTCATGCTCTTCTTTTCCATACGGTTAAAGAGTGTGATAAAAAGGCACATTGGAACAGAATTATTTCGGTAATTCGGTAACTAAAATGACTCAATAACAGCTTGGATATTCTGCTATAACTATTGTATTGCTCCTTTAGTGTAAATGCAAATTGTAGTTTTAGGGGTCAATTATAGATTTTGTGCCACAGCACTGTAGAATTTTATTTTTATATATTTTTAAATAAATAAATAATACTGTCAGTCAGATTCACATTTAACTTTTGTTCTATATTTTGTGGTTAAAGAATCAAAATGTGTAAATATCAGTGTAGGGAGGTTATGATACAGAATACCTGTTGATCAGCACTTCCTGTATACCGAGATGTCTTTTGATCCATCTTTTGTCACTAAATCAGTGACCTAACTTAGTGTGTCCCGCTTTAGTATGTGAATGTGTGACAGTAATAGCTACACGCTGCATTGTCGCCATCTTTTTTCTGTTCTGCGATTGGTGTTCACCATTGTTAAAGAGCTGGATTTTCTACGGTTATTTTATTTAATTATTTTTAATAAAAGTACCTGTACGTCAGGACCATGGCACACCGCCTCCGCTGTTAAAAAGCTTTAATAAATAATAAAGCTTTGTTGACGAAATTGGATGGCAGCAGTTTTTTTTTTTGTGCCCTTGTGGAGTCAGTTTTAGTCAAGAGTGCGTGTCAGGCAGCTGCTCTCTGAGGCCGTAACAGACCCATTGACGGATTCACTCTCACTGGGCAAACAGGAAGGAGGGGAAAATGGAGGAAACAGATTCCACAGTTCATTCCTTTCAGCTGGCCCAGTGGTCTCGCACACAGAGACGCTTTAAAAACCTAATCCCCCCACAGAAAGCAGCCCTGTGCTCCTAACATGCCCCTCATTTCCATAACACACACCTGCCTCATGCTTTTGTTTCTGTGTGAAAAGCTGTTGCACGCAGCCGTCCAGTCTTTTGTTTGCGTGTGTAACTGTTTTGTCTCATGAAATGTTAAATGCTCAGGAATATTAACAGTGCATGTGTTAATAACAGTTTTGGTTTAATATGCCTGCGTTTGTGTATCTTCCATCGCAAACTAAATTAGAAGAGCTTTCTCAAAACAGCTGAAATCTTCGGTCTGATTGGCTAGCTTTTACATCACACACTAAAAATATCAAAACCGCTTGTGGGTTTTTGGTTGACTAGACAGCCATCATGACCCGTTCTTACTCAGTAATTTTGACCAGCGTTTGACGGGCCCTAGCAGAGGTCTTAGGGTTTCGCATACACAGGATCTCTGTTGTCTCCAGCCAAGAGTCCCTCTTTTTGTCCTTGATCTCGCCCGTCCATCTGGCTGCTGGCTGCACACACAAACTCCTCTGTGCAGTTGCATATTCATCAGGAAAAACAGAAATATCAAGTTAGGGCTACATACAAAAGTCCAATGCTCCAGTGAGCTTAATAAGGAAGAAATTTTAGAGGTGTGAATTCTTGTCATTTCTTTCCAGTACCATTCTAGTCGCTCTTTCTTAACTTCCATCTCCTAATGTTTTAAAGCCTCAAAAATATATATGCAGAATTTTGGCTGTGGTTGGCAGATTTAATCTAGCCAGTTGTTTAGCTTTGCTAATGGTCAAAGCGTTTTGAAAAGCTGTCAAGACCAAATACGTGTTATTTGGTTTTTGTTAGCATTTCACAATAAGGTCCAATAATTAATTTATTTATGCATTAGATACAACAAACATGTTTTGCAGCATTTATTTATTTAGAAAAGTTATATAGAAATCATTGTTTTTCCTGTTTGCTAATGTAAAAGCTAGCATACTGTACATAGCTTTAATTTAAACTTTTACCACACTTTTTTATAAATTCAATAATTCCTTAATTTTATAAATCCTTATAAATTCGTACACGCGTTTCTCCTGGGTATAAAAATACACATATAACTCATTTTAGGATCTGTCATGTCAGCGTGTACCATCTTTTGTCATAATCTGTTGAGTATATGTAAATTTGTGCTTTTGCCTTATCAGAATGGTATACTAGCATACTGCTTAGGCTATTTGAATTCACTGAATGCGTTTTTATTCACCTTTTTCTTTAGACATGTGAAGCAGTTTATAGTGTGCCGCAGTAATGTTTTAAACCATGGTATGCTGTACTGGAACGCGCTCAATTGACTGATCAAACATGGGAATTGGAGATTAAGTCCATTGCATTATGGGATAGCTGCACGTTTTAGCAAATGTAGTCATCTGAGCATTCCATGTTTAATTTTGCGCACATTGTACTGTAAAGAAAGAAGTATAAGTAGTGTGACAGCATCCCATTCTGAGCGTAGCCTTTGTGTTTCTAACCCAGAGCATGTGGCTATATTGTCTAACGCTTTTGTTCTTCCATTTAAAAACTGCATGTGTTTAACAGGCATTGTGTGGAATGTCGCTCTAATCCCATCTACCTTACTTCCAGATGACAAAGAAACCTCACAGGCTGCACTGGGAAAATTACTATGAGAACGAACCGGTCAGTATCGAAATAATGTGTTGTTGCTGTACAGAGAAGAGTCACTGTCTCCACAAATCACTTTCCATAGCTGTTCCTTTGTACCGTACACTACTCCCTCCTCTGTTTGTGTGTGTGTGTGTGTGTGTGTGTGTGTGTGTGTGTGTGTGTGTGTTTGTGGTTCAGGATGTAATTAGTGCACTCACTGCATCTCGCTGGCTTTTTCTTAGGCTGTGCATATTGTTTGGTCATTGTGTTTTAGAGGTGTTCCCTGATCTGGCGTCATGCAATTCTTCTGCTTCTTTAAATAGATTGAACTCCGGGCATCTCGGTCAGATCTCTGTTGCCAAGTAAACACAACAGTTGGTTGGATAAGACTGATAAGCGACAGTGCAAACAAGTTTTATTTGCGTTGGGAGGGTGTTACAAATGTAAACTTGAGATCTTAGACTCTAATGACACAGAGATCTAATCCAAGACTGCACTAGATGAGAATTAATGGGTTAAATACTGCTAAATAATACTGTTCTCACAACATCAAAAATGTATTCACATAGTACAAATACGATAATAAGATGTTAATAGCTAAATGTCATTAATTATTAATGCTAATAATATAAGTAAATGCATTAAAGATTATTAACAAAGAAACATAGCGTTTTGACAAAGTGGCAGATACATTCGTCTGCATCTTTCTGCAGGAGTAACCCTTTTAAATTCATATTTAAAGTTAATTTCCTGCTCCCTGTATGATGGCGTGACTAGACTACTGATGGAGATCTGATTGTTTCATGCTGTAAATAGTTTTTCATGCACTTTGAATCAAGCAAAGCCACATACTTTAGATTAAGCTTGATTTCAAGAGGTCTGAGATAAACTTTAACACTCTACTACATGAAAACAACTCGTATAAACCAATGACCAAATCAACATGGGAATGTTGGCGTGATTGTTGTTGTTTTTCCTGATTGTTGGTTCATTGTCTTTGTTCTCTGTCAGGGGTCTCAAACTGTCGACCCCTAAGTGTCCAAAAACAAAAGATCGCTCATTATAAGCTGTTGAAGTCACACACAACTGCTTTTCTAAAAGAAACACAATTGTTGTAAATGAAAAGATCACGTGAATCGATCACTGATGTATTGTAGCACTTGGACTCATGAGGACACTAAACTTGAAAAGCATAAACAAAATTATACTAAAAACACTTTTGTAATGACTTCTCAGTGCTTTGCTCATCTACCATGATAATGAATTCAATTATCTTCTTGTTTTTTTTAGCTCCAATTATTTTTGATATGCAGTTGATTTGTTTTTAACTAAATTCATCAATAGACATACCAATAATAAAATAATAATTAGATATAAATTTGTATTAAATAGGCCAAAAAATGTCTTTTTAATTGAATGAGAGACCTTATATAGTTACAATTCTAAAAAACTTTTGTAGACAACTTATATGTATATAATACACACGTAGTGTTGGGTCACCCTCTTCTAATGAACAGGTTTGGCTACTTTAGTATCCATGAGTACAGATCTTATGGTCTGCATAAAGCCAACTCCTTATCCCAGCTGAACACCTCTGGTGTGACTTTAAATGCAGTCACCGAACCAGAAACTCATCACTAAACACCAATGACTTATACATTTAATATATGGAAAAGGGTCCTGTCCAAACTGTTGATATAAAATTAGTGGCACATATTTCCCTAGAATATCACTATATGCTGTAACATTGCGTTTTGTACTCAAATGAGGTGACCCAATGTTGAATGTTTTTGATCCACTAACAAATGTTGACTACTATATATATATATTTAATTTAATTTGAGTTTGAGACCCCTGTTGTTTATGCCTGGTTTTGGACTTCCTGCGCCGTTCACAGTGTACGTGTCGTGAGTGATTGTTTAAATAAACAGCAATCAGAAGGTAAGTGTTCATAATGTGAAACACATGGAGCTTCCGTACAGAAATGTTGCCTTGTATCCATGTTATTTTGCTGCTAAGACAAAGTGTTATTTATCTGTCTGTTTGCTCAGGTCTGTTTTGCTTGAAGTTTACAACATTTAACTTTTTTATACATACCCTGAAAATGTGAATGAAAAAAATAAAAATCATCGGGACTGGGTTTAAACCATACAGCTTACAGAGTTTCAGCAGTGTTTGCCTTTCCACTGCTCTGGTATGCTATAATTTTGGCATCAGTAATGAAGCGAGGCGATGAAGGAGACACTGTCTCATTAAGAGGAGGACGTGTGTGTAAATTTGACTATGTTGTTGTGAGTAGGAAGCAGTCGCTCTGCCAGCTGGAGCCGACCTCTGCGGATGGCAGAAGTCTTGCTTCCACATCTCCTTCACAACACTTTGCACCACTATAGTGAAAGAGCAGTTAGAAGTGCTGACAGCCCTTGAGATTATGAACTACAGATTGAGCGATATAAAAATGATTGCCATTGTTATATACTGTATAAATCAGTATTTTGTAAAAAGCAGCGTACACCTGGTGCAATGCAATGCCAGGCTAGACACAAATGTTTTTTACTAGTTTCAGCCCGACTTGTTTTTAATTTTTTTAATGTTGTTTAAATAGCAAATGTACTTGTGTCCATCTGTGCGCCCAACTAAAACGATTGCGCCATTAACCAACTAAAACCTGGTCTAAAGTGACTCCAAAACCATAAAAGGTTAATATTTTGGTTTTGGGAGGGCTAAACAACAGGTATGCAAGGACAAAAAACATGAATTTTCTTATTAAATGCATTTATTTTTACTTTATTTGTTCAGACTCCCAAACGATACATTCAACGATAGATTTTTCCGAAACCCTCTGGCAATTGGTCGATTTCATTTATAGCGGTATTTTTGAGCTTTTAACAATCCAAAACTGGCACCTAGTGCCAGAGAATAAATTAGCATTTTCATTCAGACCAATTCCTGCAAATTCCGCCGTGGTACAACCACAACTGGAAGGAATGGGAGATGAGACTCAGACGGGTTTATTGCATGTTATGCCCAAAAGACACCCATGACACCTTAAGAGAATAAGTACAACTCTTTTGGACCATGCACCTGGCATGCTGACTGCTTTTTCTGTTGTTAAACTATCAAAAGTGGACTGGTATATACGACCGTGCATGTATATTATATATAGGGCTATAAAGCTCCAGTCTTTAGCTTTACAAGATAAAGTTTCTTGATGAATAAAATTTTAGCATTTCAGTGCTCTTGAACAAACCCAACCCAAAACAATACTATTTAATATGGCCCACCCTGTTTTTTTTCCAATATGTAGTGTTGGCCAATACAATAGAGTAAAAGTGACTAACATGAAGTATCAGTTAAAAATTATTTGTGCATTTAATTTTTGAGTCAAGACACATTAATAAATCATCGTATGGGCTTAATTGGACCAATGTCTTTTTTCATGCATTCAAGCACCAATATAGAATTTTACAAGCAAAATTAAGTAATCAGACAATATTGGTTGAGATATATTCTGTTATTAAGATATGGCTTGATGGGGTGATTGCATTATCTTGGGCAGTATAGTTATGGTCGCAACATTGTGTATGTTTCTAACGCGGCATTGAGAACCACAGATCTTGCAGATGGGAAATATCTTTCATGCTGCGATTACTAAAAGTATAAATTGATTCATCCAGATTTACTTTGTGGGATGGTGCACATACACAGCTTCACTGAAAATGCTTTGCTTGTTCCATTTGATGGAATGAATCAAGTCATAAATTGCTACTTTTCGTATTGCCTTTGCTGGTGTGCCAGATTTCCAACGCGTGTGTAAAAGGCAAATCACTCTGAATTTTCCACTGCATGGGCAGAACATGCATATGCTAACATTCACCAGGGCCCTAATTTTCAACCAGAAAAATGTGGCGGCTCTTGCTTTTTTGACCAAACTTCATAATGACATGGTGCTCTGAGTCAATCAACCAAACCCTGACAGTTTCTCTCTGGAGCTTTGCCTCCAGAAAACCAAAAAGGCAGCTCTACTGTACACATTTGTGTTTGAATGTATACAAGGAGCTGAAACGCAACATACTATTAGCTTATTTTGTTTTAATATGCTGTAGCATTTTGGATACATTATTGGAACGTCGTCATGTTTATAAGCATTTTGAAGATATACTACAAGTAATTAAATTATACGATTGCATAGCAAACCACCCATGAGGAAACCTCAGACTGTGACTGTGGTGTGAACTGGTGTTTAATTGTTTGAAGTGCTGGTAACCTTTCTTTCGTGTTGAAACCAGCAGGATTGCTTCACAGTTGAAGGGGAGGATCTTAAACATGACTTTGAGCGCTTGCAGCTGGCTATGGAGATGGTGGGCTTTCTTCCTACCACCCGTAAACAGTGAGTTTGTCCAAAACACTGGCCCTCTCATGCACATACACAAAGACATTGCATGCAATTTTTATAAGTCAAAAAAGATATATAAAATTATTATTATTTTTAATTCACCATTAAATGAAAGGGATAGTACACTCAAAAATGACAAATAGAAGTTATCCTAGATGTATATATGGCTTTCTTCTTTCAGACAAATACAATCAGAGGTATGTTTAAAATGTCCTGCTTCATAATGGCAACGAATGCAACAAACAAAATAAAGTGCGTCCAGCCGTCATAAAAGTTCTTCACACAGCTCCAAGGGGTTAATAAAGGCCTTCTGAAGTGAACTGATGTGTTGAACAATTTTCTTTTTCCTTGCAGGATTTTCTCTCTGCTGTCAGCTATCCTTCATTTAGGGAACATCCGATACAAGAAGAAGATATACCGGGACGACTCCATTGACATCTGCAATCCTGAAGTTCTGCCTGTGGTGTCAGAGCTGCTTGAGGTACAGGATCATTGAATTGTTAACTTGACCGTAAGCTTTGTCATTTGAACCTGCATGTTTTTTTATTGTTGAATGCAAAATGAATTTTAAAGAATTAACTCTTTTTAGTTCAACAGTGTAACAGGACAGGAGCATTCAAGATTCACAGAAGTAGCATTAAAGTAGTCCATCTGTATGAGATTACATCTGCCATGTTTGAGCAAGATTTATAATATAGAGTTTTTAAGCTCTACATGTTCAGTCTTGCCACATTTACCATACACACATTTCAGGATATTTGAACAAATCTCTTGGAAAAAGAGGAAGGCTGGGTTACTTTTGCGCAGGATTTGGTCAGCAAACTGGCCTACTCAAGGAAGTAGATAGAGTTCCTGAATGAAGGCCATGAAGCCTTGTACTATGGGCCTACAGGAAATAGGATGTGATTGCCCAGAGCCTTTGAACTCAACACATACATAATATATGCACATACCTCTCTATACTAGGACCCCTTGTGGCCTAATAGCATGATCAAAGCAAACCTGGCCTTTATCTTTAGGCACACACCTTCATGAATCTCTCTGAATAAAAGAGAGAACGAACACTCAAGCGTTTTTACATTTGCCCTCAGACAGCAGAGAAAAGGAAATGTGTGTGTACGTGTGTGTGCGGGCCTGCTTGAACCTTGAAAACACTGTAAAATATGCAGATGAGGCCGGTCCAGAGCTTTGATGAGCCCTTACACATCTGTTCGCGATTATAAGTTGAATGACTCAACATCAGCCCCAAAGAGTTTATATAATTACTACATTAGATGTAGATATCTTTGCCAGTGTGCATAGACCAGACACATATTTTTCACAGTTCACTGCTGGGTTCATTTCGGCCCTTTAATGTGTTAATGAACAAGCGTCGGCCTGTGTTGAGGTCTCTTGATTGTCTCTGGCACCATGTGTGCAGACTTAGATTTGAAAACGTTGTGTTGATATTCTGCGAAGGCAATATACTGTAGTTTATTTGCTGATATCATTATAGCTGTATTGCGTTTATTTATTATGTTGCAATTCTATATTATTGTAAAAATATAGAATTGGATGAATGCGACTTCATTGTTGCGTTGCACTTTCTCTCTGTCTTAAGCAACCCAAAAAGCCCATTTTCTGAGTGCTACCGGATGTTTAAAGGACAATTCAACATTGCAGGCCCCAAAGTCAACAACTGAAAAGAAATCGTTCTCACGACCATTAGTGCGGCTTGATGCTAGTAATGTTTGGCTCCATGTCCATCCATGTGACTAAACACATCTTGAATTAAAGCTGTAGCATGATCTGTATGTTACGCTGCTGAGATTTTAGAGATTTAATAGAGATTTTAGGTATGGTGTAAATGAATACAGGCTGTATAAGTCCTAGTAGTTGTCTGATTTTGCTTTTGTGCGTTAAAAATGAGAAAAAAATGTCTCCTGATAGGTCAAGGAGGAAATGCTCTTTGAGGCCCTGACAACACGGAAAACGGTGACGGTTGGCGAGAGGCTGATAGTCCCATACAAACTGGCTGAGGTAAGAAAAAGTGTCTTTTTTTTATTTTGTGCTCTAACCTGATTGACATAACCAGAATGAGGTAATTTTGAATAATGTTGGAAAAAAGGTTGTTGAGAGCCAGTGAGGCTGAACCATTTTTGAGCTTGGAGGGAATTTTTATTTGTTTCACAAAATGTACAAGAGGCATCATGACCTACATTTAGCAATTCATGTTGCGTGTTATTGTTAAAGACACACATGAGAATCAGTTATTTAAAATGACTAAATGCGGTATAATAAATAGTAGTCCAGCTGTGGTGAATGTTAATGTCTTTTTCAGAATAAACCAGATGGAATGATATTCATGAAGACGTAGTCGGTGTCTAAATGCAAAGGTCTTTTCGCGGTCTGTTTTTGGGGCCTTTCTAAAGATTTAGTTCAGTTATAATTTTTAACATTTCTCAATTCATCCCTTCACTCAAATAAAGATCGCATTGAAGTAATGTGTTTCTCAAGGACTTTTTTTATGGTCCCATCATCGTAATTAGAACCAGCGCTGAGGTTTTCAGAGCTTTTATCCAGCGTTAATGCTCTGTTCTCCTGTCATCTTTAAATAATGGACTGGCAACCTCTTTTATTAATAGCTTTTATTAAATTCGCAGTAACCATTTGGGTAGACTTAATAAATTCCTTGAACTTCATACATTTGCAGATTTAAACTCTAAAATCCACGCAGATATACGGTCAAGTCATTCGTATAACCACAAATAAAAGTTTTCTCTCTTTTTAACTAGAGCTGGCTGATTTATCGTTTATTCAAGAGATACGCGTGATGACTTTATTGGCCATATCAAATTAACTCTCTTTGTGAATATTGTCAATTCACAGTGGCGTTTATACCTTATATATGTGACTTTTTCTGACTGTATATGATGTTTGCGTCTAATTTCTTTTAATCTCATTTCTGTTAATTGCATCTAATAACTGTATAGGGATATTGCAAATTGTATAAAATCACAGCATCGCAAAACATCAACAAAATCTGTATGCATCTGTATGGAGTTTATAATTAAAATACATTCATAATGTAGTGATACTTTAAATTTGATAATTAAAACCTAAGTCATCGATCGAATAATTTTTTTTCAAATGGGTCATTGAGTAATTATTTAGGGAAAAATCATCATGCATGCATGTGATATTGTTTAACATTATATCATATGATATGCTATAAATATAAGACAAATGCAGGGGGATTTTAACTACATTCTAATAGGATTCATCAACTGTTTTTTTGTTTGTTAGATCTCACTTTGTTAAAGCCACTATCATTATGCATAACTCATAATATAAAGAGTAAGATTCAGTCTGCTGGTGTCTTACAAAATATACCTTACTTCCCCAAAATATACATCTCACTGAGGACTCCCACTGAATCCCGACATCTCTAAGAAATGAGGCCGGAGCAGATGTTTGACAGCAGTGGCTGAGGGCAGATAACCCTTATTGGTCATGAATGTTGGTTGCATTTTGAGTAGTGCTGATTTGAAAGCAAAACAAGTCTCCCAGGGATTTTCCGTGTTACGTGGACCCAGAGCACACACTGCTTTCATGTAGATGGATCACATATGGCGCACTGTCATATCTCTGATTGTTTGCGAATGTGTATTAGAGAGGCTGCCACAGTCCTTAATGAAAACCAGCTTAGATTCCTCTTCCAGTTCATCCGATAGTCCTCTAAATCAACACATCTAATCACCGTGGTTGGCTCTTGAAAAAATATTTTCTTTCTGGTTCAGCTGAAGTCGAGATCAAGGCTATACCTACAATAGCGTACTCAACTCTACCGAACTGAGTTTTAAGATTAACGAATATTTCTTTGCTATAGGGTTGTGCCGATGGTCGATAGCCTCATGTATTGACAATAGTCAGAGATATTGACGATACCAGATGTCTTTGTCGATAGTAAAGACGATATTAGGCTCATTCTCAGCACTGCGCATACACTCAAATAAGGCTTCTCCTTCGTATTGGAAATGTTTTAGAATCAGACTCTAAAACTAAGCTCACAGTTGAACTGCATGGTGATAAACGTTTATTTGCAAATTATTTCTAGATTGCTAAAAGAGACATCTTTTCTTTAACAGCTACGAATGAACGTGACGAAACTGCATTATCACTAGCATTTAGTTGTCTTTACAGCACATTAACAAAAAACTTTGACGCTTATTCACGCGTGTGGTCCTAATAGAGATGTATGACTGCTGTATTTGAATATATGAACTAGTTGTTTTAAACAGTTTTTCAGTATGTTTGAAAATATATTTGCTTTCAGGCACCAATAACCAATCACCAAATAGTTACAAAATGTGACAAGTACAGCGAGTACTCTTGCCCCCACCCACCCATACAGTTTTATTACCTGCTAAGACAGCTCATAGACAAGTTACCATACACAAATAAAGCCTAGCGAGAGGTTTATCTCTCTAGAATAGTTGTCCCACATTTTTAGCTCAAATGTTTGATTGAATTCAAGTAAATAGTATTAGAATGAAGTATTCGTTTGGTCTCAGTGAACATATTACATTACATCATCACATCTATGTTGGTTAAAAAGGTCTCTGTCATGGTAATTAAATCGAATCGATGGTTTTCACTCTTTTGCAGGCTGGGACGGTACGGGACTCCATGGCTAAATCCCTCTACAGTGCCCTTTTTGATTGGATTGTGTTCCGAATCAATCACGCCCTGCTCAATCAAAGAGATTTGGAAGAATCGGCCAAGGTAAAATAATTTCTGCGCCGAAGAATAAGTGCTGGATGTTAGCAGGCATTAGCTTCAAAGACGACAGTGGAGCCACAGTGAGTCACCTGACAGCAATTACATTACACAGCAGGAATAGGAGTTTATCTGACGGAGACTCACCCTGTTTTTCTGTGGCTCTCACTGCTTTAATCTCTAAATTATGGATGGAGACATTATGTAATGGGATATATTCAGCCACACTGACTGGGCCCCTGCTGTTATGTAAAATTCATTTGAAGATTTCTGCCGAAAATTTTGGGGAGAGCCTGAGATGAAGTCTAAGCAAGAGAACGCAGACAGATCAGGCTACGCGAGATTACTCGTTTAAATTGATTAGAATAATTTACTTAAACATTTAGCTTTTGATGTCCTGCTTCACCTTTTAAACATTAATTCACTGAAACTCTGAAATCTCCGAAGTGTAGTCATCGTTTGCACACAACCTTTTGCACATATATATATATATTTTAGCGGTGTATATAGTATATATAGTACTTGATAAGCAAGTTAGCTAATATTAACTAACCTGTAGATATGTTTATCGCTGGTTGACACTATATGTGTTTTATTAGTGCAGACGTCTGAACACTATTGCCCCCTACAGTATATAGTGACGCAAGAACGTGCTTGAAATCGCCTAGCATTCAAAATAAGTACTTTCCTGTCCTTCATTTTCTTCCCATCTCATCATCTTTTCAGATCCTGTCCATCGGGGTTCTAGATATCTTCGGTTTTGAAGACTACGAGAACAACAGCTTCGAACAATTCTGCATCAACTTCGCCAACGAGAGACTCCAGCACTATTTCAACCAGCACATTTTTAAGCTGGAACAGGTAATGTTTTTTTTTTTTTTTTTTTTTTTCTCTCTCGCGTTTTATTTAAAAGCTGGACCCAGAGATAACCATCGCCTTCTTTTCCCACACACAGCTCTAGATTATAGCCTAATAACAAATTTATTGCCAGCAATTATGACTTAAATTGTTTTGACTGCACACAGGATAAAATAAGTACCCACATATTGCTCGACTGAATGCGGAATCAAAGGTTTGCGATCTTTTTTTTGTTATGTGTCTTTGAAGTGCATGAATTTATCATCGTTACAGCCCAGGGTTTACGTTACTTTACATAATCTACTTATGTAGATTAATGAAAAATGTAGAGACACAAGTTTTTCATTACTTGAGCTTGCTTGGGAATCGCATAAGTAAGTTTAGAGACCAGAATATAGAAACTTGAGAATGGTCCAATTTTTATTTTGGCCAATAAGAAAGCCTCTAAAAATTCCCTGGGAATGACCTGCATCCTAGCATTGTGATAATCTTCCCACAAGCTCACCTTTTCTTAATATACTTACATTTTTTTATGCATGCAAAAAGTCTAGGTTGGGTTGATGAATGTCTTGCGACGATCATGTGATCATTATTAGTAGCAGTTTCACCCAAATAAACCGTTTGATAACGAGACAATAAGAAAGGTCGCTTTACTCCAACCTCAGACAAAGAATTGCATCTCTGTAATAATGTGTTTTCTCAATGAGGCCATTCTCTTAGGATGACTAAAGAGGCAACCAATCACTGTAATGACAGCCTGTCAAAGCCGTGCCTTTGTGACGCACCTCAAAGTATATGTTTGCTGAAAGAGGGTTTGTTAGTTTAGGTTTCTAGTCAGTCCAGTGTGCAGATTTGATCAACTCACTTTGACAGATTTGCTTGCACAAGGTACATTTATCCACACAAATCAAACACCGTCATAGGAACTGTTGCTTTATGCAGATTTGCAAATAATAGTCTGTCACTTGTGGGTTTAGCACTTCATTTCTGCTTATATTGACACTTGATCCCTGTGAGCAAAGTAAAATATCCTTAGCTGCTTTTCTTTCTAATATGGCTATATGGCTATATGGCTTCTCACGATTGCCAGTCGATGTCCATGATCAGACACGTGACATTTACGATTGGTTCAGAAATCTATTTTAATTATTTAATTAAAATAACATCCAAAATGAGTTTTTGATTACACAACTTGTGTGTACTGTGTGTATTCATTGTGTGTATATATAAATACACGCACCTGCATGTTTGTGTGTGTATGTATGTGTATATATATATTTGCATGCACTGTAAGTATGCGCATAATAAATATACACAGTACACAAGCAAAAAATTTTATTTTGGATGCAATTAATCGTTTGACAGCACTTATTTAAATCGAGCTGCTGGAATGTCCTGCATCAGCCAATCAACTTCCAGATGAATGAGAACGGTAATGACTAGCTCAGTCTAAGCTCACATTGAACTCATATTGAGGATTCTTGGTAATTTTGATGTTCCTGTTAACGGAATTTTTTATTGGATTCATTCGAAAGTCTAGCGCGTATTGCCACAACAGTTTTTCTGTTTGTTCCTTGATAAAAGTGCAGGAATTTTGTTGCGTCTGCCAAGTTCCACGCTTTAATTGCTCTAAGAGTTGGAAACTCTTGGATTCAGATGTCAGGAATGAGTTCACATCCTGAGTGTGTTGCCAAGTATGTCGTGTGGTAACGCTGAATGTTTAATATAGACCATACCCAGGTTATCTACACAAAACATGGAATGCGACAGATTCACAGATTATGAGCATTAGTTAATGTTTGACTGAAAAAAAATGCACAAGTTAACTTATTTGGTTATATTAGTTTAGGTTGTTTGCCCGAACTGAGTTTCGTAATTTAAAGCTACAGTTGTAGTATTATTAATCGAAGTAGGTTAATGTTAAATTATGAAAGTGTGGCAGGGAATCAGAGAGTCCCGTCTGCATACTTGCCATCTGATGCCCATAAATACAGCCATGCTGGAGCCAGACGCAACACCACACGCGCTTTCATTAGTCCATTAATGGGCTTTTTTCATTGTGCCATTCATGGAGACGCTGTAAATGTATTTTATTTGATTTGGAGGCTATTTAAGTGCATTTCCCTTATCAGCCAAATAGAGTGCATGCGGTTGCTCGAAGTTTCAGAGCACCTCAGATGAAGGCTACATTATTAGTACAAGAGAACTGTTATTATTACTCATACTTTGCATTGAGGATTTGAACAAACCCATAACTGAAAGCGTCGGATTTTGGCAGCACAGTTTGTTTTCTATGGTTATCGTTATGAACAGACATTTATGAGCTTAAAACCTCATTCTTTCATTGACAAAAAAAAAAAAAAATATCATCAATCTTTATCAAACTCCGTTTCCACGAACAACAGGATTATATATCGCATTATCACATTGAAAAATCTATAGTAAAAAGGTTTCTTGTGAATCTAATCCCCTGTGTTCTTCCTCTTCCTAACGCAGGAAGTGGAATGATAAGTGTAGATTATCTGCTTTGTTCTGCTGATTTTATACTTTTGCCTTTTAATGGGCAAATAGGAGAGAGATTCCACTGATTGTATGAAACCCTGCTGGGATTATATCCTTTATTGTTTCATTTATTTTCACAGTGATCCAAGGAAGCAGTTGAGGAGAAAAAAACGCTCCAAAATGTTAAGAATGTCTTTCATATTATTAAACCGCAAAGACCACAAAACCTCAGGCCGGCGAAAGGAAGTCTCCTCTAGAAGAACATGAAAACACTTTGCAGGCCTGTTGTTTTGTTGTTCTGGCCACAGTCCAAAAATGAAAGAATTACCCGCGTACTGTAGTAATAACAGGTTTTGTGAGATGTTACTTTGTACGTTATGCACACATCTCATGTTACTGTGACATATTGAAGCACTGATAAACTCTACGGAACATAACTGTTCGGGTTTTTCTTTACGCTGCATGGTGATCTCAGTCATGACAACAACTTGGAAACATCAGCAAATTGTAAATCTGGACTGGAAAAGCTATGAAAATGAATAAAAGCTTGAACAGCCGGGAGCCTCGTCATTTTTGAATCGTTATTACCTTGTGAAATATTGATTGTTAGTGTTGAATATGTTTTGTATTTCTTTTAGGAAGAGTATAGATCAGAAGGCATCGCTTGGCTCAACATTGATTACATCGATAACACCGGTTGCATTAACCTCATCAGCAAGAAGCCCACAGCACTGCTCCACCTCCTGGATGAAGAATGCAAGTATGTCTGCCTTTTTCTCTGTGTACAAACAGAGGAATGAGAGTCTGAAACCAAACTGATACAAGTACAATGTCATTTAACGATAGTCAGAACCACATGGAATCTCTGCATGTGCAGCAAATATAAACTGCACTTGAGTGTTTTACCTGCTAATCAAATAAAACAATAAATGTAATTACAGTCGGAACCTTTTTCAGTCAAAAAAAGACAAAGAGTAAGGTTCCCTCTGCTTAAAATAGCTGGAAACCTGAATCTCCACATCAGTGTTTTTCATAGCTCAAATCTCTAATGTCTCATTCTTCCTCTTCCTGTGGCTGTGTTGCTTTTCTGCTGAAGTTTTGGCAGCAGCTCTAATTCCTCTCAGAGCCAGAAGAACAGCACAGGTTTATAATATACTGTCTCCACAAACTCGGTCATGCTCCCTAGATGACCACTTTCACTCTCTGGTTCTCCACCGAGGAGCCGGGGCCCAGTAGGGGACCTCAGCAAACTTGCGTTGGACAGCAGGGTGCCTTAGAATGCAGCATTAGCAGCTTTTTTCGTGCTTCATAAAGAATATTAAAACTAAAATATTTCTCCCCATTAAAACAAAAAATGCAACTGAAAATTTTTTATACGCAATTTATTTTCATAAAATTAGTAAAAACTAAGAAAGTAAAGTACTGAAAGTGAAATAACGAGCAGAGCTTGCACTGAAATACAATATGTATTATGTGATGGCCGCTCTAATGCACTCTCTTCATAATGTTTTACAGCTTTCCACAGGCCACCAATCAGACCCTTCTGGATAAGTTCAAGCGGCAGCATGAGGGAAACAGTTATATTGAGTTTCCTGCAGTCATGGAGCCGGCCTTCATCATTAAACACTACGCAGGGAAAGTCAAATATGGAGTTAAGGTCAGTGCTTTTTGCAGGTACACAAAGACTTTTTTGGTTTTAGGATCATACCTGTAGTAAAGTGGGTTCGTAAAATCAACATAAACTAAACAATAAACTATAAAAACTATAAAACAGTATCCACTGATTCAGTAGCTTGTAGTACCACATCTCCAGTCAACAAAATTATCTCACTGGTTAATATTAGCGAACAAGATTTTAAAATGAACATTAACCAGTGAGATTTTAGTATTGTTTTCACACTTTAGATCTTTGCTTTGTTCCAAAAGGGTCTTAGAATGTTGCATTTTCTGTGTGATTTGGTTTGCTTTCATAATGCAGCTTTTCAAAGCTTGCACAAAAGTTTTAATGCAGGTCACATGTACATAAAACTGTCTTCTCATTGATCAGAGTGCACCAGTTTAGTTCTGGGACATGATATCAAACATTAAAAGGATGTCTGCCTCCAATTGATAAGTTATATTTATAAGATGAAGTGTGTTTGGGTTTCAACTCTTTTCATTTTCGTAAGTGGACTTGTGTTTTTATTTATTTTTTGTAACAGATTTGATTGATTTTTAAGCAGTTCAGTTTGTTGGTCTGTTGGGTTAGATTTCTTTTTCACTACAAGCAAACCGCTCCAGAGTTTGTTTTCAATCAGACCGAAGACCACCTGGTTAAGGCGATCCTGGATTGATTTTTTTGGTGTGGATTAGAGCGTGACTGCTGTGTTCCTGTATGCCTCAAGAAACCAAACTAAGGGAGAAAACATGCCCTTTTCCGAAACAAACGCCCCAAACAAACCAGTTTTGAAACACCCTAGTATGAATATGAACAAAAGATGTTGATCCAACAATACATAGGCCTAGTTGATAGCTGTTTGCATTGTGACCTCTACAGTACTAAATGTAAAGAGGGTGTGATGTCTATGTCACATGACTGTATATTTATAGTATATAATGAATAACTCTCAGTTTATCGCTTATGGCACCATAAAAATGACAGTAATGAGTAACTTGAAATCCCAGCATCCTTTGCTGCTCGACTGTCCGTTTTATGTTAACAAATCAAGGTTGGCAATGTGTACCTTTAGTACACAGAAAAAACAGGAACTTCCCACTCATTTTTCATAACGTTGTGTGTATGTGTATATATGTATATATATATATATGTGTGACAAATATAACTTGCTTGGGTTTTTTCAACCATGACCAGAGACTTTCAAATCAAGCATTCTGACAAGTTCATGATTTGGGTTCTGCATTGGCTTTTATCCAAGACAAGTCATAGCATACAATTTGACAAGCACCAATCACAAAAGACAGAAAAAAATCACACAGTGTACAGAGTTTGGCAGAGTTTGACAGTCATGAGTAGCTGATCCTCTTATTTACAATATAAAGCCTCTGTTCATGCGTTACATAATGGAGCTCTGCAGGCCTCACTTTCTCTCTTCACTGATGTTTCATTGGCTTTATTGAGTAGATGAGCCCGTATTGTTTGCTAATAGAGTTGGATGTAATAACGGGGCAGTTATCTGACTGTCTGCATGACTTGCCGTCCCAGGACTTCAGAGAGAAGAACACGGACCACATGAGGCCAGACATCGTCGCACTTCTCAAGAGCAGTAAGAACGCCTTCATCTGTGGTCTGATCGGTATTGACCCAGTGGCCACCTTCCGCTGGGCTGTACTCAGGGCTTATTTTAGAGCCATGGTAGCCTTCAGGGACGCTGGGAAGAGGCATGTGGAGAAACGCAGCGGTGAGTCAAATCAAACGGTTACCTGCACTTTTTCTGATCCCATGCTTGAAGTTTGTAGGACAGATTCTGTCACACTGTACCAGTGTAAATAAAAATGACTAGAGGGATCAAAACCTGAAACTGAAAATCTGTCATCATTTTCTCACCCTCGTGTAGTATCTGTATGAATTTCTTTGCTCTGCCGAACACAAAGGAAGATATTTTGAAATGGCTGTCTTGGGTCACCATTGACTACCATAGTAGGAAAAAAAAATACCATGGAAGATATTGGTGACCCAAAACAGCCTGGCTAGAAATGTTCTACTAAATATCTTCCTATATGTTCAGGCAGAGCAAAGAAAATTAATGCTAAAAGTTTGGAACTAGTCAAGAGTGAGTAAATGATGACAGAATTTTCCAAATGATGACAGAAGTTTAAAAATAAAAATGTTCTTTTTGTGCCAAATCCGAGACCTTTCTTGGATCATTAAAAGATTCCACTGACTAAAAGTGCTTTTATGGTGGTCAGCTGTGTGCCTCACTACAAATGATACAAACAGATCTTGATCAGTTTAGTTCTAACGATCAAACTACTTAGGTTAATGTGTTTTATTTTAAATTATATATTTAGTTAGATAATGTTAGTATTTTACTGAAAACTATTAGCCTGCTAAGCTAATATTTAAATTGTTACACAGAATATCATGCTGTAGCACACTGTAACATGCTGCTTTTTCTTTAAGTGCTGTCATGATGTTAAAAATGCATACACTACCATTGAAAAGTTTTTGTTTTTGGAAAATGTCAAAGAATAAAACATTTGTATCATGAATATAAAGTTCAAAAGACAGATATTGGTTTGAAGCTGAAAACAGTTTTTGTTGCTTTTGATCCATTTTTTTGTTTGAAGGTTCAAAAATATTACAATAATAAAAAAGTAACACTTTATGCTTAAACTTATTAGTTGCTTATTAGTATGCTTATTACTAGAATATTAGCAATTTTTACTGCTAATTAAGCACGTATTAATGCCTTATTCTACATGACCTTATTCTACATTCTACATCTACCTTAATATTTATTAATAAGCAGCAAATTAAGAAATTATCAAAGCAAAAGTCGTAGCAGTTAACAAGTGTTACCTGTTTTAAAGTGTTAACACAAAAATTCTTACTAGCTTTAAACTTTTGAACTACAGTGTATCGTTTTTGGCATCACAATGGAATTTTCTTACTTTTTTTTTTTTTTTTTTTTTAGGATTGCAGCAACTGTTTTCTTTTGGGGTTTTTTTGGGTCAGGCATTACAAAGACTCTGTGTACCTGAGATTTCGTACAGCATTTGGCATATCAGGATTTTTTCACATGCAATATAGTCCCTTACTTTAAGGGGTTATACGTTTTGCCACATTTAGCTGCATAACAGTCTTTGCTATTATGTAAGAAGGTGGTAAGACGTAATGACTTGAACTATCATGTACTGTATGACTACATACACATATGCACATATTGTGTGTATGTTGGCTAGTTAACCATGCCGCGTTAGCCCAGCTCCTCTTGCTTGTTTTCTGTTGCCCTGCTCTCCAGCTTTTCAGTATCTATATGCCTTTCTTTCATTACAGCAGTTTGAACCTTAGTTGTTTATATTAATGCTTTGATACCTCATGTTTCAAACGTAATTGCTGCCCACTGCCTTATGGGTCGCCCTTCTCATAGATCACATTCACTGCATCTCGGTGGCCCAAATCTGATTTTTAAGTGTGAACACCATCAGTCACGCTCATATTCGGTCTATGTCATGTGCTGATAGTCAACATTTAGCTTCGCGTAGACGAGCACATCCTATTTCTCCCTATTTAATCTGTCTTTTCTCTTTCTTCTCTTTTTCTTGTTTGTGTTGTTTGTTTTTTGGCTTCCTAAGGGCATGACGCTGCTGCTCCAGTTGTGAAAAGTGTGGATAGCTTTAGTTTTCTGCATCACCCTGTGCATCAGAGAAGCTTAGAGATCCTGCAGAGGTGCAAAGAGGAGAAATACAGTAAGGCTGCTTTTCCATCATCTCGTCTCCTCACTCCATGCACCCCGCGGCCAAGACATGAGGACCCTGTTAAATTTTACTGTTACGGCTATATTAACGCATACCTCTGCAGATACACACGTATGACGGAATCAATGATTCGATTCAGTGCTGAAACTGGCAAGACTTGCCCTCATGTCTCTGCCCATCTGTCTCGCACCTGTCTTGCTTTCCTGCATGATGTCAGTTTGGGCACCTGTCTTTCACTAACAGCCCTCTCTATGGGTTCAGTCCAGCATGCATGCTTCTCGGGCAGCCCACCTCTGTCCCCTCAACGGAGCCCCTGTTCTGAGCACTCGCGCCCCAGCACCGCTCCAGCTCAGACTACACACTCGTTTCTCTCACCCTCCGAGGACAGCGGGCTCGCAATAGGTCTGCTTGATGGAGGTAGCTCAGATTGCAGACTGCACACAAAAACACAAGAATGAAACAAGATTTATGATTCCTACCCGTCGGAAAATTTCCCTCGTAATTCATTTTGTAGGGCTGGGTGATATAATTGAGGTAAAAAAAAAAAGTTAGATCTCAAAATGAGTAATTGGCATACGGTATATGCGTGTGTATATGTTTTATTTCTTCTGCATGAATGTAGTGCAGATATATATTTTAAGTGCTGTGGTTGATCACAGATTCCTTCTTAAATCGACAGTTTAATTTTTGAAATTATAGTTATTATGTATAAGGTCATAAAAGCTGCAGGCAAAATGCAGTTTATAAATTGTTTTAGATTGAGTTTAGCGTTACCCACAGGACATGCCTGTTTTATGACTGTGGCTTAAAAATAAAAAGGAATTAAAAAACAATCAGCTTGTATATACTAATGTTGATGTTCATACTGATGTTCTGAGGGAGAGCAAATATTAAGCAAATGAAAAAAAAAATTTAATTTAAATAAGACGACCACATATTTAATCGGCAACAGAAATAATGAGGATAAATGGTATATTTTCAATATATCACCCAGCTTTAGCTGTGCTACAATGAAAGCCTCCAGGTGTTTTTGTATGTGGATGTATGAGCCTAGAAACCGTGTGGGTGTGTGTCGTGTGTAACTGATTCACATAAGCATGTTTCAAGTATTTCACCTCTAATTGAATGGTTAAATGTTTCACTTCCATCAACAGCAGTGAATTAATCAACATCACATCCTGTTAGGCTGATGATACGAGGCACAGCTTTTTGAGCAATGTTGCCGCCACCGGGCAACCAGTTGAGACTCGGAGCCCACAAAGTATCCAGATAGAAATCTGTTACCTATTCTCAATGGAAAAGCACCCAAACAACGTTGCTCAAAAAATAAGCTTTCAGGCAAAATAGCTCAAAGAATTTGCCCCGTGTATCGTCAGCCTTATTCTCATGAGAACCATCACACGATATTTTCATAAACTTTCACTCGTTTTTCACGTTACCCATGTGTCTTGGGGCAGTCTGGTTGTACAGGTCTCGTGCTCTGTTTCAGGTGTGAACCGGAGGAATCCTCGCACTCCACTATCTGATCTGCAGGGAAGCAACACTCTCAATCAAAGGTGAGAACACCTCACATATGACCACCATCCTGTCCTGTATCCTTCAGATGCATGATACAAAAAGTATAACTTCTACAAAGTGCACAGTATAAGCTTATATCCCCCATTGCAGGTGCGTATGACACATTTCATTCCACAAACACTCTGATGAGTAGCCCTCATATGACATTCTCCTTGCTCTCTGCTAATATTTTCCTGGAGAACGCGAATATTATTTGTTTCTACTGCAAGTAGCTGAGATTCTGAAATCCCCTCTCCATAGTGGCCTGAGACTTTTTTTTTTTTTTTTTGTTCGAAAGGGGAAATGAAGCGTGTATGATGAGCCCCTGGCCAGTAGTCACACGGTTTGTTAAGTTCTCCGTGTGGGTGTTAAAAGGTAGAGAGCAGTGAGTCCACAGATACCCGTAGGACGACCCACGTCCTTCTCGGATTCATGCCTTGTTAATGACTGCATGGCACTGAGATTAGTCTTGATATCCAGAACGAGTGGCGAGAGCCGAGCTCACAACAGCGCTTTTGTTGCACTGTAAAGCCCCCCTAATCTGTTTTGCAACCCCACACACTTTTTGGGTTACTAAGTGACCATTAAACACCAGGAAAGAGCAGCTGCTTCCTGTGTGATGTAAGAGGGGAGTTATTTGCTCATTTGGAGGACAGGCCCTGGGCTGATGGGTAATTGCTCTCCACAGTCCACGAACACATGCTCCAGTGACCTCCTGTTGACAGAATATTGCCGTAAAATTATTGTTGACCCCTCACTTTTTGGGGGGTTAATGTTTTGGTAATTTGACAGATTTTTTTTCAATGAGTTTTATACCATGAATCTATTGGTGTTCTAGAAAAGAGATGTTTTATTTCTATACTCGCAATACTCTATACTGTAGATACAAAGAACCGAAATATGTTGAATCAAAAGAAAAGTCTTTTCAGTGTCCAGAATGAAGAAAGTCAAAAATTATATTCAATGATATTTCATTCAAATTGTCTTGCTGTTTTGTAGTTAAGAGGGTCAGAGATGAGATGTGTTTTTGCTGTCCCTTTCAGAGAGGGATGGAACGGGCGTCCTGGGAGACAAAACCGTCTGTCCTCTGCTGGATCCTTCAGTGAAGAGGACGGTATCTTCGTCAACTCCACCAGCAGTAAACTCCTTGAGCGAGCCCACGGCATCCTTATGTGAGATTTTTTTTTCACTCTGTGCTCTGCAACTTTTTACTTTTACTGTCATCAAACGCAAGAGGCTACCGGAATAGCATAACCACTGTTATTCATGCTTTTTTTCAGGAGAAATAAAAACTATAAAATGAAACCCAGCCTTCCTAAGGTGCGAATCCCACAAACATACTTTTTCCATGCTTTATTTTGTTGTTGATCTGTTTTGTTTTATGTTTATGAGCTATTTAGGAAAGTGTTAAAGTTCATGGCATTGTGTTAAATGCCCAAAAGTTTTGACCAGTGCAGAAGTAATCATGTACATGTGGATCACATACATAATTTTTTTGTTTTAACTGTTATTGCAATGTACAGAATTGACTTTTCCATATGGTTTTATAATGGCATGAGGTTCAGTAAAAGCTGATAGAATTAAATTTTAAATTTTAAACTATTTTTTGAAGCTTGTGCCTGACTGACTGACTGTGTCTCTTGTTTATGTGTCCGTTTCTGTAGCACTTACTTGATGTCAAGTCTCTGAAGTACCTGAGTAACCTGACGTTACACGACCGCATCACGAAATCCCTGCTACACCTCCATAAGAAAAAGAAACCCCCAAGTATCAGTGCCCAGTTCCAGGTCAGATCTCTCTCTTTCTTAAGACAATTCTGAATCATGTCTATGTTGTGTAAGCATGGCGTAATTTCCTACTTGTAAAGCTCTGTTTTATTAGCCCCAGAAAAAGCCCAAATTAATGACATCATGTCTGTCTTTGATACAATTACACTTTTATTTGCTCTGTCATTGCTTAACTCTTTTGTTTTGGTTTTGCTAAAAAAAACAACTGCTCGTGAAATTTTATGATTCATGACATTTTAGATCATGTGATGCAGTAAGGGTTTGTCATATGGCTGCTTTCATCTGGACAGGATCTCCAGAGCTTGAACTCATGCGCGTTACAGTCTATTGAATTAGCTAGGCCTGCGTGTATCACTGTTGTCAGCGCTGTTCTGGGTTTCACATTTATGGTCGCATTTGGTCCTGTGGACTTAATTCAATTCAATTCAGTTAAGTTAGAAGTCTCCCAAAATAGACTTTTCAATCTATCTAGTTGATTTGCTTCCGATAATAACATGGTACAACAGTGGATGAGCACGAAGGATTTTATTTCTGAACCACCATAAACGTAAACTTTTAAATTAAATAAAATTTCAAATGGAAAAAAAAGACACATTTGTCTTGCTAAATTAGCATTTATGTCATTTAAAAACAGATAATTTCATGATGTCAAATGATTAGTCACAATTTATTTTATTTGCATCAAAAATATGCACAGCACACACACAAATATTATGTAGATATTAATACACATAAGAAAAAGTCACTTTTATATATTAAATATATTTTTATGTTATATAACTATATAATATTTAAAAAGATATATGCTGTGTATGTTTATATACATAGTAAACATTACAGTATACACACATATGAAACAAAAACTACTAGCAATTAACAATTTGACAGCACTAAATAATTAAATCATATTTTCATGCTTTTTGCATAACTGTACAAAATCAGAATGGTAGGTATTATTTATCTTATTTTGCCTAAACATTTAAACATATAGTTGCTTATTTTATAATGGATTCCTGTAGTTTAATCCAAACAAACTGAATTATTTCCAGCTCTTTTTAATGTAACATTTATCTGCTAAATTAATATTTGAATGAAATGCTTTTCTTGTGGAAGTGAATGCAGCTATGCAGTAAAAATGCAGCACCGTTTGACAATTCACTTTGCTGGCTAAGAATCACATCAAGAATCACATTTCCCTCTAGCGTCTCAGATTGAGACAGAGAGCTGTAAACATTCACTCGCTCTGCAGTTCTGGGGCGTCTGGCTGCAGGCCTGCACAAATGTGTGGATGACCTCACTTCCCACATCCTGTTCTGTGTGGCTCTCACTTTGGGAAGGGAGAGTGAATTCCTGACCACCAAAATAGCCGCTTTCCCTCTGTATTGAGAGAGGCAGACATGGAAACACGCAATAAAGGCTTTTCAGAGCTCTCGAACGTTAGCACGTCAGGTGCTATATTTTTTATACTTTTTTTTTTGCTACTTTGGAATGGTATGTTTGTGTCATGTTGCACTGTGACATTTTAAGTGTTGGAAGTTATTTTTAAAAGTCCTAAAATAGACATCGTTGCCTTTAGAATATATTTTAAATGTTACTTTTTCTTACGGAGTGAAACATTCAGGTTTTGGGAGATTAACCTTTACAGCCAATAAAAAAAAAAAAAAGAGAAAACGAAAGGGGTAAAGGGGATGAGGAAGAGACAGAGAAATGCTGCGAGCCAAATCTGACCTTATTGTTATTCAGCCAATTAAAGTAATGCAGACAACGTAAAGCTTGTTTCTGCCCTGTACGTTAATACTAAGTATCTCGTATCTTATTTATTCATTTATTTCCTGTGTTTTATGTCATTTAAGGCCTCTCTCAACAAACTGATGGAGACTCTGGGTCAGTCAGAGCCATACTTTGTGAAGTGCATTCGATCGAATGCCGAAAAGGTGCGTGTGAATGTTCTGCATTAATTTCACTCCGTGAAAGTATGTAAAGTACAGTGTGTAATTTAAAGACTATTTCTGCGTTTATTGTTTGACATAATCCCTGCTGCTTTTCAGCTCCCTCTGCGTTTTAATGACGGCCTGGTGCTGAGACAGCTTCGCTACACAGGCATGCTGGAAACCGTGCGTATCCGACAATCTGGCTACAGTATCAAGTACACTTTTCAGGTGAGACTAATGCACATATACAGTAAAGGTTTTTGTTTTAAAGAGGTCTCGAACGCTTAAGTAAAAATTCAGTTATTAATATTTAAAATACATTTTTTATTTGAATTAGTGCTGTAAAACGATTCATGCATTAACGACTAATATGCTGTGCATATTTGTTTTCTGAATATATACATGCACGTGCGTGTATTTATACATACATAATAAATATGCACAGTACACACGCACATCATGTAAACTATAAACTATATTATTTTGGATGAATTGTTTGGCAGCACTATATTTTAGAGGGTAACTTATTTCTTTGACTCAAAGCTGAAGTCTTCAGTAACATTTATTGATGTTATCAATGATGTAAACCATTTTTGTGGAATCCATGATGCACTTTATTGAAATTGTGATGAAATAGAAAGATCAAAAGAAAGAAAAGGCCCTTACTGTCACTTTCGATCAGTGTAACGCATCGTTCCTCAATAAAAGGGTAGTTTCTTAAGCAAAAAAACATTTACCGACTTCCCAAACGTTTTGAATGATACTGTACACAGTTCAGCGCAGCTTGAAATCGTTTCCAGTTCTTCACTTCCTTTCCTGGGTGTGGTTGTCTGGGGATGATTCTGTTGTTTTGGCCACTTTCTGTGAATTCAGTCCAGACGTATAACATCATGTAGATGATACAAATAGGATTAGTTTACACACTGAATCCCTTATGACTGAGACTTCAAACTGATCTATAACTTTCTATTCAATAATGAAAAACATTTCTAAGGCTAGCCTCGCTATTACTGTTTCTAATATTGGGTATCAAGTCAATTGGCCTTTATATGAATGTGGGACTCGAGGGGTATATGTCCCTTTTGTATCCATTTATCTTTTTTATCCATTTATTTTTTCTTTTTTTAAAAAAGCTGAATATCAAAATTAGACAACACTTTAGTGAATGCAATTAACTGACGTTTACCTCAGTAAATTTAATGGTACTGCTTATTAATAGTTAATAAGGTAGTTAAGTTTAGTTATTGAATAGGATTAGGGATGTAGTTTAAGGTCATGTAGAAAAAGCACATTAATATATGTGCTTAATTGCTACTAATAAATATATTACTACTTATATTCTAGTAATATGCATGCTACTAAGCAACTAGTTAAGAGACCCTAAAATAAAGTGTTAGACACAATTGTACTGTACACACAACATGCTTCTCACTAAATAAAATGTACACTTTATCATTATTTTTTAAATAATGACATAAAAAAAGACTTCAATTAAGAGTTTTTGTACCAGAAAAAAGGACATGCATTTATGTATTTCATCTGTGGTTAAAAAAAGAAAGAAAACAAAACAATGTAATAGACACACAAATACACACTCTTAAGCCTTATTTTTACTTTTTATGTCTTTAGTCAAGAATTCAGATAAAAAAAGTTTGTTACACAAGTTATATTTTTAGCAATCATTAAGCAAAAATTAGCAGTATGCTAACAACCACTCAGAACACTCCAGCAACTGTTTAGAAATTACTTATTTTCATTAAGTTCTCCATCTTGACGATGTGTGCTAAAGTGCCTTTTCATGGAGCCTGAGTGTTTCCGCCCCCCAGACATTTCTGTAAGATATGAAGCTGGTGTAGTTAGCTGACTTCACAGAGGCTCTCTATAGTCTGCAGTAAAAGCAGCCAGGAATAATTGCATACACAACGGCATCTGCCTCCCAGACTGTCCACCCCCAGCGAGCTGCATTGATGGAGACTTCAATAAGGCATGCCTTCACAGTGATGTTAGTGTTCTGAAATCTGCCCAGTTTTAAGACCTTAATGAGAAATGTCACTTCCTGGATGCTTCAGAAAGTAAAAGACTTTTTGTGTGTGTGCCATCAAGGACAAAAAGATTCACTATGGTGGTGTGGTGTAAAGTCTCTGTTTTTTGCTCTCCAGGACTTCGCTCGACACTTCCATGTGCTGTTACCAGAGGGTACCAACCAGGCCAGCCAGGAAGCTATCAGACGGTACCTGTACCAGGTGGCTCACACTCCCGAGGGATTCCAAGTGGGCCGTACCATGGTATGATCAAGCCTCTGCCTTGATAGGACTTAATTAAATTCCTAGAGTCTAACTTTTTCTGATGCCTTTGGGATGACACATAACGTCCAGTCATGGTTGGCTTTGTTGGAAATGTACAGTATTGCATGCGCGTGACGCCTCTTTTTGTCCATCCGTGCGTATGGCAGGTGTTTCTTCGTGAAACAGAGCGCCTGCGGCTACAAGATCTGCTCCATCAGGAGGTGCTGCGTAGAATCATCAATCTTCAGCGACGTTTCAGAGCTCTTCTGGAGAGAAAGAACTTCCTCAAAATGAAACAGGCGGCTTCCCTGATACAGGTACCTCAACGATTTGTTTATTCATTTATATTTAAATAAACATCATCTCAAGATTTTATTGCAATTGGAACTGAGAAAGAGAAAAATAAATAAATAAGTGTGTGCATAAGTGTGTGCGTGTGTAAATTAAAACTTTATAGTTTCAGTGAAAACATTTAAACAGCATTTTCTTTAAACATATTTGTTTTTTAATTTTTTTATTTGAAATGTTTAATGTTTTAAAAATGTTTAGATGTCCATCTTCAATGACTGAAAATGAATGTAAGGTTTATTGTTCATTGAGCAGAAGGTGTGGGAACTCTCTAGTATTTGGGTTAGGCTTTTGGGTTAAGTAATTACAGAAATAAAAGATTTAGTATTAAATATTATTTTAACTCTAACAGTAAATTCCGTCAAACACTTAAGGATGTTTAGAAAAGAAATTGGATAGACTGATTGCAGTTTTGTATTGATTCTTTTTTTAAATTGTTATAAATGTATAACTTGACATTTCTATGTTTTTACCGAAGTATTTTTATTGAGTAAGATTACTAGCATTTTTAATAAGACTGTTTTGTTTTACACCAAATAATTTGGAGTAAATATTTTTTATTAAATCCCCACTGTCTTGTGTTGTCTCCTGTAGAAATGGTGGAGGAGCTGTCAGTCTTCACAGAGGGACAACAGGCTTGAGTATGTCCAGCAGGGGGCAGCGGTTTGTATCCAGTCAGCTTGGAGAGGCTTTAAAGAGAGGCACAGACTCCTGCTGTGGAGGGAGGCTGCCGTAGTGATCCAGAGAAACTGGAGGCAGTATTGGCGGGGGCGGGCAGCTCTCCGGATCCAGACTGCATGGAGAAGACACAGGGCCAGAGAGCTCTACCTCCGGCAGCGGGACATCACCATCCGCCTGCAAGCAGCAGGTAGAGGCTATCTGGCAAGGCAGAGGTATGATACAACCCTTTCTGCAGAAGTGCAGCTCTATTGAAATACATTTCTTGGAGAGGGTGACCTCTATAATGGTCTGGGTTACACCCGTCTAATGCCTTTTTACAGGGTTCATAGTGGCAGCCTGCCAAGCTGTGGTTTAACACCAGAGTTGTTGTAAGAACTTAGAAAATGTTTACTGTCCTTGATGATAGTTGTTATAGATGTAAACTAAGGAGCCATTTTATTAATTATGTAGATACTAACCTAGTATACACGTTAGCATCATGATTTTCTGAAAAGGTGATGAGATTTTGAAAAGCACTACACAATTTTTTTTTCTTCCTACTAAGAAGGGGTCTTTTGAAATTTTCAGATTTAGAGATCTTCAAGAGCAGAGACTTAAATCCACTCAGCTGCCAAATGGAAAGACCAGTCTGTTACCAGAAGAGGGCAAGCTGAGAGACATGGGTTTGGATCAAAGCATATGGGAAGACTCCAGTGAGGTGCAGGACGGGTCCCTCATCAGTGCAGTAGAAGTGCCTGGAGGAAATGTTTTGGAAGAGATGGCGCCAGAGATGACAGAGGGTACGGCATCAGTACAACCAACATCTGAAGTGACAATCCGAGAAAGACCGCAGACTCTAGAGGATCCAAACCAGAAGTTCCGGGCCAAACGGGAGAGCCGGCGGATGCGAGAGTTGGAGCAGGCCAAATTCAGCTTGGAGCTTCTCAAAGTGCGCTCCACTGGAGGCACTTCTCCATCGGAAGAAAGGCGCTGGTCAATGGAGCTGGTCAGCGAGATCCCTCACACTCCTCAGGGTACTCCAGACAGCCAGAGCTCTAAGGGTAGCTTTGAGCTACTCAATATAGACGACTATTTCAAAGACAAGGCACCTTGTGCTGAACCAGAGGACCTTGGTTCTCCTTCTGTACCTGACAAGCACGATGTGTTCTCCAGCATTCCTGAGTCCGCTTTGCCCTCTGACACTCCAGCACCTGATATAATGTCACAACCAGCTGGCCAACCTGAAGCTCCCAAAATGCAGAACTCGCTCCCAACTTTCTACTCCCCTCCATCAGAAAGCAGCTCTCTAATTGTGAAGTCCACCATGAATTCTGCCACCCTGTGCCCCGATGGCCTCAGCAAACCAGTGAAAGAGAGGAAGGAGTCTACTCGAAGACCTATGGTTGTGGTTATTAGCATGCAGAAGGAAAGCTTTTTGAGTGAAGCAGATGTGAAGCCTCCGGAGGTCAAAGACAGTGCCGCCCAGACCAGCGAGCCGCCAAGCCCGGCCCAGCCTAGCAGCGAAACCCTTTATGTTCTGGAAAAGCTGGAGAAGCTCAATGAGGCCAAGGAAGAGCGTCAGAAACATCAGCAGCAGCAAAATGAGAAAGAGTTGATGGAGCAAATCCGTCAGCAGAAGCACATTCTGAAAAAAGAACGCGAGCATAACGCCCAACATGAGAGGGAGAGGTATGAGAAGCAGAGGGTGGAAGCCCTGCAAAGGATCGAGCAGAGTAGACAAGAAGGTTCAGGAGGAAAGCCAGATAGATTCTTCACAGACCGAGGCCCTGCTCCCTTAGCTCAGCCAGAGCTTGACCTCAGCTCCCAGCCGCTGGGCCCGGAAAAGGAAGCTGCTCCTTCCATTTTCAGTGACCAAACAAAAGACAGCCGCAATGTAGCAGAAGGGTGGGCACCGAAGTTGACCCTAGAGTCCAGAGGGGATGAGGCCAGAAGGAGAATAAATATGAAACCGTCCACTCAGAATGTCAACATGAACATGTCCGAGAGACCTGGAAACATGTTCTTTTCTCCGAAGGCCAAGGTTTCAAAGTAAGTGAGGAGCTTGACCTCAAGGTGCCCGGTTACTAAATAGTTAATTGCAAAATGAAAATGATCATCTTCTCATAGTCATCTTCCAAACCTCATTGATTTTCTTTTTTCTGCTGAATGCAAAAATACAATTTACAAGTTGTCCTTTACTATACAGTGAAAATGGGTCTACGGTCATATTTTAGCTTTGTGTGACGAACATTACATTTACATTGGTAAAATAGTCATGTGATATCAGTGTTTCAACCATAATTTTACTTTTTTTACTCAAAGAACACAATAATAACACATGTATTTACATTTATATATATATATATATATATATATATATATATATATATATATATATATATATATATATAATAATTCAACAATTCTTTCTTTTCCTTATTGTTGGTTTGGAATGACATGAGAGTGAGTAAATAATGACAGAATTTACATTTTTTGGGTGAACTAACCTTTTAAGCATATCGTGAAACATAAATATGCTTACGGATATTCAGTGAATGAACACTTTAAATTCCAGTCTATTCTGCACACAAAGCTAAAGAAAGGAATGCATGCGGTTTTTGATCAATATAAAGGTGAGGAAATGATGGCAGTGTTTTCATTTTTGATAAACTTCTTTGTTTGAATTTGTTGTAGGTTGGATAAGGAATTAGCCAATCAAGGGAAAACCACAGCAGTCCAGAATGAAGTGAGCTTATTGGGTTACAAATCCACTAAGAGTGAGGTGAGAGTTGCAGCAATTGACACTTTAGGTCATGACAGATGTAAACAGCTTTTCACAAACCTCAAGTTTTTTCCTCATTATTTAGTACATTTGTTTTTGAGCTCTTTCTGCCATACGAGGCCTTGGTGGGGTCACCTGACCTTGACGTACAGAGGAGCGTCTTCATTTGTTTTATTATTTGGTTGATTAGGTTGGCCGACCGGGTCATAAAAAAGCCCGAATGGCAAGGACACGTTCAGACTTCTTGACCCGCGGTTCAAACGCCACGGGAGAGGGGGAGTCAGAGGAGGAGGAGTATGATGAGACCCCTCTGTCTCCTGGCACACCCCTCCCCAAGCAGGACTCAGAGGAGAGCGCACTAGAGGCTTGTCACAGTGACTCCGAAATGGTAATTTAACGGTCTGTGTTAGCGCAAGCAGGCCCAGCAGCAAGATCTCTCTCTACAGCTAACTCCTCCAGAAGAAGCTGATAGATCGCCTTACTGACCACCTGAAACGCTTCTACACTCCCTATCCAGTTGAAGGACATAGTCTTCAACCACAGATGCCGAAACACCTTTTGAAAACTATTCTCATCTGTGATGGCAGGTGTTTTTCTGCATCCACATAGAAATACTGTACAAATAAATTCTACAATGCAAAGAATCATTTGCATTTTCATTAGGGCTGTCAATAGATAAATATATATATAGAGAGAGAGACATTTTTTAGACATCTGTTGTTTTTATATACAGTTAGATAAATAACTGTATATAAATATATTACCCTAACCCTAACCAACATCCTAAAGTTGTTTTTTTTTGGCTTTAATGTTTTATTTTATTTTATTTTATTTAGTTTTATTTTATCATTTAGTTTACATTACATGCCTATTATATTTTTCCCAAAATGTTGCTACATCTACATGATACATCTAAGGCAAGTGTGCATGCACACATTAATATAGTGTATTTTTGTCACACAATGCAACAATTACATTTATTATTAATAATTAATTAATTAGCATTATTGTAAGGAGTTGTTGTAGACATTAATAAAACGCAATCTAAAAAATCATTGCTAGTTTCTAGTCATAGCTGTATCACTTTAGCTTATTTGTTAGCTTCAATGGCCAGTAGAACAGTGTTCTTGGAAATTATGCAGACACCTACTGGTGTGGATGTTCTGCTCATCATAAACATATTTGGCAAAAGCACTGTTAATTATTCACTAGTCATTAAATCTTTTTTTACATTCGTTTCTTGATGCAAATATAATAAATAAATAATTAAGCCTTTAACTTTGACAGCCCTAATTTTAATGCATTGTCAATCAGCACAAAAATATAGATACAATTCTTTCACACTTGACCCAGAACTTCATCAGTACATTGGATCATGAACCAGCCACACAGATATGGATGGCTTCCATCAGAAGTTTGCTTTTCTTTCCTCATGTAAAAAGGCATCTTGCGTCAAGTTTAACCCACGGCACTCTTCACAATCTGACCACGCTGCTTGTCTAGACATAACAGCTATGCTAGTAATAGGTTTCACCTTCCTCAACAGCCAAGACCTTACGCGAGATTCTGCTTTCTACACTGCCACCTTGGATAAAGAGTACTGCATGCTTTAACATCTAGCTTTGTCTTCTCTTCTGCAACAATTCACCGAGGCTAAAGCCATGGAACTGTCATGGCGCATATTCTATCTGTCTTATTCTGTAGCTGTCTTTCTAATAATCCCTCTTTCCAGTCTTGTTGGTTAACAATACAGTAGACTTCAGTCATTATCTGGGACATTATATGAAATCGGTGCCTCCTTTTTTTAATACCAGATGAATACATTTTAAAACATTATTTGTAGAATAGTAAATTGTTCAAATAAAGGATAGCTATTTGACACAACCTGGGAATAAGATGTCAGTTTTCCTAAATGAAACATTTTCTTAGGACTCATTGTCCTAAGACCAGAACACACTTTGGTTTGAGATTTTAGGATAACTTTAACTTTAAATAATTAAAAATAAAGTTGTTAGATTTGTAAAATTAATTATTTATTATAGGCTATAATAATGCAAAATATCACTAGTTGCTGTAAAATAGGTACCTATTTTGTAAAATGACCCATCTAGGTTTTGTTTTTTAAAGTTTAGAGATTTAATTTTTGTCTTGGTCATATGCTATCTTTAAAGTGCACTTTCATTGTGCGCCACTGGTTAGTTTTAGTGCATTAGTGTTGTAGAAGAAATTGGTTTAACCACTTAGTGCTTTCAGACTATGTTAAGGAGCAACACATGTTCTTACTCTTTGTGCCCATTGTAAATGTTTTAATCGGACACTACCTACCAGAAAATAGTGGCTGAAGTGAAACACAGGCAGACTGTCAATTTAATGGCTTACATTGTGATATAGAAGGTTTTGACAGACAAACCGTGCCAATAACTGTCAGTCAGAGACCTTCGCTCTTACATATATTATGCAATGATCTCTTTCAGCCGACCGCAGTCAATGAAGAGCAGAAGAACATGTATAAAACCATGTCATCTGGAGAGCTGGGCAAAAGTGATTCGAGGAAGAACTCTCATGGAGATGGAAGGTGCTTGTTTTTTTGACAAACAGTTAGTTTGTTAGTTAAGATTTAAATATTTTCATAAAAAAATAAAAATTATATATATATATAAATAAATAAAAATACATATATAAATATTATTTACATATATAGTCCCTATGGCATCTTCAACCTCATCACTGCTGGTTTTTCAGCCTGGTTTTCACACACACAATTTATGTGTCTAAGAAAGAAAATGTGTGGGACATAAAATAAATTTTAAGAATGAGTGTGATTCCTTTAAAATGTTTGCTGTCCTAGTCATCATGTATGTTCTGCAGGGTTCGCACTAAAATGCGGTTTTGGGGAAAGGCAAGGCATGGAGAGAAGAAAACCTCCCGAGAACGGCTGCTGTGTGGCAGCGATGCTATAGAAGGAGAATATGCTGAAACAGCACTTCTAATGGAAGAAGGTGAGTTGATAAAAAAGGTAAAAAGTAAATTGAAAATTGAGCTGTTTTGTTGATGATAACACTGCCATTCTGTTTTTACAGGGGTAGATCGGCTGACCCCTCCTCAAAGTCCAGACCTAACATTACAGAGGGAGTTTAAGGAGAATAAAGACCCGTCCCCTAAAGTGAAGCGCAGGCGGAGTGTGAAGATCAGCAGCGTGGCTCTGGAGCCCGTCCAGTGGCAGAACGATGCCCTGCAGATACTCACATGTGCCAATGACTACAGGAGCATGAATGACTTCCTCATGAAGAAGGTGACAAATGCTTTCTACCTAAATCTACTGAAGTTGTAGTCACTTATTGATGAAAAGAATCTTCATAATCCTGTTTTAAACCTGACAGATTACTGATTTGGACACAGAAGATGGTAAGAAAGACACAATGGTGGATGTCGTCTTCAAAAAGGCCCTAAAGGAGTTCCGCATGAATATCTTCAACTCATACTCAACAGCTTTAGCTGTAAGTACCTTTATAAAGCATTTGTATTACTGTTATCACCCAGATAAATTCTGTCATATTACCATCAAAACGTAGAATGTTTGGTTTTGTTTTTGCAAAAGAATCTGAACATCCCTCGAGAGATGTGATGTATTGCTTGTCGTCACATTGTGCCTGGTTAGGACATTATGTCAGTAACTGATGTATTGTTTTTGGTCCATGTGCAGATGGACGATGGGAAAAGCATTCGTTATAAGGATCTCTACGCCCTCTTTGAGCAAATCTTGGAGAAAAACATGCGTCAGGAGCAGAGGGACTGGAGCGAGTCACCGGTGAAAGTTTGGGTCAACACCTTCAAAGTCTTCCTGGATGAGTTCATGACCGAACACAAACCTCTGGACAGCAGTATGAGCAGGGTACAGTGTTAATACAGTCACTAGCACATTTCATGACCAGTATACAAAATAGGACTCGCAGAAAGTAACAAGGTGGAACAGGATGACCAGTGAACTTTTAGATATGGGTCAGAAATAAAAATTTGGTAAATGTATCTTACCATACATACTTTTTTAACAACTATTTGCTAATTTGTTTAAATGTGTGTGTGTGTGTGTGTGTATATATATATATATATATATATATATATATATATATATAAAAATTAGTAAGTTAGAGTTCAAATTAGAAGAGAGAGAGAGAGACAGAAATTGATTGATTGATGTAGATTTGAAAATTATTCTATGATTTAAAATTTGCAGAGAATAATGCATAGGTTTAAATAGTGTTTTGATGTATAGGTTTAATGTTTATGTTCCTCATAATAACAAAATATGTAATAAATATTTTCTCAAAGCAGCCCAGTGGTCAAATATATACAATATATATTCATATATATATATATATATATATATATATATATATATATATATATATATATATATATATATATATATATATATATATATATATATATATATATATATATATATATATATATATATATATATATATATATATATATATATATATATATATATATATATATATATATATATATATATATATATATATATATATATATATATATATATATAGGTATAGATATTGATTGATTGATTTTAATTGAGAGAGAGAGAGAGAGAGAGAGTGAATATATTTTCTAAAACTATTTTTATTGCTTTTTTTCTTCCCACAGGCACCCAAACCAGACCGCAAGAAACGAAGAAAAAAGGATACAGATATAGTGAGTGGAATCACACTCAGAGGTTTTGCGAGCTGAATTAGCGTTTCCATTTTTCACGGAAATCAACTGACACTCTGCCTTTGTTTGTTTCAGGTGGAGGAACACAACGGCCACATTTTCAAATCAACTCAGTACAGTATTCCCACCTACTGCGAGTACTGCTCCTCCCTCATCTGGATGATGGACAAGGCGTGTGTCTGCAAACGTGAGTCCCATGTCCACAGTCTCCGCATCAAAGTGACCCTGAACTCAATTCAGCATAATCAGATTGTTTACAAACAACAAGCCCATGGCCTCTCGGCTCGAACAGAGAACAGTTTGGCTTTGTAGAGCAGGATGTTTTCCGCCATGTTACAGTGAGAGAAGAATGTCGACTTGAATTGGGTTTATTTTAGGTGGCAGTGCTTTTTCTTTAAAAAAAAAAAAAAGTGATGTATGTGCTGCCGTTGAAAATAAGAATGAATGAGATGTCTGTGTCTTGTGTAGTGTGCCGCTATGCGTGTCACAGAAAGTGCTGTCAGAAAATGACCACCAAATGCAGCAAGAAGGTAAGATTTGAGTTTTCTCCTTTTTCTGCTAAGTGCGTTCATGTGATTTGGGCTGTGATGAAGCATGTTTCTTTTCTTTCCACGTGCAGTATGACCCTGAACTCTCGTCAAGGCAGTTTGCCGTGGAATTGTCCCGGCTGACCAATGATGAGCGAGCGGTGCCTTTAGTAGTCGAGAAGCTTATCAATTACATTGAGATGCATGGCCTGTACACAGAAGGGATCTACAGGAAGTCTGGATCCGCCAATAAGATTAAGGAGCTGAAACAGGGTCTGGACACAGGTATGACACATTATAGGGATTGCTATAATGCACTTAATCCTAAATTATCATTGTTATTTTCCCCAATTTAACCCCTGGGTAAAAGTAATTTAGAAGCTTTACACATGGCTATGAAATCTCTACCAGGAGCTGGGATATGAGAGCTTTTACTGAGTGAAATTATATGTTTTTTTTTTTTTAATGACAGTGTGAAATAACATGGTGTTACAGTGCTAGGGCCGGATGTTTCCAACCAATCAAGTGTCTCATATTCACGTGTTTTGGACAGTTAAGAAAACAATGCGTTGTCTGTATAGTCTTTTCACTCTTTTACTTAAAAACAAATGTCAAATGATGAATTTAAAAGGTGTGAATTAGAGAGTTTTATTCTTTGTTTCAAAAAGTCTTTGTTTTTTTATTGCCATCATTGGTCACATCAGCTGAGGTCATATAGCGCTGTAGTTTTTAGTGAAGTAATATTAAACTTGTTAACTTTTTCTTCAGAAGTAAATGTATCTGGATTCTGGATTCAAGATTCTGATATCTTGTCTACAGTACCACTTATAGTAATATATCTACTACATCTATAGTAACTATATCTACATCTAAGTGACATCTGTTATTTTGTGTCCTCAGATGTAAATGGCGTGAATCTGGACGACTATAATATTAATGTCATTGCAAGCGTTTTCAAGCAGTGGTTACGTGACTTGCCTAATCCTCTGATGACCTTTGAACTGTATGAGGAATTCCTGAGGGCCATGGGTAAGCAGATGGCTGTCAAGCATGCTCTGTCACACTTATTGCATTAGCGTTCAGCATGGCAAATACAGTTTTGGAGTATTTTTAGCTTGTGCTGTTGGTTTGTTTTTGTTAGTTTTTTTGAAACTGTACTTGTATGCAATGTGGCATATGATTTATGACTTCACATTAGGGGTTGTTAGCCTTTCCCAAGACACACCACAGTATAAAAATGTAGTATAAAAATGTTTTATTTTATTGATAATGCTGGAAAAAACATAACATAAAGATCACTCGACTTTTGTTGATGCCTTGGATTTATATTTGGTTTAATTCTTTTTCTAGGTTGTATCTTCTATTGAAGCAATTGAATGATAAAAGAATATAGAACACAGTTTTAAAACAAAATGTTTAAATAGAAACATTTTTGTACACTTTTTATGCCAGTCTACAGATGCAGTACTATTATAAATCCTCAATTGTTTAAAGAAATTGGACATTTATGAAGACACACTGTTTGAACACAGATGTAATGTCTCTTCAGGTCTTCAAGACAAAAAAGAAGTGATTCGAGGGGTTTACTCTGTAATCGACCAGCTCAGCAGAACTCATCTGAACACTCTGGAGCGCCTTATTTTCCACTTGGTTAGGTGAGACGGCAAATGCAACTTTCCGTGTCACCAAAACACGTATGCGAAAATGACTGCAACGCAATATCTATTATTTCTTTTTGTGCAGAATGTTGGCCTTTAGTGATAACAGTAAAATGATGTCCTCGCTATGAAATCGGGTCTGAGTCTTGTTTCTGATGTCCACAGGATTGCCCTGCAGGAAGAAACAAACCGCATGTCCGCTAATGCGCTGGCTATTGTGTTTGCCCCTTGTATCCTTCGGTGCCCTGACACTACTGACCCTCTGCGGAGCGTTCAGGACATTGGGAAAACCACAGCGTAATGGGCATCTCTTAATGCGTATAGTTTGATAAGATTAAGGGCAGTTAGGGTAGTGATTCAAACACTTCCGTTTCTTTCTTTCTTTCAAAGGTGTGTCGAGCTGATCATTTGCGAGCAGATGAATAAATATAAGGCCAGACTGAAGGACATCAACACTCTGGAATTTGCGGAGAACAAAGCCAAGAGCCGACTAACATTCATCCGCAGGTCCATGGTAAGAGTTCAGAGCAAATTTCATATTTTCACAAATATTCGCATAACCCAAATGTCCAAAACCTATTTCTAGATAAACATCCTTGTTGGACCTGAAACAACATTTTTATCGACCTTTTATTTCCCCTTCTCTTTTAGAGGTAGTTAATGATTAGAGTTAGAGCGGTTTGTCCGACAGGAATATTGTTCCTTAACCTACAACGTTAAAAGATGTTGATCTGAATAAATTGGGACAACATTCTTATCTCACAATCACAAATTGACCCCAAGCCCAACTCTAAAGTTAGAGGGAAATGACAGGTTGATGAGCATAAAACTCCAACCCCCACCATAAGCATAAATCAAAACCCCCACCTCCAACCCCAGTTATAAGCTTCATTTTAAATCTGACAGATACATTGCTTCAAGACCAAAAAGGATGTTGTTCCAAGATCATGTTCTACTTGAGTGAATCACCCACATTAGCTCTGTCTTGACACTAACCCGTTTCTCCTCTCCCTCCCCTTTCCTCTCGAATCCAGAAACCCGTAATAATTGCTGTTAGATTTATGAGCATAACCCGCAGTGCTGCGGCGGTAGGTATTTATGTACTCGCTACTACCGTAAGTGTCATCACGTATGCCGCGTCCCAGCACTGTGTGGTCCGTCTGTCTTCATGATCATGACATACAGACGCTTGAGCATCAAACTCAAGAGCTTAGATGTTAGTCACTTTGCACTTTATCAATGTAGACAAATCACCTTGTTACATTTTCATAATCTTGCACTGCATGACTTGGGAACTTTTAAGAGAAATGTTTGTTGCATTCACTCCATGTGCCTAATATTTTACATTTTGGTTTTTTTTTAAACTTGCTTTCTCTGGTTGGTAATGTGCAGTCAAACTCATTCAGAAAGGTAACAGCTTTGGGCTGAAGTGAGTCTGTGTTGTCCATCCAGGGTCCAAAATGAAGATTTTCAAGAGCCAAATGGCTACTTAAAAAAAAAAAAACAAGAAGAAGAAAACACACACACACACATACACACACTTGCGTGCACAATTTCTTTTGCTGTGTAGATTTCTGACAATCAAGGACATGAGCAAATCAAATGACATAAAAAATAATAGCCAAACGAGGCATTTGCCATTGGGACTAAAACGTTCATTTTGGCCCCTGTATTCATGTTTTATTTCCGTAGCCTGAATGAGTTTTGAGAATGAAACTAGCAGATGCTTTGATTGTAGCAGTGTTAATAGCAAACCCTTATATCTCGAGTTCTTCCACTCACAGTGTTGTCTGTGTTTCGTTTTGAAAGGGTAAGGGCCAGGTGCACAGGGTGAGGTATCACACACCGTCTCCTCCGGTGAGTCCTCGGTCCCCGACCGCCCCGGAGGTTATGCAAGAGAGCGGAGATGAGGAAGCCAGCAGAGACCCAGAAGTCTCTGAGCAACAACAAGTCGCCATGCAGCAGGAAGAGAAAGTCCTGACTGAACAGATTGAGAGTCTGCAGAAAGAGAAGTAAGAGAACCAGTTTTAGCTTCTGGGATTGGTTGCATTAACTTTTTAATTAGGGGTTTACGTAATTGCAATGCTCACGGATCAGCGATCTCCATGTAAAACCGATTGTGCAGACCACATGGAAAGTCATAGAGACTTCAGACTTAGAGGGATGATAGTACTCGTATTGCCTACAACTTGACCAAGGTTCGCCCTAATCGGCCTGACGGGGCGCTACAGTGATCAAAAGTCAAAAATTGCTCGTAACTCCTAAACTGCAGTTTTTTATAAAGTATTCTTGACTGACCACAACCAAAACTTGTTTGATTTTCACCTCATAGGGAGGAGTTGACATTTGAGATGCTTGCTTTGGAGCCGCGGGCGTCCGATGATGAAACTCTGGAGTCAGAGGCCTCTATAGGCACAGCAGACAGCTCTGAAAACCTGAATGTGGACTCTGAGGGAGCCACTTCGGACTTCTCTGGTGAGTAGCTACTGAAAGTTCATATTAAACTATTTTAATGCGAGTAGTTTATTTTTGACTCTTTTTAGGTTACTGAATCAACTGGACAATCAGATTTATTTGTAATGAATCATGGAGTACAATGCGATTTTTTTTTTTTTTTTTTTTTTTTTTTTTTTTTTAATCTGTCTGAAGCTTTGTGCCAAACAATGACATAAAAAACAGCAATGCAGTGTTTTGTCACGTTAAAATGGGAAAAGCTACACTGGTGCCCTGCTGGCACGCTAAAAGAAAACTAACTTAAAATTAGTACTGTCAGAACTTCAAGGATTTTACTCCCTAGCACACCTCTCATTTCTGCTCTCTTTGTCTCTCAACAGAGCGAGGCCCAGCGCTGGCCGCCTTGAGGCCCAAGAAGTCAGAGGGGAAGAGCAGAAGGGTTCTACGAAAGCAGCCTGAATCCCTAGACTCCATAGACTCCAGTTCTACAGTCTCCTCCGTGTCATCTTCCTACATGCCACCACCTGCACGAACCCAGAAATTACATTTGCGCTCCAAATCCCCTTCTACGCGATTATATCTATCCAGCCCCCCTGACAGCCTGGACCAGCCCGAGCAGGATGGAGAAGAAAGACCGCAGTTCTCCAGCCGCGGCACCTTCAACCCAGAAAAAGGCAAACAGCGCCTGCAGGGTACCAAGAACTCGCCTCAGAGGCACCGTGACCCTCCGATGGGCGGAAGTCAGAAGAGAGATCCAGACCTGCCGCCCCAGCAGGTGGTGGTGTACGGCAGCAACGAGTTCATGGTATGAAGACCGCCAAGGTTCCACATCCATCCACGGAAAAAAAGAGCTCATCCTTCCCTGCTAGCTGACCCGAGTCACCGTTTGCTGCATTATAGTCCTTAAGTGCCATGTTGACAGGAAAAGCAGGAGGAGAGAGCTTGGGCGGCTTTCCGATCTGCATGCGAGAATGTGTGGTGAAGGAAAGCAGGGCAAAGGGAATGCTGAACCGTTCCGATTCGGAATGATCTCCTTTGAGCTCCGTGACTGTGTACGGGCTACGAAGGCGGGAGACGAAGCCATTGATGAACTCCGCCAATTCAAGCTAAACCATGGGCTGCTTTTACGTTTACAGCATTCTCTCCGATGTATTTGCCCCCAAGCCTATTTAATAAATTTTATTTACACGGAATATATAAATCTATATAAATATATTATGTGATATAAAGTGTACAAAGCCAGAGCACCAGTGACTACTGGGTTGTTGAATTCATATATATTATATCGTGTATCGGTCGCGAATGAGATGGACAGAGGAGATGTGAGGATTTTGGGTCTGCGTGGATGTGTGCGAGGCTCCTCCGTATGTTTTTGTGAGCGAGTGTGCGTCTTAAGAGAAAACCTCTGGATATGTTTGTGCTGCTTTTTTGTGTTGTGCTTGGAGGGAAATTATGCCATTTAAAGGGACCAAGCAAACTGGTGTTACAATGCCAGAGGATCCCACGCTAAACGAAGACTCTAAAGTCTTCCAAATCACCACTTAGTGTATTATGTCAGCAGTTGTTTGGATTTTCATTCCTGTTTATTGTGCTTATCTGCCTCGGCCTTGTTTTAAGAAACCAGTGTTAGAACATAAATGCAGAGTTACTGGATTACTATTGCTTACGGTATTCTAAACGGAATCATTCTGAATCTTAGAATCATTCACGCCATGCAAACATGAGATTTCTGACTTAAATATGACTTAATATATTACCAAATGGTCTCTTCTGCCTGTATATATACTGTAATGCAATATTTCCCTTTTTCCTCTTAAATATTTAATTATTAAATAAAAAATGGCTGTAAAAATCCACACAAGTGCATTTTGGAGGGCTACGCTCCGATTCGATTCACGGCTCTCATTCGACTGCTGTATGAGCAGTGCTGCCCTCAGAGAGATCCTGATATCTCTCCGTCATTCGTTACGGATATATCAGGAAGCGGATTGTGAAATGAATGAAATCGGTTATTTTACCCGTGCCACCAGCAAAATATTTCAGCGTCTAGACCATTTGTCATTTCCTCGTCACTGCGGTTTGTGCAAAGATCATGAACATCTATTGAGTAATTTGTCACCGTCGTGTTAAACTGTGATTACATCCAATGACGTGGCTTGTTAAAGGTTCCTGCATGTGATGGCGTTCGGCAAAGGCTTTCTCTCTCGCAGGAAGGAGTCCGTGGACACAAACACACGACATCAATCTCAGAATTAAGACTGTTAATTTATATTGTGTTGTTTAGATCTCATGCATTGCTGACACAGGTCGCGCCGCCTGCAGGATCGAGCAAACAGCTGTCTGGCCTCAGATTTGTCTTATGTGTTATGTGGAGTCGTGTTGAACAAATATTTCTTACGAAAGAGAAAGAAGTCAATGGTTGTAAAATAAATTACACATTTTGAAGAATAAGAACTGTTTCGGTGAATGAAAGGTCTGAGTTATTGTGCAGCTATTACACTGTAAACTAGTTCCAACCAAGTCGGGTTTTTGTACATTCATTGATTTGAGCTCTTAGAGGAAAACTTGAATTACCCGTTTGTCCTGCCAACCTGAAAGAGGTGCTCTAGTCATTTCACACTTTGCCAAATGGGTGCATCCGGCCTAAGGGAATTTTAATTGTGTGAAAGCTGTTTAACCTGTCTTACTGCTGGCAAAGGGCTATATATGTAAAAAACCCCATACCAAGTATCACAGGTATGTTTCGATAACACGTTACAATAAGGTTAAACTAATGCATTATTAAAATTACAAGTTGTGCTTGTTGACATTAATGCACTAACATGAATGAACGGTTCATTAAAATACAGTTTATTGATTAACATTAACAAAGATTAGCAAATGGTGTAATGCGTTGTTCATTGTTTGTCATGTTCTGGGAAAAAAATTCCTACTGTAAATATATTGAAACTTAATTTTTGATTAGTAATATGCATTGCTAAGACAACTTTAAAGGCAAATGCTATTTTGTCCTAACAAAAACCATCCATCAATGGAAAGTTTATTTATTAGGCTTTCAGGTGATGTATCGACCTCAATTTCAAAACATCGACCCTTTATGACTGGTTTTGTGGTTTAGGGTCACATGTACAAAAGTTTTTTCCACAATAAGACTTTTAATGTTTTGTTAAAAAAAAAATCTTCTTAACAAGCCTGCATTTTTTTTCATCCAAAGGACGGTAAAAGCAGTAATATTTCGAAATATTTTCACGATTATTCAGAAATAATTCTAACATTATTTGCTGTTCAATAAGCATTTATTATTACTACTATTATTATTATTATTATATCGATATATATAATCAATTGAGTTTATTTTATTTTCTCAGCATCCTTTTATTCAATTTTATAAAAGATCCAAAGATTAACATTTATCCAAAATAAAAACTTTAAGCAACACTTTACACTATATCCAAAAGCCTGGAGTCTTCATTTTTGTATCACTATATATTTATTATGAAGTTCTAGAGGTTAATACTTAGAATTAATAAATAATGTTTCTATTCTAGTTATATATAACTTGGTAAAATCTTCGTATTAAAATGTTAGGTTTCTATAAGTATGCGTGTAGCAGGATAGCTCCACATCAGAGCTCGAGGGGTATTCATTTCCAGCAGTGTAAGCGGAGCTGGAACATGAGCTCAAACTAACCCCGCAGTGACGTGACGTGGGACTCCATCACGCATGCGCAGCGAGGTGTGCGCGCAGGGAGTTGCGCTGGCAGGTAGTCGGAGCACCAGTACACCTGTGCCGCTTACCGCAAGACAAAATGTCTGGATTCGATAACAACCCCTTTGCCGAGCCAGTTGATGTCAATCCTTTTCAGGTAAACATCTAATAATATATTACGTCTTTAGCAATACGTAAAAGGTTAAAAGTTGTATGCGCTGCAAACCTGTTTGGTTGGTTTGTTCGGTTTTTGAGTAATGAGGTGTGATTGACAGGCGTTCAGCCAATCACGATTCGCTGTAAGGCTAACAAGCCAATCAGCACGTGGTGACGATAGAGGAAGTGTTATTTTGTTAAATTAAATTTGTTATTTTAAAATATAATGACTGAGATTTTGCTGCGGTGGTTACCATCGTAAGCCTGTTTATCATTGTGTATAGTACGTAAAGCATTTTACAAGCATTTTCCCCTCTCTTTTACCTCACAGGAGGTGTACAAATCCAACAGGTGCATCTCAATTTCGTCCGCGTTTGTGAATTATAATGACACAGGATATACACTTTTAGAAACAAATAATTAAAAATGAAAACAAATATTTGGCAATGCTACATCACTTTCTGAGAAGATACTGTATAAGTGTTATATTAATTTAGCCTACCGGCAGCATTTACATGCTGCTCGAAAGAAATTTAAAGAATGCTATGGCGCATGTCCAGAAAGTGTGCATAACATGTCTACACAAACAGACAAGTCCTATTTTATGTGTCTGACAGGACCCATCAGTTACACGGGTGACCAACACTTCAGCTGATGGCATAGGAGAGTATAACCCATTTACAGCCGGTGCTCTGGTAAGCATGACAATTTCCAATCCTCATTTTCAAATTAAATATATTTTCTCAATTCCTCATGTCCTTGGCTTCATGTCTAGTTAAAAAAAAAAACACAAATAAAATATAAAATAATTTATTTATTTTTTTTAAATGTGTATGACATCATAGTGTTCCTGTTTGGAACCCTGTCGGGATCATAAATAAGCAAATAAATTAATAGGAAATAAAAAGAAGTCTTCAAAAAATCGAATATTATACTGGAATAAACTGTAATTTTCATTGTTCATTTTTCAATCCATAATTTAATGTCTTATTTACTCCTGGTTACTGGTCAAGGCCTAGTCCTAGACTAAAATGTAAGTCTTAGTTGTTTCAATTGAAATAAATATGCACTGACTGATCTTAAAATCATCAGTTTCTTTTTTTGTCTCAAGATCCACCCCAGTAATGTTTTCTTTCCCCTATATATGTTCATAAAAATGACTTAAATGTCATGATTGAACTATACACTTATTCTAAGGCTTAGTCTGAGCCCCGTCTGTGAAATTGGGCCTTGATGATTAAAAGAGTTCTTTCTTTCTTCATTCCTATTTTTGTTTTTTGCTTATTATTAAAAAATAACAATCAAAGAGTTTGAATAGTTTATAAGCTTTGCCCCACTCTCATTTAAGGATGGGCGCACCATTCCCATCTCAACTGCCTCTCAACCAGCGGTCCTGCAGACAACAGTGGAGCCCAGTCCACAGGTCAGTAATACTTAACACATTATATTATATCTGTATGCTAATGCGTGCTGTATTTACCTTTCGTACATCATGAAATAAGGTAAGCTATTCACGTCCTCCTGAAGACAGACAAATGGTGCAGTAAAGCAACATGTACTGTATCTTGTTCCTCCACAAGACCAGTGTGGCTGCAGGGCAGGCTGACCTCCTCCGTCAGCAAGCGGAGCTGGAGAAGAAGGCTGCTGAGCTGGAGCGCAAAGAGCAGGAGCTTCGGGATCGAGACACAGCGTTAGGTGAGCCGCTCTTAACACCGATCTTACTCTGTAAGGCTTTCTTCTGTGCTCTCTCTGGTCTCTTGACGTGAAGGGAATTGTTCGCTTGCAGGAAAAGAAAACAACTGGCCACCTTTGCCCAAGTTTTTCCCCATAAAACCTTGCTTCTATCAGGATTTTAATGAAGAAATTCCTGTGGAATATCAGAGGGTTTGCAAGATGATGTACTACCTCTGGATATGTAAGTGAATGCAGAATTCATAGATGTGGAGTGGCTTGCGATAATTGGGGTTATTACATATTTTAAGATAAAAATTCAACTAAAAAACAACCTTTGTTACTTGAATCTTAACCTAAAGTAATGATATAACTAAAACTAATAAACAAAAAACTCTGCCTGCTATACATGTTATATACTACAACATATTTTAATAAGTAAGGTTGTTTGCTTTGTCAAATATTTTAAGAAATGTTCATGCTCTATGTAAGCCTAGATAACAGACTTTTTTTTTTTTTTTTTTTTTATAATAGATCACAGTGTGACGCTGTTTCTGAACCTGCTGGCCTGCCTGGTGTATTTTACCGTCTCTACACAGAATGGAGTGGACTTCGGACTCTCAATCCTCTGGTTTATTTTGTTCACTCCTGTCTCTTTCCTCTGCTGGTACCGACCTGTATACAAAGCCTTTAAGTGAGTTCAGCATTGATATTTTGCATTGTGTCATAATTTATAACATTTTCATGCCAGCCTCATTGCAATAAGTCACAACAGGTGAATAGGGTTTAACTAATACTAGCCTTTTTAACTAATACTTCCCCAGACAACTGATTTCAGTACATTAAGACTATAAGTATTGTTTAAAAGGTTGGTTCACCCAAAATGATCTTCATGTTGTTCCAAACCCGAAAGACCTTTGTTTATCTTTGAAACACAAATTATGATATTTTTGATGAAATCGCGGAGCTTTGTGATCTTCCATAGCAATACAGACATGTTCTAGGCCCAAAAAGGTAGTCAGGACAAAAATAAAAATAGTCCATGTGAACATCAGTGGAGGAGGGAGAGGGGGATCTGTGGGGTTTTCTTTTGTTTGATGTTATATAAATGTTACGTAAATCATTTGGGGGAAAAAGAAGGCTGTAAAAACCTTCGAGATGTATTTATGAATAAAACGACAACATTTTGCCTAAGCACTACAAAAGTAAACCATCTTTAAGTATATGCATTGCAACTGAAATCTAGAGTTGCAAATACAGTATATAAATTTGTGTAATAAAATAAACACTTGTGTATTTTGGGTGCTTTCTTTCCACTGATCTAAAAGTCAACATGAAAACAAACAATGATTTTGCATGAAATATATTGTCATTAAAAAAAAAAAAAAATGGTACAGTATTATATTTGTAGGTGCTTTTATTATTTTATCATTTCTTTTTTTTTTGGATTTGTGCCATCATTTGACCTGTAACTCTTTTGCATTGCAGATCTGATAGCTCCTTCAGTTTCTTCTTCTTCTTCTTCATTTTCTCATTCCAAGTAATAGTGTACATCATTCAGAGTGTGGGGATCCCCAGCTGGGGAAACAGGTGAGGTTCTCCGTCGCCGGCGCTTCTTTTGAGTGTGTTATTAGAGTCTCCGAGTCTACTTCCTCTCTGCGTGTTTCTTCAACAGATCTCCACTTCACAATCTGCCAGCGTTCACTTTCCTGGGGTCTCTCTGTGAGTGTGGGCTCTCTCCTCTGTTTTCCACGAATCTCCTCGTGGTCGTATTTATTTTTATTTTTATTTTTGGTGAAATATCTTGTGCTCTTCTCAGCAATGCGCCTTTTTCATTTACGGTTTCATACTGTTAATATTCTACAAACTCTAACCCATTATAAAACTCTGAGAGTCCCATACAGCACTGTTTGCATGAATAACGGCTGAAATGGTTTTGTTTTGCAGCGGCTGGATCACGGCCATCTCGGTGCTCAAGATTAACATAGCCGTGTCAGTCTTCATGATGGTGGTGGCTGGATTCTTCACCGTCAATGCTGTTCTGTCAGTTATCTTACTGAAAATGGTAAGTGTGTACATTACATACACTGATCAACATTTGAAACGGATGCAAACCTTCATCGAAATAGTCCTGAAACGCTTTTTTGATCCGCTTCAAATGCTGATTGCTACATATCGTTCATTACCGATAACGTACTTCAGGTTGGGATCGCGCACCGACTTCCTCTGTGTTTTCAGGTTCACTCCATGTACAGACACACAGGCGCGAGCTTCCAGAAGGCGCAGGAAGAGTTTTCTCAGGGGGTCGTCACTAACCGAACCTTCCAGTCCGCCGCCGCCACAGCAGCGTCTTCAGCTGTGCAGGGAGCCTTTCAGTAACAGCCGCCGTTAAAGACTGTCGCATGAACTTCCGGCGGACAACCCAAACCCCTCGCCGAAAGGGCAGTCTGTATTTGAGACTTCTCAAAGCTCGTGTTTTCTCTTGCTGCGGTACGTTCATTTGGTTACTGAAAATATTTCGAAGTGAAAAGTTACCTGGCTGTTGATCGGTGAGGCACTTTAGACGATGACATGGCTTCTGTCCAAATACAGACTGTCTTTTCTTTCTGTATTCCTCCTGTGATGAAGGCGATATTTAGTGACGGTTTTATGAATAAGTTATATTATGTTACAGTGTTTCAGTGGCACTATTTAATTAGTATATGTAATGTTACAACATTGTTACCATATAGTCCAAATTCCAGTCAATCCAAATGATCTAGTTATCTAGTTTCGTCCCTGCTACTATATGTGTTTAGAAACCTTTTTGTGAAATGTGAAATTGGTCAACACTTTGATTTAGATTTTATACTCCAGCTAAATGTGTTACGTCCCCAACAAGAAACATATATTTACCTATGAGCTGTCTTTAGAGTGTCTTTAAATGTGCTGTTTTCAGTTTGTTACAGTTGTTACATTCTCAAACTGAAGTGATGATTTTGCAGTGTTCTCAATTACGAACAAACTATGTATATATTTATAAATTAAGCAGATCTTATTTTACTGTGGTCGGTTTGGGTGGGCTCTTCAAATATTGGGTTATTGTTAAATAAACATATTCCGATTAATGTTTTGTTGCCATTAGTCCATGTATGATTATTGAAGTAGGGTCTATTTTTTTTTTAAGAAAACATGATGTACTTAGTACCTTAGGAATCCAGTTTTATGTTTTAGGTCAAAACAATGGAAAGCAGAGCATAGCATAATATTTATCACCATTTTTGAAATGACAGACAGCTATCTTGTATTAAAATGAGACCTTTAAAGACCAAACTCTGAAAATAGAGCATTACTGACTTCAAAAAGTATACTGAAGAATACTGCAGCGATAAATACATTTTAAAATAAATTTTGTTTTACACATTTTTTCCCTATTGCATTGAAGCATCAATTTAGTTTAATCATTTTTAAATACATGTTCTTATTTAAACCCGTTAGAATATCAAATCGTCTAAAAAGTTCCTTTAGTATCATTTTATTACTTGATTTCTCCGTCTTATTACAGAACGCCGTATATTCGCCAGCTCTAGTTTCGTTTCTCGTGATCACGTGATTCCAAACGCGCCAATCACATTTCTGCAGTCTGTCAAAGAGCCAATCGTGGCATTCTTCCGGGCGGAGTCTTTAGAGACAAGTGCAGTCAGCAAGTGGCGGGTCTGTGCAAAGTTTACAGCTCAAACAAAATGTTGGAAAGCAAAATAATAAATGTGTCGGTGCGCGACGTAAGGTTCCCGACGTCACTGGAACAACACGGATCGGATGCAATGGTGCGTGGCCTACTAAAAATTCACCTCTACGTGGAGTTTATTCCGGTTACCAGCAATAAAGCCTACGTTACACTGAGTGTCCATGTGATTGATTGCAGCACACCGATCCAGACTACTCCGTCGCTTATGTTGTTCTCGAGACGGACTCGGCTGCTGCACTGAAGGGCTACGGGCTGACTTTTACTGTAGGAAGAGGGACGGAAATCGGTGAGATTCACAAATCTAACAATTCTACAACTATGTCACATGACCGTGTCCTCTGATTTTAATAACAACGCGAGACTGACACCGTGTGGTCAAATAAATGTTCACTCCGCGTGAACGTATGGATATCTTATTTCTTCGAAGCCTTAAAAAAATAAGTAAATAAAATGTCGCTTTTTTTTCACAAATTACAACATCTATTCATTCATTACTTGGCGAAAATAAGCGTCTAAAATAATAATTAAAATAATTGTATAATTAAAAATAATTTTGTTGGTGATTTCCAAATCAGCAATTTTGTTGTATTTCTATTGATTGCATTTCTATTGATTACTGGCACCCTTGGTAAATATGAGCAAATCTAGCTGTGTTGTATGTCTTCGTGATGTTTGATTCAGAAGCTGTGTGTATGGTGGTGTGGAGCTGTTTGTTTTCCTGTCAGGAGACATCAAGTAGACACTTAACACCTGACTGCATCTGCTAGAAGGCGTAAACCTGGCCGTGGTCGGACGGTTATCTAAAGTACACGTTAAAATTAACAAAAAAGTGGTTCGCTGACCACAGAATATAAGTTTAGCTTTGGTAATCGCAGTATCCTGGCCATAGTCCATATAGGAACATTGTATAAAAATATTGAAGTTAGATTCATGTGAATATTTTGAACACAAGGCTCGTATTTAACAAGTGGAAGGTGTTGTGCTACTTTTGAATTATATTTAAGCTTTGTATCAGCCATTTAAAAGCATATTGGTCAGATATCCAAATCTACTTGAAATATATGAAATATTGAATAAAAAAAAATAATAAAAAAAAAAATAAATAAATATATATATATATATATATATATATATATATATATATATATATATATATATATATATATATATATATATATATATATATATATATTATGCAGATAAAGCAGTTACATAACTATAACGTGGTTGCAGTGATGCATTGGTTTTGCGCAATGTAATAATATTATCTCATGTTTGTATTGTATTTCCATTTGAATTCATCAATTCCAAATTATGAAAGAAATTTCAATACAATTGTTTTGGACTAGTTTATACTGAGCTTGACCACTGTCTGTTGATGTCTAGTGGTATGCGCAGTTAAAGCCTTATCTACTTTGGTGGTCGGGAAGACTTTGAAGGAGATAGTCAGCGACTTCAGAGGCTTCTACAGACTCCTGAGCAGTGATGGTCAGATGAGATGGGTGAGTATCACAACACCAGCACTGGTACTCCACTCCTTTTTAAGACTTTGTGTATAGTTAAATGAAATGTACTGATAGATTGGACCAGAAAAAGGAGTAATCCAGCTGGCGACAGCAGCTATTCTGAATGCTGTTTGGGATTTATGGGCGCGAGTGGAGGGCAAGGTGAGAAAACAAAGACGTATTTGGTTACATGCTATCAATTTGAACAGATTATGCAAGAACGAATAAGTACAGGATATCATTAAAGGCCATAACGAATATGTTTTGCAGCCCCTGTGGAAGCTTCTTGTTGACATGGTGAGTATTCATTTTTAAAATCATCTCTTAGGTGCTTACATGAACGTGCTGCAGTTAAGATGCGAAGCAAAGAAATATTACTTTAAATTGCAGCAAAATTCATTTGATCGTTGACGTCGGACAAAACAAGAAGACCTTTAAATGCTTTCGAATGCGTTGCTTGTTTAGCACCCTTTTTATTTTTACGTATTTATGAATCCTCTCTCAAAGGATCCTGCAAAGTTGGTCAGCTGTATTGATTTCAGATACATCACCGATGCACTGACTGAGCAGGAAGCTTTAGGTGAGGCCATTAAGGATGGTTTGGATTTGTTAATTATATTGCATTCGTATACAGTAGAGCGCGTCTTCAATTCTTTTTCTTTTAGATATATTGGTAAAAGCAAAAACCGGACAGAAAAGTAGAGGTAAGGTTCATAAACACTATTAAGAGATTTATATATTTCCAGAGAGAAATGCACACTACAAGATTTTTTAGTAAACACTTTTATTCAGTCCTTTAACCAGAATTAAGTTGATGTGTTCAGGACAATAAAACAAAGACACATGATTACTGAAATCACACACACGCTGTTTTGTAAATACATTTTTGGAACTGTAATTTCAATGTGCGGAAAACTATCTTTTTTTTTAAACTAATAACTTTAACCTCTACAGAGGAGCAGATGTTAAAGGAAGGCTATCCTGCCTACACCACTTCCTGTGCCTGGCTGGGATACACTGACCAACAACTAACCCAGGCATGTCTTCTCATTGGGCAGTTTTTGGCTTCTATTGTGAACACTCAGCCCGTAATCGTTTACTTGACGTGATTTGCTTTGTGTAGCTGTGCTCTGAAGCCCTTGCCCAGGGATGGACTAAATTCAAAGTGAAGGTTGGGGCTGATTTGCAGGATGACATCCGTAGATGTAGCCTTATCCGGAAGCTGATTGGACCAAACAACACCCTGGTAATGTCAAATGCGTATACTCTAAAAAAAAAATGCTTCAACCATGTAATATTTCAGTTCAGTTATACATTAAATTTGTCCAAACTAAGAATTAAAGGGTAGGTTTGGAAGGAGAGTTTACAAGTCCTCTTATCTGTCAGATGATTGATGCCAACCAGCGATGGGATGTTCATGAAGCAATTACTTGGGTATCCAAGCTGGCAGAGTTTCAGCCTCTATGGATTGAGGAGCCCACGTGTCCTGATGATGTTTTAGGTCATGGTGCCATCTCTAAGGTAAACAGATGAACCCTTCTTTCATCTTCAGAAAACAAATTAAGATGCTTTTAATGAAGTCTGAGATCAAATAAAATCTGCAAGTCAAAAGTAATCAATGACATAATTTTTTTTACTGTCCTTTTAAACCAAGTTATTGAGGTTTTGAGGGTGTTTGCCTTGTTTTAGGCTCTTGCACCCTTGGGTATTGGAGTCGCCACTGGAGAGCAGGTGAGAGGACCTACTATTTTTATATATCTCACTATTTTTGCTGTTTGACTTTTATTAAACTCTCCTGTTCTGTTACCTGTCATGGGTGTTTTAAAAGGAATTCATACAAAACTGAAAAGGCACCTCGATGCCGTTACGAACTTGGGTCACTTTCTTTCTTCAGCGAAGACAATACTTTTATGGAAGTATGGGTCTAAACCAGGGGTGCCCATTACGTCGATCGCAAAGGCATTGTGGGTAGATTGCATGGCAATGAAAAAAAAAAATGCATACAACTGCGCTAAGTGCTGCAAAACTCTAGCAAGCTAGCGAGTAAGAAAGGGGATAAAAAGTGGAAAAGCTGGACTAAGTAAAAAGCCGAAGACCTACCACTACCATACGGAGGGGGAGGAGGACTTCTTTTTCACAATGTCATTTTCGAAGTGCGCTTGCCTCATCTGTCAGTCTACAATTGCTTTTCTGAAGAAGGGGAATGTGGAGCGCCACTTTCAGACTGTTTATAAAAACTATGACACCGAGTTCCCTCCGAAAAGCGAGCTGAGAAGGAGAAAGGTGAAGGAACTAAAATCCCAGCTGTCCGGATAGCAGTCATTTTTCACACAGCTAACTTCAAAGGCAAGAGCGGCCACTGACGCATCGTTCCGGGTGAAAAAAAAAAAGAGTACAGTTGTATTGTGCAATATAGGTTGATGCAGTAATGCAAGGTACACCAGCATATACTATATAAAAATAATTCTCAATATATTTATAAATAATGTGTTTTGCATTCTTAGTTGGGCGGTAGATCATTTTGACTCGGTCATGTCATAATTAGCTCTCGGGTTGAAAAAGTGTGTGCACCCCTGGTCTAAACTATTGTTCATTGTGTGGGGATAAAGCATATTTTATGCTTTTATGTTTGTTCAGGTGTAATTTTTTAATAGAAACACATGACAGTAAGTAAAGTATAACAGGAATTTTAACCATCACTTCTTGTTAATTTTTTAGATATATACTGTATCTTCAGTTCATCTTTGTGTGTTTGTTTTCAGTGCCATAACCGGGTGATGTTTAAGCAGTTTCTCCAGGCCTCAGCTCTACAGTTTGTTCAGATTGACAGTTGTCGGGTGGGCAGTGTAAATGAAAACCTTGCCATCATACTCATGGCTGCCAAGTTTAATGGTAAATCTAATGTTGATGTTAGCAGCAAATGATTTTTGAATGATTATCTACTTCTCTAGATTTGTGTAAAATTCTAAATCGTGTGTCCTGGTTTCTTTGCAGTTCCTGTCTGTCCACATGCTGGAGGTGTGGGACTGTGTGAACTTGTTCAGCACCTTATCTTATTTGACTACATTTCAGTGTCTGCTAGTTTAAATAATAGGTACAGTATGTGTTTTGAACAAATGCTACTTTTTTTTTGATCCATACTAAAAGAAATAGTTCCCTGTCTGTTAGTCACTACGAGTTATGTCTTGACAACAGACTGCGGTCTTGCTCTGAGCCCTGATTCGCTCTGATCAAGAGAAAATGGCATGAATTTGGCAAGTGGTTAACGCACCTTGAGCCGCTCCCCACCGGACGGGTATGGTTGCACCTCTTCGAGGGCCTCCCTCTGTGCTACCAACAAAAAACCATCGGCTAGTGCTCGGAGTGATCTGAGGGTTACAGTGAGAGCATGTCTGTCGGGCCAGTCCCTGCAGACCTTTCACTTCTCCTGCGGCAGCTGTTCTGTGTGGTTCCCCGGTGATTTTTATGATGTGTGCAGCATTTCATTTGGTGCACTGAAAGAGGATCAGACGTCCATAGCAGCATCGGGGGATGGGCGATCGTCCTGTGAGGATAAAGTTTTGATGGGGTCATGGCCACCACCAATTCGGACCCAGAATTGGCAGCAATGCTTTCCTGGGCTGCTGCGAGTTGATTAGTTCCTTGGTATGGGCGTGGCTCGCGAGGAAGGAGAGGCCCAGGGAAGCAAGAGACTGCTCTACAGGAAGTGGTGAGGACAGCACCAGTCCTTCACCCGGAGCAGGGCTGGGTGGAGAATACGTGACTTACACTACCCAACCCGGTTGCAATGGCTCATCTGCACGATCCCAGTCGGTTATGCGATTCAGTTCACTGGGCAGCCTCCCAGGTTCAGTGGCGTTCTTGAGACTTCAGTGACAGTCTTGTGTGAGAAGATTGCTGCCCTCCTGGCAAAGGATGCAATTGAGCCAGTCAGGGTTTTACAGTCCTTACTTCATCGTGCCTAAGAAAGGAGGTGGCCTTGAGCCAGTACTGAATGTGCGGGTTTGAATCGGGCCCTTCACAAGCTTCCGTTCAAATGTTAATGCAGAATCGCATTACCAAATGTGCTCAGCCCCAGGATTGGTTTGCATTGGTCGACCTGAAGGACGCTTACTTTACTAAATCTTTCTTGACAAAAAGTTTCAAGTATCTATGATTGCTGAAATTCTGAGTGTGTGCGTGTGGATGACCAGACCAGCTTTTAAGTAACTCGCATTTAACATTTAAAAATTTACCTGGAAAGCTTTAAGTAATTTAAGTAAAAGTAATTTCACTGAGCTTTTTTCTTGCTGTGTGTTTTGAAGGATGTGTGAGTATGTGGATCACCTTCATGAACATTTTAAAAGCCCCACCATTATCAGAAATGCCCACTACATTCCACCAAAGGTAAGTAAAAAAATGCATCTCATTATAATAAAGATGAATGAACTGTTTGTTAAATCACTGACACCTGAGGCCACATTACAAAGTTATTATTCAATATTGTGATGGTCTGAACGGAGTCAGTTGTTCTCTGTAGTATACCCAGACATTCTATTGAATTGCAGATTTTCAGAATAGCTAACACGCATTTCTTGAAATTTTTACCCATTTTCTCACAGCATTAAACACAAATTTAAATCTTTAAACTAAATTCACAAAACCTCTAACCTTTTTGGCATAATAACAACAACTGGTGGAAAAACAACTGTGAATAAACTGTAATCACTGATACTAATACCATGTATATATTGTTTAATGTATCTTATGTTTAATATATCTTCCTGCATAGTTATTTAAATAATAAAGGATCAATTTGATCTGTCAGCAAGTGCACAATAGACACAATATTGTATAGCAATATAGTATATTACCCACCCACTTGTTTGTCTTTTTGCTTTGGTCTGAATGGAGTGCAAAATTTATTCTTTTGTTACTTAGTTACTTGGCACACAAAGGAGAGATTTGGAAAAATTAATTGTTAGACTAATTGCTTGGTATTCGTTGAGCAAATAACGTAAAAATTAAAGTGTTTTTGCATGCATATCAAAATATGGACCTTTCCTAACCCATAATAGGGGCACTTTAACAATTTCAATGTATCGCTTATCCTGTCCAAGAAAAAAAACATTGTAGATGACATCTGAAGTAACAGTTAGTTCACATACACATCCCAAAAACGAATCCTGTGTGATTGATGCTTCAATATTTGTGCTTAATCGTCATTAAAATCACAATGTCACGCGGCTCTGTGTTTTTTGCGTAAAATAAAAAAGAGAAAAGAAATAGCTCCATTCAGACAGACGTATGTTAAATTAAAATTAGAGGACATCAGCATTCTGTGTCATTATTATCGTGCATTTTTAAATCTTCAGGACCCTGGATACTCTTGTCAAATGCTGGAAGAGTCTGTGCAAAAGCACCAGTATCCTCACGGTGAGGTTTGGAGAGCCATTGAGCAGCAGGGGAAACAGTAAAAATCATCACATACTGTACTGAAACAGCTGCTGACTGATCGAGATTATAACATTAATACCATAACTAAACTTGAAATCCTATCAGATTGTCTTGATTGGCAGTGCAAAGGAATGTAAAAGATAAATAGCGGATCAAATGTTCGCTTTAAAAGCGTGTAACTGAATATGGAAATTTGTATAATTCTTTTCATTTTAACGATCTTAAAAGATGCTTACGCTTATGCGTATGTTGCTGTTTGAAATGATGAAATGTACTTTGCAGCAGAAGAGGGAATTCAAACAAGTGTTAGCTGGAACTACTGCTGTCCTGATTTACAAATCTAGACTTTGGATGTAACTAATTTCTTATTACAGTTTTTTTTATTATTGTTTAGTTTATCAATTGTGCATATACCTACTGTATATGCAGTGTATGTTTGCATGCATGTATGTACTTCTGAACACTCCACTTCTCACTGAACAAGCAAAAGAGCGTTTTACATTTAGTCAATTTTCGGTGTGTAAAAATGGCTGAATGGCTGTTTAAGTACAGAGTTAGGGTTCTAAGGGTTAAAATAGTTTCAAAAAGAAGTGTTTGCCATAGTTTAGTAAAAAATAGTCAACAAATCACATAACAAAAGGGCAATAAGCATATCACATAAAAGTAACAAATACATTTCAATAAATGTATATAACATATGGTCAACCCTACCATATATATTCTTGTAATAACTAAAGAAAATTAAGACATTAAGAAATAAAAAAAAAATTGTTGGGCCGATTTAAAATTTTCAGGCAACCAGCTTCGTTTAAAGTATTAATTCAATATGTTTTAAAAACAGATAAGTTAATATCACCACCTTTTTGAGGTAATTGAACTGCTTCGAAGCCGAGCATGTTTAAATGAAAAAATGCTGCTTTGTAGTTTCAGAAGGCATGTATAAGCAATCATTAAAAAAACTGTAATATACTTGGTAAACTGTGTAAACAAATCAAACTGAAGAAGAATATTTTTTGTAATTTTTTAGGGTGCTTCTCTTTTCCTAAAGGTGCAATGGTTAATAAACATTAAATAAAAGAAAGTTGTGTCTGTTGATGTTGTTCAATCATAAGAGAAAGCATCTATGGTGATTTGTTGTTGTTGTTTTTGTTATTTTGTCTGTTACAAGAAGTCATGTGGATACTAGAATTCACTTGTACAGATGAAATGCATCCCTTTACCCCTTTTGGAGGAACATCTTACAGTTTCTTAAGTGCTGGAAGGTCTCTTACATGGACTAGGAGAAATGTTGTGACATTCACACTCAAGAGATGCTTGTAGACACGTTCTCGCCACCCCGGGGTTCTTCAAGACTTCCCGAAGCATGTTGTTCTCCACTCTTAAAATTAGTTTGGTGAAATAGCCTGGCTGGATTTTAATAAATGGGGGATTTTAAATGGCCCTTAAATCCCAAACTCTTGCACTTGCTGAAAAGGCTATATATATTTACATTTACATTTACATTTAGTCATTTAGCAGACGCTAATATATTTATACATTATAAGGTGTGGATTTTATGATGTTCTGCCAATTCGCAGTTAATTCTGGTAATTGGTGCACCTCTTTGTAATGTTATGTGATATAGTCCAATGACGGTGAAGCTTTACTTTCCACAGGAGAAAATTGATATAACAAGAATCATTTGATCCATTTTATTGGCACTAAATCTACTAATGTTGGTGAAATGCTAGTTCCTCATGATACAAACCTTGTACTTACTCAAATAAAAACAGTTTTCCTTTTTTCACGAGCAATTTATAAGAAAAATTTACATTAACCCACTTGCATAACCATTTTACTTGTGCCAAATTTATTATTATTTAATTTTTACATTTCCGATTAAAATGCTGTGAGCAGGTACTGATACAGAAGGGGTTATCGTTAACCATGGGGAGGCACTGTTTCTCTTTCTGAGAGAATGCTCTGCAGTTCAATGTTTCTTTTGAAGACTAAAAGGCCATTGGATGCAAGGAAATGCATGAACTCTTGGCAAGTCTTTTAATGAAGAAGAATCAAAGCTTTGTGTTCAGACAGAGCTACTTTGGGCACAAGCGAACGGAATCACATGCATAACTACCATCGTAACTGTCATCCATCAGATGTAGATACAAGAGGTTTTAATTGGCTAGTTGGACCGAACCACTGATCAAACGAAATAACGAAACGGTATGAAAGCAAACAAGTAAACACCGCTTTCACAGTTACTTAACGCCATAGCTTCTGTTTCAATTATTCAAGAGCAGTTAATAACCAATAGCTGTGTAAAAGGTCAGATAAGGACCCCTATGATAAAATGTACCCTGAAACATTCCATTGCTTTCTCTTTAAATTGGATTTTTAAGTAACTCACAATGCCCAGGGACAGCTTAAATGAAAACTCACTCTTTTATATTCAAACTATATACTTATACTTAAATCATAGCCCACTCAAATAATGGATTTCATTTGATAAAGGTTCACATTAGCGAAACATGCTAAGCAATACGACCTTTGAAGGAATGAGTCTGAAATCAGACGAAACGCTGCGCTTTGCTATCACACATACTTACGGTTCTAGCCTAATTGAGATTATTTTATTGTATTTTATTATTTATTTAATATATATTAATGCGTTTATGTATTAGTGTTGTTTTCTAGCCTCAAGACTAACAATTATTCGACATCTTTTATGGCGCGTTGGGTAAAAAAATGAATAAAAACATTTCCTTTACAAAAAAAACATTTAATAAAGGTGTTACAGAAGTGCAATATTAATAATATTTCATATGACAATGACACATTCCCCCGAAATGTATTAATGTTTAAAAAAATGAATCATCTAGGCAACACTTTACAATAAGGTTCCATTAACTATCAATGAAAAATATTTTTAAAGCATATATTAATCTTATTGTTAATTTCAACATTTATTAAAATCTAAACTTGTATCTGTTAATATTATTTAATGCACCTGAGCTAAGATAAACAAACAATGAACGGTTGTATTTTTGTTAGCTAACGTTAACGAAGATGAATAAATAGTGTAACAAAAATATTGCTCATTGATAGTTAACTAAATGGAATTGACTGTAAAGTATTAACCATGTCTACATGTACTGGACAGTCCACAAGATTACAAGCCTAAACAAACACTTAACAAAATGAAGATTATTACAAGTTAATTACATGTCTCAGTGCAACTTGACGAACGAAATATGTTGCATTTGCTGTTTGATGTTGATCGGTTGTTAGTGATGCAGCGCAGGCTTCGTAACTGAATCATTAAAGCAAAGCAACATGAACAAATGATGAACGCTGCAGCTAGAACACGGCCCTTGGATGAACGAGTGTTGAAAGTAAAGTGAGTGCAGGAAAAAAAATGTGTTTTCACAAAATAAACAAACGATATACGAACTGTGATAAAGCGAAACATATAATCGAGTTAGAGAGAATATGAAACGTAAGGTGCAGTCGCTTTTGGTAGATTTTTGCGGCAGGTATGCAGCTGTTAAATGGGAATCTGCTCAAACTGTAACCTAAATAGATTTCACTCGTTGGCGCACATTTAAGTCGACGTGATGACCAACGAAAATATATCCGAGAGGAAGCGTCGACCGACATAAAGCTGCTTGGGTTAAAAGTGACCTCTGTGTGAACTGAGCTCCGTAACAGTGTTTGTCCGGGAAACTTTGCAGAAATGCAGATGTGAGCGTGTGCGGTTAGTGGTCATGTAGTAAAAAAAAAGACAAAAACAACCCCACTAAACAATCACTAAGTGTAATATTTCACGTACCTGACAAACATCTCAACAGTTTTTCTATAAACTGATGTCTCTAACGGTTGTATCATATCATACACTAGAGGAATATAACGACTGCATTAAAAAGAATCCTTTATATGTTACGAAAGCAGATAAGCTATTCTACGCCGTATACATTTTGCAAAGTGGTACACTGAACTGTTATTCTGTGTATATGTTTATTAATCCAAGGGTAATACAGACATGTAAAATTAAGGTACTATAAATAGTGTGTATAGAATTCAAGTACCAGCCAACACTAGACTGAGTGAGGAGCTTAGCGCTCGCTACCTTTAGCACCGGTTTATGTTGCAGCACCAGGTACTTCATTACTGGTTTACATCTGATCTGCCTTCGACCTTAAATAAATAGAAACAAGCAACCTTGAACAGGACACGTTTTTTGAAAGCGGTTTAGTGAGTAGATGAGTTTTTTGTTCGATGCTATGACGTTTAATGCAGTCCCATTTAGCTTCTTTTAGTTTATGCCACTGATTAAAAGATGAAAATATCATGTGCGTGTATGAACCGCAGACCTAACCATTGACTTCATGAAAAACCGGAAGAGCTAAAATGAGCTAAAATAAACCATGCCTGCATCGGTCAATAGCGAGATGGAAAGATGGTCCACTCTACCTGTTTTACTACAACTTATCTGAGATGATGGGTGAAAATGAGCACCTCTTATACTGTATGTGTTTAAAGATGTAGGGACAAAGTAGCTCCCTGATGAACTGTTGTTCAGTTGCAACAGACCAGACCAGTCTGTCCATAGCTGCTTTGAGTATTTGTGTAATCTTTCGTTCCTTGGCTTACAACAGTCATTCCTGCATCTCAGCGACTTGCGATGCGATCGTTGCCCCGTGATGGCAGCCCGCATGTCTTGCAGCACTTTGCACGGACCGAAGGCGCTTGACATCGGCCGAGCCACTGGAGGGTCTGACAGAAGCGTAACGTCAAATGGTCCCGTGAACACAACTGACCTGAAAGACATAGACGGAGAACAAACAAGCATAAGATACACGCACTAGCGCATTCGCACGTTTACCCTCAAGGCAGGCAACACATTACAGCAACACAGACACCTCTGAGATAACAAATCACGCTCGTCAATGATGCCGTGAACGGCTGAAATAAAATCAAGTTGACTACATATATACCATAAAACATGAAGAGGATAATGGCTGCACAACAAAACATAATAAAAGGGTCATTTTCCAGGTTCATCATTAGTTAACAGCATCACTTGTTCACAGAAACTACAACAAATATAATTTTGGCTTTCCCATTTGACCCAAATCCACAATAACTTTTCCAAATATGAGAAATTGAATTTGATTGAAAAAGAGAAAGATGTCAAATTTGCCATCAGCTGTTGTATTAGAAACACTTACGCAGCAACAATAAACATCTTCTTTTGTAATGACAAGGTAATAGAAAGTATGAGTACACTTTATTTTGATAGTCCACTTTAGACATATTTCTAACCATAAGCAACTTTGTGACTACATGTTAACTAATTCTCATTCATTTTCAACTAGATGTCTACTAACTCTCAGAGTAGACTCTTAGGGTAGGTTTAGGGTTAGTAGAAGATGACATATACTTGTAATGTTTCTGATAGTCAGTATGCTGTATGTTGGGGACCCATCAAAATAAAGTGTTAAAAGATATTAAACAGACAGTCTACTACTACTCTAATGCCTGCTAGTTGACATGTAGTTGCAAAGTTACTAACTGTTAGTAGAATGCCTGAAGTGTAAATGTAAAAACATGAATAGATTTATTTAAACATGTCATCATATTCTGTGAAAAGGGTTTATTATTAACACACAAATGTCAGTTTGTCTAAAGTGCACAAGCCTAATTGCAATTAGGAGGGAAAAATAATAATAATAATAATAATAATAAATAATATTTTGTCCTCAGTTTACTCAACAGGTAAAAATAAAAAAATTTAATAATAATAATAAAAAATTATAATGATTATAAGAATGTATTGTCAAGCGGAGCAGTTTAGGACACTGGTCATTAAAAGTGTAGTACTTTCAGACCTCACACACTGTCAAATTTAAATAAAATTCCTTTTATCTTGGTTTTCTATAATGAACTGCCAGTGGCACATCATGAAAGTTTGGTCAGAGTTTTGAAGCAGTAAAAAAATTATAGCAATAAAATAACAGTAAAATAAATAAATGTTGCAGTATCTACTTCTTTTGACCGGAATTTTAAGCATGCGTATATTATATATTTTTTAATTAAGATATATGTGAAAACCCCCATGAAAAGCTGTGGAGGTCCAGGACAAATCCTTTGCACATTGTGAATTAACTTCTGTTATTCAAGCCTTTCCATAACAAGGACTCCAGTGAACCTCAGTCCTGCTATGTCCTGCTATGCTAAGAGTCTGTGAAGAAAACCACCAAGCAATTCTTTATATTGATCCAGAAATCGTGTACAGTGTCTGTACTTCCCAAAGCTCTTTATATGTGATTAATTATGTCTGGTAACATAGAAATGCCCTATTTTGCCAGTTTAGCCACAAAAAAAAAATCTCTGGTGTACCGGTTTTACCTTTGTTGGGCATGTTTTTAAAGCATCCGGCAAGCAGCAAGACATGTAGAAATATTTTCTCTCCGAATACCATTTACAAGACATCATGTGTGCTAGTGAAAGGTTGATTAAAAAGCATACTCTAAATGCCTAGTATTCAGCCTTGTCTGAAATACTGATAAGGCCAAAACGCTTAGAGCAAAGGCCAAAAACAAAGAAGGGTTTACAGCAAAAATTTACAGGAGCAAAGTGTTGCAGCTCTACTAAATGAATGTTCTGGGCATTTCCACTGGATAGACCTCTAACAGAAGGAGTCATTCACGTCTTAGCACGACACCATCTCCTCATGCTAGATCACATCAGAGGGGTCAGGGGCCCCAGCTGCAGTGGGATTACACGCTGCACCCCCTCACCGAAACCCCAGCAGACCCTTTCCTTCCCACACTGCCACTCTGTTTACAGGCACGTAGTGGGACCAGTGACGCTGTGTGACCGATGTCCCAATTACTTTCAGACTTTGTCAGAAATCTCTAAAAGCCTCATGTATAAACAGCAAAGGCTTTTCTCAAAACACACGCTGAAAGCTTGTTCCTATGCAAACATAGGATTTACATTTGGTTTTGTCTGCTTTATATAAGGTCACTAAATAACTCTTTACAGTAAGGTTCCGTTTGTTAACATAAACTAACAATGAAAAATACTTTATTGTAATGATGTTTTTCAGTGATGCAACATATAAGGTTGTTTATTAAGTATTATGCATGCATTAAGAATTCCCTCAAAGTGCATTACAAATGCGTGCATCATGGAAAATGCAACTTTACTCTCTTGCAGAGCAGACCGGGACGGTGAAAAGCAGAGCTTTTCAGAATTCACCAGCTGCTTCAGAAAAGAACATTTATTATAAGCCTGCAATCATTTTCTGCCTGTGAGACCTTCGGTCTGTAATTCAGTTCATGTTCTGCATCTCACACGAAGCAGTTCCTTAATAGTCGATTGTGCAGTATAATAAAAGGATAGGTTCTAATATACCTGCAAAGCATTTTCACTACATGTCCTGCTTTTTGCTTTTTTTTTTCTGCTCACAAACACCTCATTACCAGCCTGTGAAAGCTGTCATGTCCTGTCAGCTCAAAGCAAGTTAAAGCCCACAACACTTCACATTGTGCACAGTCTGCTCATCCATGACCCTGTCATTCAGAGTTCATTCAGTCACTGCTTATGTGTGATTCACAGCACACTTAACATGTTGGCAGTATAAGTCCCAGAGCATCGGGGAGCTGCTACTAAAAAAGTAGTAGAATACCCATTAACTAGAAAAAACGGTAATCTTTTATTACAAAAAGAGGACGAATTGCTTCATTTATAATTAACTTCATTGTTCAGTAAGCATCTTGATCGAAGTAATTGCAGTCTCATTGGTTGTACATTTTATGTACATTTTAAATGACAAAAACTATAGCGAATATCTGCTGACATCTTCGTCAATGAATACAAACGAGACAAAAATGTTTGAAGATTCATTCAGAACGAATCTGCTGCGCGGTTCCAATATATCATAGCCAATGATTTATCCTGTAGGACATAAGCTAACATACACTTACTGCATGTCTCATAAAACCTTAAAAAAGATCACTATGTGGGAATAAGAGAAGAGCAGGCATGAGTAAATTTTGATGAAGCAATAGAGAACTTCTGAGAGCAGACACTGAAGCATGCACACACACACACACACACACAGACAAACACACTTGAACAGCAAATAAACAGAAAATTAGACACCAAATGATGTTGAATTATAAACCCGTTTCGTCTTAAGTGAATGTAAACTGTAGGGAGAACATGTATCAGTACATTGCATTCGTGAATTTGGTTTTAAATAGATAGCAGCATTTAATTGTTATTATCTAAGTCACTGATGTTAATCAAGCAACAAAAGTAAAATTACACACTGCTCTTGATTGAATCACTTAGTACTTAGTAGTCTTAAAAATGAATCAAAATGATTTTATATAAACAATGTCTGCTTGAAATAATATGGTAAACAGGTTGTTATAAAGAATCCATAATTAGCATATATAACCATGTTCTCGATCTTTATGAGAAGTGGTTATATTTAACATAATGGCATATTGTGCGTCAGCACAGTCAAAGCAGGGTCAAGGAGTTTGGAATTTTTTTTTAAATGCTTAATAAATGCATTAAACTGTAACTAAACCCATTCAATTTTAGCTGACTAAATTTACTGTAAATTTACAGATTTAGTCGACTAAAATCATATGATATTTTGTTCACTAAAACTAGACTAAAACTAAAAACAGTTCAGATGACTAAATTAAAAGACCACGATTAAAACTAAATTAAAATTTGCTGTCAAAATTAACACTGATGCACATTACTCTTTTACACATAGCCTCATAAATGTATGCAAATATACAATAAGAGTTGCTATGATGAAGATGACGAAAATGTAGCTGTACTACATGGCTCGAAAACCCTCCACACAAGAGGCAGCTAAAATTGTTTTGATGATTGCTTTAGAAAAGGCAATAGCTGAGGCTTTTTTCCCCCAAACTACTGTATGTTGATGTAATTCTGCTTTGGGTGACTCACCAGAAGCAAATGTGCTTTAAAGGGCATTTATAAATTGTCTTTGAATAGCCCACCAATCAGTTAAAATGCATAGGGACCTACTCTGGTATAGAGGTATAGTTCTTAAATGTTACATCACATGTTCAGTATTAAAATACTTATTCTGCTTAGGGCCAAATTTTCAAAGCCTCATGAAAAGTAGAATGTCTTTTGGTAGATCATCACAATAAAGAGTTAACAGATAATAATCAGACAGTCTACTTATACTCTAATGAATGTTAGTTGACATGTAGGAGCAAACAACATTGACAACAAAATGTCCTTAAGGAACCATCAAAATAAAGTGTTTCCAAAGTATTAATTTTCTCCCTTTAACTCCAAGGGTCTTTGCATAGATTAAAGCTTAACTGTACTATACAATCATGCTGTCCAATATTTTCCACTACACAATAATAACAAAAATAATTATGGTTTCTAATTATTTTTTCCAGATATAACCATAGTGTTTTTAAGCATTCATTAGCATGAATGAACATTAACCTCTAATTACAACTCAATCATCGAAAAGCACAGGGTTTAAAAGATAATGAAAGACTTGTACATCCAATCACACACACACACACACAAACACACTTCCTGTATTTACATGATTTATTCTAGACAGAGCAGCAGACCAAATCCCGTGACACACAGTGGCCTTCGGCTGGGAGAGGGCTCATTAATCCGGTCTGAACTCACCCCACCTCCCCAACATCCTGTAAGAGCGGTTTTAAACAATGCTGAAGAGCCTGAGTGATACAGGAAATGTAGTTTGTGTTTATTTTTGGTCACTTATTCAGTACTCAAACCAAATCAGGAGCCAGTAGGCGATGAAAACTCAAAAGACTAAATCCCATAAAAACCATTTTCCTTTTTCAAACAGTTGGATTAGTTTGACATTGTTTAGTTAAATGTTAACATTTTAACTAATGTTAATAAAGCGAAATCGCAATTAACCACTCCTTTAAAACCTTAAAACTAAAAAGAAAAGAAAAGAAACAAAAAAACATGGAACGTTAATCTCTTTAACAGAAATCAACTCAAATTTTCTCTCAAAAATTCTTCCAGGAACAAACCAACTGTTATATATCTTTATATTCATTTAGAGCTTTATACTCTCGCAGCAAGTGTCTCATTTATTATATTTTTTCCTGAGAAATTGTGGGAATAAATTTGGCAAAAATGGGAAATGTGTGCTTTCATCGAAAACAAACAGAAACATTGAGCATTTGAGACCTCTGTACTGTACATTCACATTTGTTTAACACACTGCTTTAAGATGTACAGCAACACATGGTTCATTTTATTATACAACAGCATTAAACCTTCCAAGAAGGTAACAGCTGACTTCAGTTGAAGTGGCATGAAAATCTACTTGCGAACTATTTGGACAACGCCAAAATAATTCATTCCAAACAGTTACGCAAGACCTCTCTCAGCATCCAAAACACTGTCAGGAGCGAGGGGACTGGAGCTGCAGCATGCCTTGCCAAAATAGGTTATTATCTGAGGCCAAAGGAAAAAAACAATACTATTAATAGCCCTTTGGGATGTCATGATTTACAAATCTAGAGTGGGAAAGTCCACACTCAGAAATCAATTCCTAACCAGAAGGCCCTCAGAATGGGAAATCAATGAAACTTCCCTTGATATCACAAAAGACTGTGAGACACTCCAGCTGACACTTTGGCAGTCTGAGCCAAAAGAACCAGGTTTTTGGCAGTTGGTCGAGCAGCTGATTAATTCACCATCCAGCGCCAACAAACAAACTGAAACAAAGTGTTGCTAATAAAGGAGAGCCTCCTCAGAATACAGTTGATGTCAAGTATTGACTGTGAAAAGCCAAGAGCTTGGATCAAACCCATTGTGAATCAACCAAATGATTAAATAATGAGGACAAAGGGAAGTTAGTCAGATCTGGACATTTTTTGTGTACAGTATTCCTCACCCCGGACAGTGTGTTATTATAGAAATAGTTTACACCTGGTACATGACGACAGTCATATAACTCTTGTTATACTCTTGTTATATAAAGGAGCTACATGGTGGAATAATACACATGTCTGTAAAAAGACAGGGACATGTCACCTACTGTAGGTCCTATTTACAGCTGCTATTTTTCTCAATCCGATCACAAGTACAAAACACTAACTGCAGGTGTAAATGGGTCTAAAATGGTTTAAATGTGTCCACTTTTGACCCCTTCCAGAATAGTTTATGGGGAAAAATTCAACCAGCAGACACTCATGTGGTTGAATGAGTCGGAACATCCACAAAAGACCGCCTGCTTGCCGCCGACTGACCCAGCATGTAATCACTGAGAGATATTTTGTTAGAAAATGGACTTTCCTGCGTTGTACCAAAACATGTAGATGAGTTTAAATTACAGCTGCTTTACCCTATTCATTTGTAACAATGTAGATTGCTATAAAAGTGCCTTGAGGAATTTAAAACTGAAACTGAGAACCCAAAATTGCTTTGATCCTTTAATATAGAAGTACTATATTGTATTATTGTACAAACCCTATTGTACATTGTGCTATAAAATGTCCTTTATTATTAATAACGGCACTCTGATGCACTCTGCCAAACATACATAACTATTAGTAAACCATTGGGTTTTTACTTCCGAGTCTCTACACCTATTCAAACAGAGCGTTCTGGTAAGGGGGATTAAAACAGGACAGAAAATAGCCTATTACTTGTAAATGATCATATTTTATGAGGTAAACGTATTTGATATCAACATAAGTGGACTTAGGAAGTTTGTGGACTTTTTAATACCAGGTGGAATGGTATGCAACCTCAGTTGACCCCGTCTGCATCATAAATCGAGAAATAAACATTGATTGATTTTCTGAATACACTGTGATCCCTTTAGAATTGATTCTGAGCTTTGATTTTTGGCACTGTATGCTTTAGAAACAGCCATACTCTGCATGTGTCCTCAACACATTTAAACCTAAAATAACCATTCATAAAATCTCCAAATTGCTTCAGTGTATCGCCCCAGCCCCCAGACACTAGTGATGAAAAAATACATTAATAAATACCTTAATTCACAAAAAAAGCTTTTACAAATAATGAGAAATGGAAAGATATTCACCAAATAAATTTGTCCATCCATATAAAAAAAGTGATGTATATTGTGGACAGTGGATCTCATTGCATAGCGTCTGAAATGTTGTTATGGTCATTCTGAAAAGCCTGAGCAAAGACTGTCATCAAAATATTTCTATATAATTTCCTCTCAGAACTATCTTACATCCAAACAGCAGGCATTCGCCCGTGAAAGGCGAAAGCATTTATTGTACTTTGTTTGCTCTCTTTGAGGCGAGAGTAATTTATTATATATTAAAAATGATTATATTAATTCACTACTTCTACTCTTCTTAGTGATAGTGATGGTGCCAGTTTATCAGGAAGTGACAATTTTGTTCTATTTGACTTGGAAATGGTGCTTTATTTCCCAATGTTTTATGTCATATTCCAATTTTGTGCATAAGTTTAATTTACAGCTTTGAATGGAAACATTAAAATAATAATCTCAGAACTTAGAACTAACTAGAAATAATACTGCAAAGAAATTGAACAAATCATGAAATTCTAAACACTATGAATGTGGTCTGACACAGAAAATCACACATGCTCTCAAGTCTGTTTGGATTAAAATGAATAATATATCAAAAGTTTAGGTTTTTCACCTAGAAAACGTTTGCACGATTATTTTTTTAAAAATAAAATCATTGCACCCCAGCTAGTAATCGTGAAGTGTCCTGTAGTGAACTCCGCCAAGGTAAAATAATTATAAGCAAACATTTCCCAAAACTAATCAAATGTGGGTGGATTTCTCGGATGACTTATTTGAAAAAGTAAGGAATTAAACACGTGCGCCACCAAAACCGCTCATCACAAATCACATTTTAATTAGCAGACTGAAGTAAAGCAATTTTCTCAGGACTAGCACATGACAGGCCTGGCGGTACATTTCAAAGTGATGATGATGGTAATTAAAGGCTGTGAGCCTGGTGAGCTGCATTACTTGAAGAAGAAAGAAGTGGCTGGAATTCTGCACAGGAATATGAAGGAGTAAAGGTTAAAGGAGGGGGCACTTTCTTGCTTAAAATTTTCCAATTTGGTGATAACTGCTATCTGTGAACCTCAAATTAAGAATAATATTTTAATAATATATGATTTTTGTAAATTCAACTGAAAACTCAAGTCAATTCTGTTCTCTTTCATTCTGTTTCAGTTGTAATCTACTTCATTGTATTCTGTCTCATTACAGTACATAACTAGATTGGGCTGTAAATGTAATTTTTTATGTTGACATTTAAGATAAGATTCTTTAAGCTATCATTTTTTTATGTCATCTTATTTGCTTGACTATAACTCTAGTTCATGAGAAATTTCGGATGAAAGACCTGTGTTATATGTCATTCCCTATATATCAGAATAATCAGTGTCTGGTGTTAACTGGTTTCTTCTATCCCCAGTGACCCATGACAAAGGACCTGCAATGAAAGGGGATTCAGAGATCCGTAAATGGCACAACCCTCAGCAACACTCAAGCCAAGCCAAGGTGATTTTTTCTCTGTCTCTCTTAGATTGCTAATAAATGAAAGGCAAATTCTTTAAACCTATAAAATGTCTTTATTAATCATGCCACCAGGTAACTGCAGTTCACAATAACACACGCTGTATTTACTAAAGGATACTGAGTGCACAGGTTTGTCCTGTAGTCACAGAAGAAAAAAAAAAATCCTTTTGGCGATGGCAGCTCAAAATGGTGTGTATATTTGTTCGTTTTTTTCCTTAATGTTAAATTCCTATCCCAGTTAAAAAAATTATATGCAATACTTAAAGCCAAATATAATATAATATAATATTGAAAAATAAAAGTACTATTAACTATTGCAACCTGAAGTCACACGCACCATTATGAGGGATACAGAGTATGATATAAAGGACATAAAGTCTGCATTAACCGGAAGTTTGCGACAGATTTTACATCTGTATTGTGACGTACTTCCTTGTTTTGTCTTGTGCGAATTGATTGGATGAAGTAAAGCAGACATTTTAATCAGAAAGGAACACTGACAGTTGGAGGTGCTTGGTTAAAGGTATCATGCTCATGGCCAAGCCGTCATTTTCAGATTTAGATTAAAGATTAAAAAGTCAAACTAATTTTGCAGGGATGAATTGTTCCCCACAAAAATACCATGTCTTCTTGCACTTTAATGGACAATTTGCCAATTTGGGATTTTTTTATGGTTGTTCACAATATATATATTTTGGACGATGAGTGACGATGAAATTTTCATTTTCGTTATTACTTATTGACAAACAGGTGGCAGTGTTATAAAATCGATGTGTATGTATTTTTTTCTGTGTGAGATAACAATGGCACATCAGATAAATTGCCTAGGAGGAATAAAAAAAAAAAGTGGCTTTTTGATAAAAATCTATATAGCGGACCAGAAGTTTGTCAGACTATGGCATAATTAGTATTTATGAATTACTGTATGACCTTTTTTTTTGTGAAAATGTAATTGTTGGCGGTTAATTAATGGTTTATCACTTTTAAACAACAAGTGGCACTGTTACCAAATTGATGTGGTGAGGTCAGTGTGAGGAGAAAATGGCACAAGCAAAGTCTGGTGTCAATATGTCAAAGCTTTGAAGAGGTACAGCATCATATGTAGTTTGGCATCACTGTAGCAAATTCGTTGATGCATTAAATGATAATTGTTTTTAATATATGGACATGAAATCCTTAACTTTTTGAAAACATAAAGAACAGATGTCATACACTGATCAGTCTGTGGGCAAACAATGCTAAAACCTAGATATTTTAGGCAATATAAAAATCCTGGTCAGGACTTGTCTTGGAAAAATAGCGCTTATGGTCACCCTAGTCGAAGATGGGTGTCTACCTTGAATTCAACCTCATTCTATGCTAATTTTATACGGCAACTTCACTTTAACTGTCAAAGTTTGTTCCATGTATTTGTTGTCCCTGGCTCACAAAGCTCTACTTACCAGAGAGGGTGCTGTCGCAGTCATGAATGTTACACTTCTTTGTGTTCTTTGGTCGAGGTTCGTGATCACAATCAACATGCTCATTTTCATCCTCGAGCTCGGCCTTAGTGTTGACACACTTAACCAGACGGCGCTGAACTCCTCCTCCACAGGACACTGAACACTACAAACACACAGACAAGCCTATTGAACACCTACTGCAAAGATTTAACAACCGAGAAAAGTCTTGAAAAGAGCCATATCCTAACATTCATCTTAAATTGTACTTAATTTGATTTTGGATTCTGAAAAATCCATTTACGTGGCCAGTTCATGTTTTTGAATTTGTATGAGAAAATAGCTGTATTTAAGTTTTTGCATGGTTAATTTTAACCAGATGAAATTTGTCAGATTGTCTGACAGCCTTTTTGGTGTAAACTGAGACATCAGTCTGGGTTTCCCAATCCACAAGTAATTTTACATGACCAGTATCCACCCAAGGTCAGAAGGACATTTATATCTCATCATAGGAATCCTAATAACAACTAGACTTATTTTGCAAAAGCAACACTAAGCACTGTGGAAGTAATAAGGAAACCACATTACTGGTTTTGCAAGGTGGTTTACACAACATAATTACATACTTTGGTTCACATGTGCATTTAACATGATTTTCACAGCACTGGTATGGAGAAGGTGTATAGAAGGCAAGTTCAGATGCTGTGAGTATATACTCAAAGGGGTAGACCGCATTAGCAACTTAATTGCAGGATGAGCTTTGCGAGTTCATATAAGCACACTGTGATTTGACTTCAATGATTGTCTAATTATTTTGCTTCCTACATTCAGGTCTGACATTCTGCATACACACTGTGAATAATCCATTACATATATTTATCTTTGAATATCTAGAAAGAAAAAACGAATTAGAGATAATTACAAATGAATCAATCTTCTGTAATTTTCTTCCACTATTTGGGATGTTGCCATTTCAGAAATTGCCAAAAGGAAAAAAAAAAGGAATCTTTCAAAGGAAAAAAAAAGCTTTCCAATGCTTTGTTGGTTGTTTTGATTACATCTAATACATGTTTTGGTGGGTGGGAGATTTACTGAAAGTGGTTGTGAAGAACTGTGTTTCTAAAAGTGTGGGGAGGTACAGCGAGAGTCTTCTCATGATCTCAAATCTTTTTGCATTTAATCACTTTCATACATTTATCATGTAACAAGGTTTGTCTGCAGTTTATTATTCTCTACCACCTTCTGGTTTTATGGTGCAGATTTCACTCACTATGCTCCGCTTATATAACCAAACAGATGTTCTTTTGTGTGAGCCAGATTTTAATAGGGCAGGGTAAAAGGTTACTTAATTTACAGTCTGTTTTTCACACAAAGTCTTTCACTGACACTAAATATATGGTAAATATATTTACCAGAAATACAATGAAAGACTAAAAAGTTTTGTATCTAGTGAAGAGATACATTGTTAAGCTTAAAACAATTATGCTGACTTCAAAAAATCAAACCAATCATTTCCTCAAGTTTTATGTCACTCACTTGACCCCAGGAACCAGTAATCCACTGGTGGCATGGATGGACATTGCAAGTCTGGATGTTGCTGGGCTGTAGGTCATCATCACATTTCCCAGTTTCAGGGCAGGTGACCAGCCTCTGCTGCTCCCCAACTCCACACAGCTCTGAACACTGTGGGCATATATGATTTTAGAATTAAACACACAGAGATGACGAGGGTAGCGTGAAGATTAAGAAAGAGCTGAGAAGAGAAAAGTGAAGCTTCTGAATGCTAAATCTCTTTACCTGCCCCCAAGAAGAGGTGTACCACTCTAAACAGTTGTGGATGTTACAAGGAATTCGGACTGGAGGTCTGGGAGAGGTGGCCTGGCAATGAAATGGCCGCAGCAACCTCTGATCTCGTGTGTCATAACATTGAATCTCTCTGACCTTCACTCCTACACCACAATTCTTCGAGCACTGTCAAAAGAGATATCAGTAGTGGCAACTTCCATTGTGTTTTCAATCATTGGAAATTGACACAATTTGGCTGCAACATGCGGACTTACTTTACTCCACTCTCCAATTTTCCATGCAGAGCAGGGACGAAGGTAGCAGCGCCGGGCTGGCACTGGCCTTGTAGCTAAGTCACAGTCTGATTCATCACCAGTGCTGCAGGACACTGACCTCCAGATGGCACCAAGCCCGCAACTTGTTGAGCACTATAAAATCATTTGTAGTGTAAGTACTGTTCACAATGAAAAATGTATGCGAACCCTGCTTAAAGTGATTAATTCAAATACAACATGTTCCTGGATCAGCATTCTCATTGCTATTCAGAGTTACGTTACAAGTTAGAGGTTATGGGCTCCAACAATATTCTTATAAGCATTTCCCATTTTTTGATATTCAGGTTTTAAACCTTTTGTATGTGCGCACACTCATGCACAGTCTAATATCCATTTATGTTGCTAGAATAACATGAAACACATCACCTGAAAGTTCCAAGTTATATTTCTGTTGAAATCTATTGCTGTGGTGTCAGCATAATTCAAAGACTTTTATCTTTGTGGCCAACTGCTGTTTCTCAGCCCATGATGGTTTTGTATCTAGAGAATGTAAGGAATGCATAATTAACTACTCACAGCACTCCAGTTGCTTTTTTTCCAGTGTGCAGGGGAGGCTGATGGGGAAATAGAAGGCATGGCCAGCCCAGTGGGCATCGGAGGGCTAGAAGAATGCACTGAATGCTCACTGCTAGTGCCCTGAGATGGCTGCTCAGTAGGAGTAGACAGAGAGGGATTTAGCCCAGTAGGTTTCAGCATTCGGGCAATAGTAATCGCATTGTTGTCAATCTCTGTCCAACGAGGTAAAGGAACCGATGTTCCCCAAGGTTCTATTTTAGGCCCATTAGTTTTGGGTGGTGCAGTGGCTTTGGAATACCAACTTTGAGTTTCTGTAGCAATTGTAGTGCCTGGAATATCACTTGGAGTGAAGAGTGGGGGCTCAAAATCACTTTCCATTTCTGTAGGAGGTAGAGCTGTTGTTCCAGCTGCTGAGGTCATGCTACTGTAATGTTTGGCTGGGACAGAGGAAGTTAGAGAAGGAACATACTCTTGAGAAAGGCTATCTGAGGTCGTAGTGAACTCTCTTACAGTGATATCGCTCTCAATGTTAAATGATGGTTCCGTCAGAAAATAATTTTTTGCAAGGTCATCACTGGAAACACTGCTGTGAAGATCCAATGGCTGAGAAGTTGCGCTCAATGAGAATGTTGGTGAGGTCGTGCTCCACTGTAATGGAGTAGTTTCGAACTTAAAAACATAATCTAAAGGAGGTTCACTTTCACCTCCAGGAACATCTTCATCAAATTCCTCCTCATTCTCATCTTCAGTTACTGATGTTATGGTTTTATCTTTTTGATTGCTTTTGTAATTGTCATGGTTATTTGAGTTTGCATTTGTATGTGGTTCAGGAGTCAAAAAGATTTTCGGCTCAGTTTCATATGATAATGTCCGCTTGCCCTGAGTGGACACATCTGCAGTTGATGGAGGTTTCCTTGTAACACTGAAGTCGCTATCATTGTCCATCCATTTGCTAAATAACCTGGTAACTGCAGAGGATGGGTCAGTTGTTGTAATGACAGGCAGAAAGTAATCCTCAGCAAACAGCTCATCATTATTTTCATCTAGCACGTCTTTGTTTTGAGGTCCATGACCTTCAGTACCCTTGTTTTTAATGCTGTCAGAGCGCATGGTGGTACTGTGTTGGTCAGCAGTGGTGGATGGCGATGAGGTAGTTATAGGGACTTCTGTCCCTGTCAGAGTAATGTCTCCATGTTTTATTCCTGAGTTATCAAACATATCATTTTCATCTTTATCAAAGTCATACGACAAATCCTCGTGGAATCTTATAAAATTGTAGTCATAATAAAAATCATCAACTTGAAGATTTTTCACAATAGAATTATTAGAGGACTTTTCAACATGACTATAATGTGAGAAATCATCTTCTATAATGTCATTGAGGTCAGCATTGCCCCTGGGCTGATTTTTAGCAGTATTGAAGTGCTGTATAGCATTTATCTCATTAAAAACTTCTTTGCTGGATGCTCCGCTTCCTGACCAGTCATTGCCAAAGGTTTCAGAATTTATGGGGCAGTCCTGAAGATAGCATGGCATAGTTGAATTAGGCTTGGCTTTCGGATCACAGTCCGTACCAGTATTCCAGCTGCAGGTCACGTCACGTATCCGGAATCCAGCTGCACAGCTCACTGAACACTATGGAAGAAGCAGTGTGTAAGGGCTGTCAAAGTCAGAAAATTGTCTCACAATGATTTAAAAATAAAATGAGAACTTTTGTATAACAATGAATCATCAAAACAGTACATTTTTGTCCAATAAAGCACAATCTGAAGCTTTGAACACAAGTTTCCAATAAAAGAAAAACAAACACTTTTAATAATGTGCTTTAGTAGTATAATAGCATGTATGCACCACCCCCAAAAAAAAAAAAAAACCTTGTTACCGACTTTTCTCACGCTCAGTTTATGTGTATAGTTTTATTAAAACATTACATTTTGATTTAATATTAATCTAAAATTACAAAAAAACAAAGATAATTTTAATATTAAGATAAGAATACAATAATCAGTATAATAATCAATACAGTTCCATACTTCAATATTACATAGTTTATCAATACATATATAGGCTTTTTTTTATTTATTACCATAAACAAAAGTTAATTGGCTGTAATAATTTAAGACTAAATGACTAAGACTAAACTAAATGTTAGTAAACGTTTTTACAGTTTAAAGTAGCTTCCTTACTATAAATTAATACAACTTTAAGTGGGTTTTATTTATATGCAAATTCTATGCTACATATTAAAAAACATAATCTTTGCCTGACATAAATCTATTTTTTCTTCAGTTTTCTGCACACCAACACAAAGTCAAAATGATATTTAAACAAAATTGGATCCCAATTCATATTTATAAAAATATAAATATAAAATATGTTATTAATTTCTGTAATTATATTTATATGTACACTGTTACATATAAATATAATTGTCCCTTACACCTTTACCCACCCTTAAACCTACTCGTACCACTAAACCTGTCCCTAACCTTACCCATATCCCACCTCAATAGCAGTAAAAATGATTTGCAATATAATATGAACACATTAAGTACATTGCACTTATTTTTGATGTAAGTACATAATAGTTATAATAGTTAATATAATCTAATATAAAGTGTGACCCTAAATTGTTTCGCTTAATTTTTCTGTGAGATGCTTAAAACAAAAACCACGATTGGTCCAAAAAACGACTATCACTATTTGAACTTCAAGAGATGTTTCTTATGGCTGATATATGCTCACCTCTGACCAGCTTCCAGTGGTCCAGTCAGCAGGACAGGACACATCTGTGTTACACCGAACAATTGACTCAGGCTTAGGCAAGTGTTGACATTCAGCTGGCTGAAGCGCTCGTTTCTCATCCAGCCCTAGGCTCCGAATACACAGCACTGTTCTTTTACTAAGCCCAATGTCCCCACAGCTAGATGAGCACTTCTGCCACTCACCAACCCACCATCTGATGACACAAAAACAACACAGGAATTTACTGCACTGATGATCGCCTTTAAAAGCAATCTAGTGGACTGATGCTGATGGGTGTGTAAAGTGCAGGACTGTCCGGCAGTAAAACTCACATGGCAGGACATGCCCCCTTGTTGCAATTACTTTGCTTGTCATCCGGTCTAGTAGATGGATCACAGTAATGTTCCTCGACGATTCCAGATGTTTTCTCCACACAGTGCACAACTTGCCTCTGCACACCTGAAAAAAAAAAGACAAATTGAAGAGCAGCTGTTTACAAAAAAAAAGGAAAAAAGACATATTTGCCAGTGCACACAAGTATGTGCTCTCAACATCTGGCAATCGAATTGAATTCAATTACATAATTTTCAGGCATTTAAACAAAGACAACAAAGAAAACAGCTGACGACTGAACCACAGCCTGCCCTTCTTCATAGGCAAAAGATAAATTCTCCAAAAACGTACAAATACATGTGTACCATACAAAATAAATGTCAAATAAAGAAATTAATAAACTGTATTTAAATGTTAATACAAATCAAAAAAGAGAGAAGGAGAAAAAAGAGAAAGGAGTTACTAAAAAAGTTTAAAAGTTCTATTTTTCACACAACAATATGTGAAAGAGAGAGTGATATGCCACTAACTCTAGTAATTTACCTTCAAGATAAGTAATTCATCTTGAAGGAAAGCGTATTTTTTTTTACTACCCAAGAACCAGCAAATGGTCTTTTTGTGGTTCGATTAAAATTTTCACATTGTCATATTTAATAAACTCTAGAAATGAATACATGGAGACAACTTTGCTGAATGTAATAATAATGATCAGAAACCTAATCTCAGCAGTCCTGTACGTCTAAAACACAGATAGCAGCAAATCTAACTTAATTACTATTTGCTACTCTCCCCTAGGAGCTGAACTGACTCCAGAAGGAAGAGGGATAACCCTTCTTGTGCGAGTCATGTCCTGGAGCTGATTTCGAGTCTCCAACAGAGAGACGAGGGAACCCAAAGTCTATAGGTTTCACAGACTTCACAGGTGTTTGAAGAATGTTATCAGATAAACCCTAAAACAGATGGGATAAAGGGCCCCGGGGCCCGTGTGTCAGTCTATGCTGACCGGTGTGACCTTCAAAAGAGGTGCATGGACATTAGGTGCAAAGTGCCACAGCTAAAATTTGCTGTCAAACGTTGTTTATGTGTAGATAAATGTGTTAGCAGAGTCACAAAAAAGGTAAACCTGATTTTAATGATAAGTTAAAAAAAAAAAAAATGTATTACTTGAATATAAATACATAGAAATTCATTCTACAAAAACTGTTATTTTATATAGCGGGAGCCCTAAATTTGAATTCTGCTGTTATGATATAGAATAATTGATTTACCTGCTGTGCCAGATCAATTAAATGATGTCATTTGTGTGAGCACTTCAGTCAAATTAAAGATGAGTAGCGGGTAATTGAATCTAAAAATAATCCTATCGAAACTCACCAACACTATTGAGACCGGTGCACTTGTAGTATGGACATAATTTCATCCTATTCTTATGTTGTTGGTGGGTTTTTTTTATTTGTTTTATATGATATACAAATCACTGTTAATAAAGAACTATTGGTGACCATGCAATAATCCTTAACAGCGCTTTCAATTCTGTTCAATTCTCTCAGATTAAATGTTGGTGACTGCAATACAAGGAACAAAATATGCTGTTTTTCTTTTTTAGTCTTTCTTTCATAAGCAGATGAGAGGCGGATATTATATATTATTATAATAATATATAATAATTTTTTTAATAATAACACTTTGATTATAATGGCACAGTGAATGAAGGACGCTATAAAGTACATTCATTAAACACAGAAGAAAGCATTTATTCAGAACTTCTGCACAGTGCCTAATTACATTTGTAACAGATGCGCTCTATTCAGACAGCAACTGGAAAGCATTTGTATATTAACCCACCCACTGACTAAAGAAACAGCAACCACCTGCGATCCTTTGATCAAATTAGACACACTTTAAAAGCATTAAACATTATCTGAATTCTTCATTAGAGAACAACAGTCTAAAGACCTCATTTACTGCTGAAAATCCTAAAAGGCAATTATTTTTTTCAGTAAACTGTAAATGTCTGTTTTTTACCCACTTTGTCTTTGGTTTTAATACGGAAGGTAATCATATGTGAAATAACATTGAATAGCTTTCACTGTAATAGTAATTTCACTGTAAAGTGACAGATTTATGCTTTTCAAAGCTAAAAAAATAGCTCAGTCGAAAGCAGCGAATGATTTTCCCAGTTTTCTTTTGTTGTTAGAATAACTTTAATGACAAAAAATTAATGCACAGATCCACTAAACGAATAAACATTAGCCTACTTTCTAAAACATACTTTTTAATATGAAATAACAAAGAATCGCTTGTTTTACTGAAATAAAATGGACGAAAAAGTCTATGCAATAATGTAGTGAAGAGAAATGAATTTTAATAAAAACTAAATTACATAGCTCACACACCAGCCTATTGCAGTTTCATTTAGTTATAATACAAAGGCACATGACATAGCTTATAAAAACTGCTATTTAATGAAAAATGACACTGATTTTGCATCTTTTTCATTTCCTTTCTCATACTATGGTAATATGAAGTGACCACATGTCATCACAAATCATTTAATTCATAATTCATTTATCTTAACTGAAGACCTGACCCTCCTGCTGTGGGCAATCGACTAATATATATGTATACAGTATATCAAATAATCTGTGCATAATGAAAGCTTTGCGAAACTGAACTGTTTTTCCTACTGAGTTTGAGTTTACTTTACATAGAAAGTAACATTTAGCTGTTCAAGGATAACACAGAACTTATTTCCATTGTGGGCTTTGATTGTGGAAACTTATTCTCATCGCGACAGTTTCAAATAGATTTGAACACAATATATTTTGTCCTACAACGACTATGAACACATTGTATGCATGTGAAGGACGACTGAATTAATCAGAGTGGATTAGCATAGCATTGCCTGAATTTGATGATTTTCACTTTACTAAATTTGTTTTGTTGTCATTATACAGTAAATATTCACTTTCCCATGCATCCACAGAGAAGAATTACAGAATGTGGATGACGTTCAGGTGACCGACACCAATGCATATCTATAATTATTTCAACACAAGACAACCACAATCAAATCTCTAGAAGCTTTACTTGTTGTTTCTGCATGAAAGTTCTGCTAATTCAGGTTCCAGCAAATCTGTGATTCACATGCTATGTGTGCAATGTTATTATTTTATCGAGTTGGCAGTAGGTTAATCAGTGACATTATTTATGGATTTGCTATCAGGCATCTCCTCATCACCTCCTCAACCTGCTTCACTTAGAAAAGGTGAACAACTGTATTACACTTTCCAGTTTTGTCTCTGTACGGGTTACTATGGTAACTCTCAGCGCAGCGGTTCAAAATGTGTTCAAAGTTCAAAGTGTTTTGATTGTGAAAAATGCTGCCATTACAGGAATGACCAACAATGGCAACATTTTTCACACCTTAAACTCAATAGCTGTAAGGCGAAAATTCCTGATAGTATGGCATCTAAACAAAAAAGTTACCAGGAATGAGTGATGTCAGTTTCATGTATAGAAATGATTGGTGAATTACAAAACTAGCATGAAAATTGATAATGTTTGAGCTTATTACTACTGTAGTCTTTCATATTTTTGCCTCAGGTCCCATTTAAAGGGACAAAAAATTAATTATCTGTAATCCATTGCCTAAGGCTACAGGGAAATATCATTCTTTTTTCAATTTGTTTGTTTTTGACAGTTAATTTCACTTGTGCATATATATACACATACATATTTATATATCTCATAGACATAATGTAACATATATTAATAAGAGGGGTGCACATAAGTGTACACAGGTATGCACACGCAAAATATAATACCAAACCAAACCACCATGTGCTTTTATGAGAGCCAGGCTGAAAAACGTGTATGTAAACAAAATTTTGCTGAAAAAAGGTCTATTGTCTATTGTCAATTGTGTAGTGATGAATGAAGCAACGCTCACACAGAAGCCACTTTCCAACCATGCAATCATGCAGGGAACTTGTACGACCAACTTGAATACGAGCAAACGCTTTTGCCCTTACATGAAATTTCACACACAAAATTTCAGAAAATATGACTGCACTTTAATATCTTACTATAAAGTCTTGCTTCCAATCACATTAAATTTGAGTTCACACAGCATCGGCTGGTTTACGGTCTGTTTCATATGAAGTTCATGTCCTCTTTAATTCTGGAAAGTTCTCTATCCGCCTGCATTTTTTGAGAAAGCAATGTCTGCCAGAGAGCTAATTTATAGTCTGTTTGTTCAAACTAGCTATAGAGCTAGATTGAACAAACAGATCAACTCAGCTATTTCCTGCACTTTTCACCATTTCTAGTATAATATGAAACTATAACAAATCAGTTACCTAAAGTAAATAGGCAAATCAATCTGGATTGGCTCAGCTTGGGCATGTGCGTAGATTGAAAGCAGAAGAGCAGAAGACTCCTTACCAGTTCCACATGTGGCGCTGCACTCAGTCCAAGCTCCATAAATCCACTGGAAATATGAGACAGCAGTGCCATTGTTGGAGTCGACAAGAGTGTCTCTGCTTATGGTGTACTCATACCTCACCCCTGGATTGGTCTCTTGAAAAAGCAGCTGGAGAACATCGAGAGCGCATTCAATTATAATGTTGTATAGGTTCTTTTAATCAAAAAGTTTAAATGAATGAACAATTTTGCAATCAGAAAAACTGAAAAAAATGTGAGTCAAGTGCTGTACATTAAATAACAGGAAGTCTCTGTGTGTATGTGTGTTTTAAATTACATTATCAATGAATAATAAGTTAAAAGTATGCAACATCGCATATACCATTACTACTTTTAGCACACGTATTAATAACAACATTGTGATACATTGCACCTTACCTAATTGTAACTGTATAAATGTATTGTACCCTGAGGCAGTTGCTAGCCCATGATGTAAGGTTCTACATATTTTGTTGTTGAGACCATCAAAGCTTTGAAAATGCAAAAATTGATTCATGGTACAAAGTAGTGCAAGATTTTTTCCTAAAAGATGAACCGCAATGTTTTTTTTGTCTTTGACAAACATAACCGTAAATGCCAAAATGTGAGATTGCAAGCCGTTCTCTTCCACATGGGATTCAATAATATGGAGAATGATAAGAGAATATTTCATTTGTCTGCCTCCCGCTGTTGCAGACATCCGTCTTTCTCCACCCGTGCAAACGCTGCGAGCCAAAGGCCTCAAATCATTCTGTGGGAGGAGGTCCTTTATCTAAAAGGACTCTCTGCTACATATACTAGCCTAAATCCCTAATAAACCATATCTTCATTTTAATGGTTCTACAACATGAAAACCATGGCTACCGTGTTCCTAAAACTCTAAAAAGTCTGCTAATTATTACAATTGGGAATCAGCCTTTAATAAATGCAATCGTTAAATCACCTAAATCTTCTAATATTTTTTGCTTTTTAAACAGGGAATGGAACAATACATTAATCTTTTGTTACTGAAAAAGATCATAAAGCTACTTCCCGCTGAGTTGAAGTTTATGCTAATCCATTGGGTTAAGCCTTTGATTTCACTTTCCCTGTCAGATAAAGCTGTTCTGTTTTCTCATTTTTAAATATTTACCGCTGAATGAGTTTTCTTTTTTTTTTAAAGAAAATAGCAGGATGCCAAACATTTAAGAGTGTATTTATATAAGTTCATGCTCTGTGCTCAGAGAAATTTGCTGATTTAGTTATTCATGAAGGATAGGCCTGTTATTCATTACAGTGTTTGAAGCTGTAATTTTTCCCCTGGATAATATAAAAGAAACAGTTTGCATATCTTTCCGTGTAACAAATGTGAGACGTTAACTTATAATGTATACCATTTTAGGTCTCTAGTTAAACTCTAAACCGCATTTCAGGCTCAGTTTCACTAAACTGTGACCTAGTTTAGCAGAGCACTTTAGCAGGTGCCTTTGAAAGGAGACAGGCCTCAAACATCACATGCTAGATTCTGCTCATAAGCAATATGTGAGACTTCAGCATGGGACTGAGTACCTGGATCCACACTGGCTCCATGGTCGGTCCGGGGGAAGATAGGTTTTCCAGCTGCCCGGTCCTTTCGTAAGTAAATATGGTTCCTGCTGCTTTATACTCGCCGTTCCACTGAATCGTCCAGCCACCATTCAGGAAATATTTTTCAGGGTCATTACTGCGCAATGCCAAGTAGTTCCCAGCCTCTGCAACTTCCTCAATATGGATGTCCCGAGCTCCTTCCGGAATTAGACCTATGTCTACATAGCCTGAGAGATAAAAATTACCTCAGCTTATTCAAACAAATAAAGTAGAAAGAAAACAAACATGCAGTATTTATGAAACGAATGCTACTTTAAGTGAAATATAATTTGAGACTCATTTTACAAACCGAGCCCTTCAGTGTCCTCGAAGGTCTTCCTCACTGTTTCGCACGTAGATCCATTTCCATGGCACACTCCACACTGATCCTCAACGGCATCTGAGTCGATCTCATAATCACAGCCTAAGTACTGACATGAAGAGACAGATAAATAGGAAAATATAATTTTAAATATAAATTTAACTCCACTATTACACTAGACTGATGTGAATTATTGTCATGTTTTTCTCAGTTTGGACTTTCATTCTGACGTCAAAAATAATACAATGCTCCAAATCTGTTCCAATGAAGAAACAAAATCATCTACATCTTGGATAGCCTGAGGGTGAATACATTTTTAGCCATTTATATAAAGTATATACAGTGTAGTAACGTGCAAATGTCTTAGGCCTTTTGGAAAACATTCATTGCAAAATGTCTTCTTCAAGCAGAGTCAGTATTCAGTGTAGCCTTCCTTAAAGGAATTGTTCACCTAAAAATGAAAAAAAATGGCTATCCTAGGTATATTTGACTTTCTTCTTTTAAACAACCACAGTCAACAGTTTTTTAAAAATGTATCCTGGTTATTTCAAGTTTGGTAATAGTGACCATTATTTGGAAGCTTTGTAAATCGGTTATATCCGAAAATACTGCAACATAAAATTAACCTATGCGCCTTCAGGGGGTTATCGCATGTCAGCTAAAGCATATCGATGGGTTTCTGTAACAAAAGTATTTGTAGTTTTCAAATCATAACTTAAAAAACCTAAATACCTGACTTCCTGTAAACGGCTGTGCAATAAAAGTGCTTAGAAAAGTAACAATTCTCCTCGAGACATTTTCACAGTTTTACTGTCTACAGCAATTTCACAGAGCTATGGGATGGTTCAGTGAAACTAAAAATGTATGCTGTGTACTAAATATTTAACTCCTTCATTGTATAAGAGAACAAAACTGCACCGAAAACAATTACTTCTTCCGCAGCATTTAACAATAGTGTGTATAACTTCAGCCGGAAGTCATACAACAACTCATTCAAATATTTATCTGAATTAGCTTTAAGAGAGATTTGTTTGCTGACATGTTCTCATGATTTCACACCCTACTGTTTTTGTGAGACTCTTGTGGTATTATTTCACAGTAGATTGACACTCAGGCTGACAGGCCATCAACGGTTCACAATGAAAATGACAAGCAGAAATTTACAGGGACCGTCTGAGACTGAGCAAAGAGGTCAAAGCCATTACCTACCTTACAAATGCCGTTAATGCATATGTCACGGCTCTGACTGCCTTCATAACACTGTGTTCCGTCTATGACAGTGTCCAGCATCCTCTCGGAAAAGTGCTCATTCACAGGTCTACAGTGCAGCTCACATGGATTAACTGGAATGACATGAACATTTTGAGAAATCTATTTAAAGAGTCTGCAACATGAAAACGTGAATGGCACATGTCTGCATATATAATGCAATTACGCGCACCTCTGTTATTTACATGCATCCATTTATAAAACTTCCCCTTATATGGGATTGTGTTAAAGCGGCTACACTGGATGTGTTTGAAGCTGGGCTGGTCCGCAGGACAAGGGTCACGGTTACAGATTCGATATCTGCGGCGTTCTCCAAGACAGTATTTACCTCCATACTTAGGCCTGAAAAACAAATGCATGAAAACATTTCAAATACCATTAAGCAATTTAAAATTTGCTTAAATAGAATCTTTATGTACACATAAAATAAAATAAAATAAAATAAAATAAAATAAAATAAAATAAAATAAAATAAAATAAAATAAAAAAACACTAGCAAGTCAAAAAGCTTTAAAAAAAAAAGAAAAGATTTTTTACCAATATCTTTTTGGCTCCCTATATATGATATCTGATTTATATTTCCACTGCCTTTCCAAGCTTTGTTTTAAAAGGAAGGACTACACTACACAGTGGCAGCACCTTGACAGAGGGATCGTTGCAGGGTGTACAGTCTGCCCATCCTGTTCATCACGGGCATGAACCTCATAATCAAAGCAGGAGAAAAAGGAAACCAGAGGCCCAATTATAGACTCAGGGATCTGGCAATCAGCTATCAGGGGTTATATGGATGACCTTACAATTACAACATCATCCCACATACAGGCGATGTGGGTTCTAACAAAGCCTAATGAGGAGGCAAAGTGGGCCAGAATGACCAAAGAAAATCAAGGAGCTTGGTCATCAGGAAAGGTAACATCCCCTTCTAATATAATCTGGTCATACAAGGCAAGATCATCTTTCTATTACAGATAATCACATCAAGTATCTGGGAAAGTGATACGATGAGTCATTAAGGGACCACTACAATGGCCACATCACAGAGAAGCAGGCAGAGGGTTGCCTGAAGAAAATTGTTAAATTAGGACTGCCAGGGAAGTTTAAAGCATGGCTTTATCAAGGCTGATGTGTCTGGTGATAGTGTAGGTCCCAGTTACAGCAGTGGAAGAAGTGGAAGGTAAGATCAACTCACAGCTCAGAAGGTAGCTGGGAATCCCTCCATGCTTTATATCAGTTGGGCTGTACATCATATCTGGGCAATTACAACTACCCTTCTCTTCCATGGTTGAGGAGTTTCAAGTAGTGCAGAAGTGCAGGGTGGCTGTGACCTTCAGGGATTTAAGAGATAACAATGTCAGAGAAGCTAATATAAAAACTAGTTCCTTATGAAAGTGGGAGGCCTCAGCTTAGTAAGGGACATAGAGAAAGAGTGGAGGAATACAAAGGCAGTGCGACTAAGATCCCAGGGAGCCTGGAGAAGGTGGGATCTCCCTAAGAGGAAGATGACATGGGCTGGATTGAGTCATATTGGATTTCTTGCTTAAGGCTGTCTATGACACCCTTCCATCCCCTGCAAATTTACATAGATGGGGGATGACCCAACATACAAGCTCTGCGGGCAAAAGGAAACGATGGCACACATTTTGTCAGTATGTAAGACTCCACTTGCCGAGGGCGGATATAGATGGAGCCATGATAAAGTACTGACAGTGCTAGCTGACATCCTAGAGCAGAGGAGGACCAGAAAAATATAAGAGCAAGTCACTACCTGGAATAACATTCGTCAAGGAGGGGACAAAGCTACCAGAGCCCAAAAAAGCCAGGTTCCCAGATGCCAATGCAGTACTTTTCTCCACAGAAGGAAAGAAGATCATCCTAGTGGAGCTCACAGTACCATGGGAAGAGGAGTGGGGGGAGCCATTTGATAGGAAGTCTGAGAGGGTCTGAGAAAAAGAAGGCAGTGCAAAGACTGAGGGAGGCTAAAGAGAGAGCTTCTTGTTGGATTTGGAACAGGAGGGAGGAGTTGAGCAGGCAGCCAGAAGGAAGTAAGTAGTGGCTGGCCACCACTGCTGACCCGCCAATAGGGGAGTGTTGTGGTTAAAGGCTGAAACACTTCAGGATCGTTGGTAACCATCTGTTGACACAACCTCCTGGCTAAAAGCTCTAGTCATTGCAAAACGACTAAAGGAGAGGCATCCAAAAATGTATGTTACCACAATGTCCTGTTTTAAAATTGTGAACTTTAACCACACTGGGTGTCCAAATATTTTCTTTTGTGTTTTACTGAATAAAGAAAACCATAAGAGTTTGTAGTGTTTGTAGTTTTTCTTCATGGTTGAAGGTGGACTTCGAAGCAAAGTCAAAAGCACACTTCCATTAATTTGCCATTAATAGTTGACAACTGTGACCAAACAGGTATCCCAATAAGATTAGTATTTTTTTCTTACCTGCTCATGAGAAACAAATGCAACCATTTCCTCATTAACCATAAATATGTTCTTCTTTTTCTATACAGTCAAAAGATACAAAAACTTTTATCATGGCTGTGTACATTTCTGCATAGTTGCTAGGTGGTTTCCTAGCAAACTCAAAAGAAGCCAATTACATTCATTCACAAGGTAATGACTGTGTCCAAACAGGTATCAATAATAATGCCCATCCTAATCTATTATTGTTCAGGTAAACATGTAATCCTGTCTGAAACTCACAACATTAAAACAACATTACGACAGCCAGAAATGTATGTGTTTCTAATGCGTGACATGTTTACACTCTTTATGAAGTCCATCTTCAATTGGCTTACTCATAGTTGTACTTGCACTTTAAAATGGAATAGCAGAAAGTATTTTAGCATAAAATGGCATGCCTAAGGGTGACTTTGATCATACAGACAAATAGTAGTAGATCTTTTTCCCATATCCTTAAAAGTTCTTCTGAAATATGATGCAGATGTTGCACATGCTTTCTATCAGTAACAACATCCTGGAGATGCATTCACAAGCGGGCCACAACCTGGTTCTATAACCATTCCCATCTTTGAAAAGTTGCTTGGGTTGCAAATCATCTGCCAGGATAGAGAAACCAGTCCAAGCCAAATATAATGAAATGGTTATACTTCATAAACTCTGAAAATTTGAACCAGAGACAGTGACTGTTTTATTGGTTTACTGAGGCTCTGTGACACCATATGGGATCTGAATTTCTCACCATTTAACAATTAGTTGGAACCGCAGAGACCCTAGAATGCCATTGAAGATGATTGAGAATAGAAAAATATTTATAATTACTTTATAAAATGCAATCACTTCCCTATCAAATGCTAGCATTTTCTCATACAATCTGTTGTTTACAAAGGCTTTTCTCATGGTTTGAGGTTTTTCAGAGTAAAACAGATTAAGCTGTTGTAGCTCTAAGGATTCCTTTTACACTAGTTTTGTGACTCTGTGAACCCCGTCGTCTTATCTGTATGGAAAAAACATTCTTTAACATACCTGTTTCACAGAAGAAAATCAAAAAAGAGCTGCGTGACCTAATTGAATGATGCTAAATGATCTAAGTAAATGTTGGTAGATTCATTCATTTTCTTTCTACAATGCAGTTTGTAGATGTTTCTGGATGCTTGCTAGTCAAGAGAGCCCAACTCCATGCGTTAACCATTGATGATTTTGTCTGGACAGGCATCCCAAAAGGATTTTTGTATTCTGACATGCTTGTGAGAAATAAATGCGTTCATTTACTTATCAACAATAAACATGCTAGTCTTTTCCCATACGATCTATGATAAAAATAGATTTCTCATGGTTTGTGGTTTGTACAAGTAAAGTGAGTGAGCACAAATTGTGTGTGTAGGAAACTCACACGGGGTTGACACACTCCCTCTGGGCATTCTGAACGCCTACACCACATGTCCTGGTGCACCTGGACCACTCGCTCCATGAATCCCAACCACCATTCACGCTTTTAGGTTGGAAGCCCATCTCGACACACTCCCCGTCAAAGCACCACTGACCAAAAAAAATAAACCCAAATAAAAAAACATATAACCAAGACTTTGAGTAAGTTGAGGAATTCAAAAGCAGAACTTCATGTAAGCAAATTAAAAGCCCACAGAAAGCTTGGCTTGCCTTGCCCTCACCACACTTTGTCCCATCCACGGCGCCATCCAGCCTCGAGTGGCATGTTGAGCCCACTGTGCACCACAGGGTGCTGCAGATATTCTGAAGGGTACAATTATTTAAAAATAATTCAGAATAGTTCAGTGCTACATAATATGTTATTATAAATGTTGTAGAAGTTTCTTTTTAGAAACACAAAATTCTGAGAAAAAAACCTTAAGAATTGCCAAGTATAAGATTATTTCTCAAAATATCTCAAAATTTTGTTTTTTTTTTCTTTTTCAGAATTAAGAGATAAAAGACTGAACTGTAAGATATACACCCAGAATTATATTTTATAATTATATTAATTATATTAATTAATATATGAATTATATTAATTATTTTTTTATCCTGTGGCAGAATACTTATCTGAGTTTTTTTAATGGTAAATTGTTTTATACCACATATATTTTAACAAACTTTTCAAATTTTAGTTTGCATTAAATTTATTTAAACAATTATGCCTCTTTTTTCTATGTGCCAAAAGAACATTATGTTTGCCTATATGCAGTAAGCAGTTTTTAAGCTGTTGGTGTTAAATCTATTTGGCTTGCAGTCTGCAGTGGAGGGGTTTGAGGAAGCAGATTCAACTTGAGTTTTTATACCCCAAGGGATTACTAGTACTTGGAAGATAAGTTTGGATGGATACTTGAATTACATTGGTGGCATTAAGGAGGCAGCCGGATGCCGAAATAGTTCATGCTGGTAAGTGCTTCTCAAGCTCCAGCAGTTAATTAAGTTAAATTTAAATTTCAGATTGCATTTTAGAATTTTAGATAATAAATAAATTACCAATTAGTAAAATGTAAAAAAAATAATAATAATAATAATAATAATAGAACAAAACCATATACTGTAATAAGAGTTGTTTTTATTTTTGTCTGTAAGTATAGTATATATTTAAAAAAAAATGTTTAGCCCTTTTTAAATGCTGTTCAGAAAAAATGAAAATATTTTTATCACAGAACATTTTATTATCAGTAAAAAAATTAATGTGCTTTTTGAATAGATCTAGATATAACAAATTAGTGTTTACACCCCTGACATTTTAAACGGCACATTGAAAAATTATGAAACAATAATTTGATGCACACTCCTGAATTCTGAAATGAGCTATGTACATTGTTTAATGTTCTTCTAAGCTTTTGGGAAATGGCAAACCTTGTGAGTTGTGCACCAAACACAAACATCCATTGCATTTCTAAACCTCTGCAGTTTCCTATGGTGTCATTTCTTGAACTGTAACAGCCCTGATAAGGAAACTGAAGTCTGGCTTTATCTGTGTCCGAACGACAGAGTGCCAACTCTTTTGCTGTGTCTGTGACATTTGGACAATAATTGAAAGATGCCCAGTATCTGCCAACAGCTGCTACAGAAAGCACGGAGCACATTACTGATGTGATTAGACATCACAGACAACAATTCTGCAATCTGATGCCCTTCTCCCTATTTTATTTCTGCAGGATGCCAAATGTAAATGAGCTATGTTGGCTTTTCCCCTCATTGTTCAGCCAGCTTGTGAAAAAATGGTAATTTCAAGGCAGAGAGCTCTTTATGTTGAACTGTTTACAAAGTAGTTCTTCTAGTTGGAACGTAAGCACTGCTCTACTAATGATGTGCTTTTTCCCACTAAAACAGCTGGGAATCAGATGGTCCTGATGTTAGAATCTGACACTTCCTCTGTGATGGAAAAGTGTGTGTGTGGTCTATGTCTTACCAGACACTTAAACTAATAGAGGTTTTTGTTGAACTGTTCACAATTTAACAGTGCCCATGGGCCTAAAAGTACATTTGTTGTATAATGAAATAGTTTCCAAATGAGATAAATGAGATCACTTTGTTCAAAAACCAGTATGGCATGGCTATTGTGTTTTATACTGGTACCATGATTAAACTATGGCTAATATAGCAAAACCATGGATAATTTGTGGTTACCATGATTTAACAATAGCAACCATGGTTAATGGGTTTTATGTGTAGTGAAATGGTTTATTTCATAATAATAAGCGTATTTGGTATAAGGGTTTTGCCATTGCTCACTAAACGTTTGCTAGCTGGATAGTGAGTATCCTATAAACAGTAATGTGACAAGACATATACTTTTGAATTAAAAAAAATAATTTATTAAATCATTTCAGAAGAAAACCATGTAAAACGCTTCTTAGTTTGTTCACTTCAAAATAACTTCATTAAATGATGTTGAAAGAATAAATAATTAAATTATGCAAACCCAACACACTGTTTTCAGTGTATAATCTTATACAATATAATCTGTAATGAATTATCTTTTTACTTTGTGCCAATGTTTTTGACTTCATTAAAAAGAGATGTTGTTTTTTTTTTCAATCAAAATGTATGGTTTGAACCAAAATCTTTTTTGGTTCAAGTATAATTTATAATTTTTTTTCCCAGTGTACTTTCAGGATAAGCTGCCTCTTTGTGTCTTTGAAGCTCGAAATGCTCTAGTTCCCATTCTTTGTAACTGAATGATAAAAGCGACCATTTTTGTTTCTGTGTGTGTGTGTGTTACAAAAAAAAGTCATGCGCAGAAACCCCATTACCTGAACTTTGTCTTCACTGTCAGAAGCACTTACATATTTTTATTAGGGTACATTATAGCCTACAATTTATTTACAGTTCCTAGCAGATGTGTGGTTCAGAATGTCTTGCTCCATCTGTATTTCATAAACAGATAATTGAAGCCCTCTGTCTGCACTAGTGTACACTTCTGACCCATTTTTCTTAGCAGTTTGGCATCGGGCAGCTGTCTGCAGGGGGAATCAGGGGTATTCAAGGGAAAATCTTACATCTACATCGTCACAGAGCAGTGAGCTGGATCCGTACTGGAGCTTGCACTGATGAGCAGCGGTGTACAGGACGCCAGGGGGAGCAGAGTGCATCTCCAGATCGTTTCTGACAGGAGGGTCATCCAGACACCAGCCCCAGCCTCGACTACAAGGAACATGACAAAAACACAGGCAGAAAATTCTCAGGCAAAGGTTTCTGTTTCATCGTCAATTCAATGTCAGGTTAGCGCTTCTATAGATTGCAGTACTACATCGTCTTAACTGAGCAGCCTTAATAATTTCCTTTATTACATCCAGGGCTAGATTCACTGCTTGCACCAGCACAAACCCTCTTTGGCATTCAGGATTTACTAAAGTCACATAAAGAAAAAGTAAGTATTAAGGGGCACATTACATATGCTTTGAAGGATTTCCCCTTTTAAATGCTAAATTTATGAGAAGAGTCCATTTAAATTAATTAATGTGACTTTCTAAGGTTAGACTGAGGTAATCAGTCTAGTAGTATTCGTGCCCAAAAAGCATTTTTCACCTGACATGGTGACGACAGTTGGTAATTTTGCTGCTTTTGTAGATTGTGATGGTCATAACAGAAATGAGTTGGTTGTATCTGTGCCTTTTTAATTTGTTCATTGTCATATATCATCTGCAAAACTTTCCTCTCTCATATGTGATTTTGCACTGTCAAAAACAGTAATCTGGATTTGTCGACTCTTGTCATTAAACTGCAAATCACCTGTTCAAAGGATTCTTAAAAACAGTGAAGTGTTTTTTTTTTGTTTTTTTTTTTAACAACAATGTCGAAAGACATGTCCGACGTCCATATTCTAGAATGACTAGAATGATCCAAGTTTCATCAGGTTTAAACTGTGAAATATTTTTGCCACCACAGAATCCTGACCTTTACCCCATTCAAAGTTTTGAGATGTGCTGGAGTTGATTTAACAATGCCTGTCCAAAAACAAGTCACAAGCTTTAGCTTTGAAAACATCATGCTTTTGTTGCAGCATTGAGTTCATTTTTGGCCGAGACCTTTTATTTACAATGAGAGCACTGATCAAGTTGAATCCAACACATCCTGAAGACTTTCAGTAGTCTTGACAAGACTTGGAATTGTGGCGTTGTCATCCTGGTATACATGCATATTTTCTGAGATGCTTAAGAAATAAAAGCTCTCAACTGCATTAGTTAAAAAAATGGTTGCAAAGCATAAAACATGCAAGAATTAATCACTGTGACAGTGATCCTGGCAGGGTACATAATATGTATGCTAAAGATGAATTTGGGTCGATCTCAAAAACACATCCCCAATAATAAAAGAGCCTGCATTATAAAAGAGATACCCTACAGAAACTTCCTGAAGAGCACTCAGCTTTCCTTTAATGACACTCTTTGTTCTGATTTCATGGTGCCTCTGGTAATATTTAGTTTATAAAATAGTTCAAATAAATAATAGCAATTTTACAGCGTGGTTGGAAACACTGAGTTTTTTTAATTAATTGCAGTTCTAAGTTCTTCTATGTATCCAAGTGGGGTTTTTTTTATACCACTTTCAGGTTTAAAGACTAAATTCAATTCTCCTCAGGTAGAATCTCTGCTTGAGGTAACTGAACTGAAGAACACTATCTGCTTGTTGTGTCTGACATCATGCTCCACTGTTTCCAGGTCCAAGAGCTTTATCAAATCCCAAAAGCGGACAATAACCGTGCTCATCTACCCTCACTGTATACTTTGAAAACTCAACTTTTATCTCCATATCGAAATCTCAGTAGGCCAGACAGTGGTATTTTGATATTGCTTCATTTTATTGCAGGCCTGTTCAACAGCTGGCACTCCTGGAAAAGTGAAACATTTTCCATATTAATATGCATGGGTTAACTTTAATAGTGAAAAAAAAAAACCTCCACTTAAGAAACAGTGGGCCATCGGTCCAAACTGAAAGTATTCCTCAAGCCCTCAAAACCTGTAGTGCAGATTGCTTAAAATGCTCACAAAAAGCCATTTAGGGAAAGTTTAGGGAAAATATGTCTTTAGTTTTATTTTTGCCAGGGGCCATCCTACAAAGTACAAAAAAAACCCAACTCAACTATACAGGAAATGTTTCAGCCAAAATCTAACCATGCAATTGCGGTGCAATATGGACTTAAAATTCTAAGCAACAATCTCCAAGTGAAAGCAGACAGCATGTCAGCCTTTAATTCAGTTTTTGCAATATAGCTCAGATAATCTAACTCAAAAACACTCCGCAGCTATAACTGACACTGAGGGAAATTGGATACATGTGGCTGCAAATGTCTCTTTAAAAGCCCACAATTGTTTTGGTCTGCTTGAGTAAGACTAAACTGTTCAGACAACAAGGAGAGGTCCTTGCTGAACACATGCCATCTGTCTTCAAGCCTCCAAAACCACATGGTCCTTCCTTCAAATTCTGTGTAACACAGTCCAGAAAAAAAACAAAAAGGCTGAATAGCAGTGTCTATTGTGTGTTTTATACCCAAAAGTCAATAACATTTATAGGCTCTTCCAAAACTCTAAACACATTAACTGAAGGGAAGTTAACTGAGTGGAATTTAATGAATTTAACAAAGGTAATGTTCATGTATAACTTAATGCAAAGTACATATATAAAATGCATAAGGCCTACGAAAAAATAATAAATGAAAATTTTTTGTTACAATTTTTATTCGTTTTAATTACAATTTAATTAGTTGTCATTTTAATTGATTACTTTCATATTCATAACTGCATTTTATACTTCATATATTGTACTTCGCAAAAATTTTACCTGTTTCTGCATGCATTAATGCAAAACATCTGGATATTCAACACAATCTCACGGCAATTTGTACATACATAACAAGGTGGCTAACTCGCAAGACCTCACTCGTACCAATTCATACTATTTTTAGTAAATCGTATGTATTTTATGAGCTACCAATACCTATGAATTTGTACAAAATACTATAACCTACCCATCACTGGCGTTTAGACATATCGTACGAGTGAGGTTGTACAAAAATTATCCACCTTCGTAAAATACGTACGAATTGGTCATGGGATTGTGTTGGGATATTTTAATGCATTAAAGATGAATTTTGTGCCAACTGTGTCTTATACAAATATTATTATTTATTTGTTTTCTGCTAAGAGTTAAAAAAAACATAGAATAACGATAGGATAGGATAGATTAAGGCTAGACCTAAACAATCGAAATCTCAAAGGGATTAAGATAAACTAATTACTCAGTTCCTGGTGGATCCGTTTGGCCTAGATATCGTAACACAGCCTCATCCTGTTTCTGGGCACTGCCAGTTGTGTTAAACATTTCCCCTCATTTCAGGCCAAGTTGTAGCAGGCAAGCCTTGTCTAATGTGCTCCATATGGAAGGCAGCAAAACTTGTTTAACTATGACAGAAGAATCAACACAGCCTTGTTCCTTCTTGGGAAATCTCAGCCATTCACATTGCCTTTGGCAACACACACATGCAAAGGTCAGGAAGGACAGAGCCAGCTTGTGGAGAGGGTAAAATACTGATAAAGTCCCCAGTTGCAGCTGCTGCCAATAAGCTTTCTAGTGAACTCCATTACCTTCGCTTAAGCGTAAAAATCAGAATACAAAGATTACACCAATTTGTGCCATCAGAGAAAATTGTCCATCAATCCATTTTATGCCAAAGTTATTCATTCCACAACTTAGCAAAAATAAAATGGGTATATAAAATAATAAGAGTATGAAAAGGGCTTTCATGGTAACAAAGTGATTATTCAAAAACCAAACCTGATAAATGAGAGTTGTGGCCTAGCAGTTAGTTACATGCTGAGCCATGGTGTTTATTCAGTCAACTCAAGTCTGAAGCAAACTTTTCTATACACTTACATCAAAAGCAAGTATGGCTTGAGTTAAAATTACACAAACTTGTCCTAAAAGTATGAAAACCCTTGGTTTGGCTTGCTGCAGCTAAGCTCTGCAGGAGGCTGGCCCTCGAGAAGCAGGACTGGACACCGCTGCGCTACACCATTTCCTGTCATCTCTGTACTTTGGATAAAAAAAGGGTAAAAAAAAAAAAAAAACAATCGTCACAATGGAAAAAAGGCATTGTTTTTTACTCACTCGAGGAAGCGGGTGATGTATTCACGGCTGCAGCGTGACCAATTGGGTGGAGAGGTTCCATAAAGAAGCTGTGGAGACATGACGAAAGGTCTTTTCCCAATGGGCTCACAGTCATTGCCGTTTCCATCATGCTGGATCCCAAAGCTGTGGCATAAAAGAGAGAGAGAGAGAGAGTGAGAAACAGTGCCAGACTGGATTTCAACCATATTTCACATTGCTCAAAATCTGGCAATTCAATCTGTGGCTAAAAAAATAAATAAATTAGGACAGGGGTAGAAATGATTTATGTTTATCTTAATATCTTAACTTAATCACATTTTCATCGCTGTGTCCTGGTCCCTGCGTGCCCTTGAACGTCTCCAGTGTTGTCAGTGTAGTTTAAATGTATTCTTAGGTTCTATATGGAAACTGTGCGGATAAAATGTAGTCATGCCTGCAAACCATAAAGTGGCCTTTGTATACGATGAATAATGGGTTTGTTATTTATTCATTTGTAATGGACATGGTTGCGTGGATACTCAAGAAAAGTTAAATGAAAAGCGGAAAACCTTGGACAGTATGTACAGTATGTACTTTATAATATCAGAATTCTGTAGTTTATTATTATATACTGATGCTAAAATTACTCATATATAAGCATTTTCAATAATAGGTAGCAAGAACCACGGTGAATGCATTCACTATCCTTTCTACTAAGCTTTTCTGTGCAAAGTTGTACGAACTCTTTCAACTGATTCAACAAAGCCAGTTAACGCTAACTTTTTGCACAAAAAATTATTTTAAATTGTCCTTATCACAATGCAATTACACAAATAAGCACTGAGCGATATTTTTAACAACATATACCATAAGGTTAGTGGGTTAGTGGGTTAGTTGCTCCATAATGAGGCTTGATTTACTGTTATTACTACATGTAATGTATAGAAAAGACCCTGTAATATATAGTTACTGTTAACTTTACATGAAGCAAATTGCACAGCTCCATAGACACGCTTCATAAGCAGTACTATCTGAGGGGCTGGGCAATCAAACTAATTTTCTCTTTAGACAAACAGATGTTGTTGATAGAGCTTGTTTTGAATTTGAATATTTCTTGAAATGCACATTGGGGAAATTAAGATTTTCTAATATATTGCAAAGACTGCTGTCTTAGCTATAGCAGGCTAGAGACTATGGTCACTAGAGACCCTTACTGAGCTGTCAAGCTGCATTTTCTGGGCCCTGCTGCGCTTGACTATTTATCATGATGTCACCGTTTATATTTCTATGTGGTGTGACCGCAAACATTTATGAAAGGCATGGTGCGGCAGACCAAATGGCAAGAGATCAAACAAACACTAAGTCTAAGTAAGACTCTATACAGGCTTCTAACAAACAGATCCTTATTTAAGAGCATGCTCCTGTGAAGAAAATAAATCTCCATTTCTGCATCACTAGGCATCCATTAGGCTTCACAAGGCGCATTCAGACCACCTTCATTTACATAATAGTCTGGAACAAACAATGACCTCTTAACTATTTCGTATGTTCTCGAAGAGAACTATACTCAATGAATCCCACAGACCTGAATGAAATATAGCTGGCAAAAACTTTATAGTGATAACTGGAATCGGAAAACAATCCCCTTCTCCACAACTCAAAAACGCGGCCGGTTCAGCGTTCCACTGAAGAATAACGAGAGAGAATATTCAGTGTGTGGTGGCCTTATGCTGCCTCCAGTAAAGAGTGTGTTACTGGACTCTTAACTCCACAGAACTAATGAATGTTTCATCAAAAACACCTTGGTTTTGAGAGCAACATAAAATGAGCAATTTGCATATGCAACACTGTGTCTAGTATTGGCTGAGCAAGGAATCTGTATTTCTTTCTGAATTAATTTTTTGTTTATTATTTCTAAACCGGTTATTTTATATGCTCAAAAGAATTTCTAAAAAGAAATGAATGTCTTTATTCAGAAAGACGAATTTCAAAAGTGACAGGAAATATATTTTTCAATTTCAAATAAATGCTTTTAAGAGCAATTCCATTTGATATATTACGTAAATTACATTTTAAGATATATATATATATATATATATATATATATATATATATATATATATATATATATATATATATATATATATATTTATATTATATCCATTTATAATATATTTGTAATTGTATTTTAGTAACCCCAAACATTTGAACAGTAGCGCATATATCAGCAACTTTCCCTCTACATGTCATTATCTGCGTTAGCTACTTAAAAAGAAAGAAGATATACAGTATATGTAGTTGTGTTATAGGACTTACTTGTGGCCGAGCTCATGTGCGATTGTAAATGCCAGAGTCAGGCCTGTGTCTTCATTGATGCTGCAGCTGCGGTGAGGTTGGCACATTCCAGCCACATGAGACAGTCCCAATGTCTCACAAGGCTTATTGATGGCAGCACAAATGTCTTTTCTGTATCATAGAAAACAGTTAACACGTGTATGATATATATAATATGTATATATATATATATATATATATGTATATATATATATATATATATATATATATATATATATATATATATATATATACACACACAATGCAGGTTTGGCCACAATTAGGCTATACTTACCTAGTAATAAGGACAGCAACATCATGATGTACTGGATGATCATCATCCTTCATATTGATGCCTTTCTGCCACTTACAGAAGCTGTTCAGGCTGTTGTCTGCATGATGGGTAATTTTCAAATCCTCCTGATAATAAAATAATTAAATACACAAAAATTAGAAAATTGTATAGGTTAGGTTTGTGATATAATATAAAGAGTTTAAAGAAGTATTACTACTTTATTATTATTATTATTATTATTATTGGAGTTTTTATCAAAGATATTTTGTTAATAAAATTAGAAATTCTGACAGCAATAATTCAGTTCCAAAATTAACTTTTAAATGGTGGCATACACTATGCATATAAATACAAATCAAAGAGCTTTCCATATGTGACTCTGGATCACAAAACCAGTCATGAGGTTTCCATTTTTAGAAATTGACGTTTATAGATCATCTGAAAGCTGAATAAATAAGCTTGATGTATGGTTTGTTAGGAATGAGATGCAACATTTGAAAATGCGGAAGCTGAGGGTGCAAAAAATTCAAAATACTCCTTTAAAATCACCTTTAAAAGTTGCCCAATGAAGCAATGCATATCACTAATAAAAAAATAAGTGTTAATATACTGCATTTACAGTAGGAAATTTACAAAATATCCTCTTGGAACATGGCCTTTACTTAATATCCTAATGATAATAATATCCTAATAATTAGCACAAAAGAAAATTGAACATTTTGTCCCATACAATGTATAGTTGGCTATTGCTTCAAATATACTCATGCTACTTATGACTGGTTTTGCGGTCCAGGGTCATATATTTGGTGATTTATGAATTATTCAGCATCAGCTAGCCAAGTTTATAAATTGAAAATCGTGTGCTTAATTTAAGAGGCATATTCGAGCACATTGCATTTCAAATCAATCTTAGGTACCTTTCCCAAAGGCCCTGATCACAAACTATTCATTCAAATTCTGTTATTACCAATATTGTTCAATGATTCAGTGTTTACTGACATATATTATTTCTGAGACCTGATCTCCATATGTATGATAAACACATTCATATATTAATATACTGATCAACGCACCTACATACAGCAGAAACCAGAAGCTCAACTGTGCTTGCATTAAACCTCATTGGTTCTTGTAAACTTTCGTTTACCATATCTGATGTGTTCTGTGCATAATCAGCAGAATTGTTATTTTTGGGTAAACTAATCTACGGGTGTTCTCAACTTTGGCCCTGAAGGTCCACTTTCCAGTGGAGTTTAGCTGAACAAGCCAATCTAGGTCTTTAGGATTACTAGAAAGCTACAGGCAGGTGAGTTTGATCAAGGTTAAAGCCAAACTCAGTAAAAGCGCAGGAAAGTGGACCTTGAGGGCCAGAATTGGGAAGTTCTCGTTTAATGCATAAATCACTATAGAAAGCAACTGAAAATTACCCCTGGCCCCAGACCTTCAGATTTATTTGCAGGTTTGTTATTAATTTAATATTACTTAGTATACAAAATTAATTCAGGCTCTAGACTTAAAGGGTTAATGGTGTTTAAGATAATAACCCAAACTGCAACCTTTCATAAAATTCTTGTTACAAGATTAACACTGAACAGCTGTGCTTAACCCTACATTGCCAATCATATTTACACAAAGTCTGAAACAAACTAACTGAACAGCTAGTTAATCACGTATTTAAAAGCACTTCAGACATATGTGTCTCTGTTCTCCAGATGTCACAATGATGTCTTGACAGCGTTTCCTGAATTTCTTTCACTGGGTTGCTCTCTGTGTTAATCAGAACAGAGGTTCAGTGTTCTCGCCAGTGTCGTCCATGGGTTAATATAAACTATTTTTATATATAAAAAACTAACACTCCATGACATAAACTGTTGTTTCTTGTTTGCAGCATTGAATCTATCTCTGTAGTTATCCCTACGCCAATAAATAAATTTCAGGAGCAACTTTGCACCCTAAGGCAAGCATGTAAAAAGCTGCTGGCATGAGAGAGTGAGAAATATTTTTAATAATAATAATAATAGTGTTTTCTAACAGCTACAACTCCACCAATGTACCTCATTTAAAATATGCTTTTTTGACAGTATTTTGTTTTCTTTTTCTCTTTAGAAACCCATGGGGTTGAAAGATATGGGGAATATTCTTCAGATTAAGCCTTCAAAGCAAACAGTGACGAACACTGATTACCAACATAAATCAAAAACAGCTGCAGACCCCTGAATTAGGTGATTCGTTACCACGTTAAACGCAGTTTAACCACTAAAACCTTGCAGCGTGTACGCGGTCATAGTGCACCTAGTCTGTTCTGCAGCAATGATATTGACTCAGACTGTCTGCCATGTATTTTTAGAGCAAGGGTTTGCATCACTGCTTTGTCATTTCACTTACCTCGTCCTTTTCCAGCAGAATGAGACGCACGACAGCGATGTTGATGGCATTTCCAATGCTGGCATCCCGAAATAACCCTGCCACCTATAAAACAGAACATTCTTATGAAACCGTATAGAATCTAAATATTATCTGAAATGTCAAGCCAATAATATAACATCACAGCTCTTCTAATGTAGTGTCTTATACATGGTAGGTCAAAATCTTTGGCCAGTAATGGCAGTTTGATTCCCATGGAATGGAGAGAATCTGAATGAAAGTATCTGTGACAGCTGTGTGTGGAGCCTTATGTTTTTTTATGACTAGAGGGAACGATAATACTTAAAGTTGTAATGTTTTTTGATTTACGGGAAGGATTTTGAGTGAAGTAACCTCAGATAGCTTTCATCAAACCTAAGGAGAGATCACATAATGACAGATTTTTAGGAACGATGACAGACAAGTTAATCGCAGATCTTTACAGGGGCTTAGATGAAAGACAGTGGAGCTGAAACCCCCACCCCCCACATTTGCAGGAATTCCTGTGCAGAGAAGTAACCAAAATAAGTCACAGAAAGAACTCAAGACACCTGATATGACTGACATGCTGATATTGAACTAAGAAGTTTAGCACAAACAGATTCTCTCCTGGTGAGATGCTTAGAAGTTCTGCTTAAGATGTGGTCTGAAATGAGATGAGGCATTTTCTATGCTTCTGTCGTGCTTATTACAAAATGTTCCAGTGAATTAATCAGGCACCTTTGAAGCCGTCTTTTTGAGGTGAAGCAACTTCGGCTGACATTAATCTGATCTTTGATGAATCTATGGCACATTCAAAGTCTGGTTAACTTTATTATAATACCTTGATTTTTCACGTTGCAGGTGCTAATGTTCCAGTTCAAGCTTACATAGAATATGTTGGCAAATATATTTAACAAGATGAGAGACGTGACGCAAATGAATAAAAAACTTGTGATCATTAGTCTTTGCGATGAATTAGTACATATCTGGGCATAACTCATCCTTGCTTAAGCCACAGACATGAATGAAATCTAGTATCCTTTCAAGCAGAGGTGTGCTTTTACTTTTTTAAGCAATCTGGCTAAGAAGACAGATAAAACATATGAAAGTCTTTTTAAGGTTTTAACAGACAAAAGCTGTATCCAGAGACCAGAATGAAATAACAACCATTCAGAACGTCTTAGGAATAGTGTGACAAATCCTATTATGTTCAGAAAATATAAACCACTACTTTACACTATTTAGCTGTCATTGTAATGACGTATTAAATAAAAAGGACGCTGTGAATACATATCTGCAGTGGTGCAGTATGTTTGCTAGAGAGAGGATTTCAGGAGCTCAATGGTCCCTGAAGCACAAATAATTCTTCCTCTCTACCGATTCTTTAAACTGTCGACAAGAGGCTATAGTAGGTACAGTATGAATACACTGTGTTTTTCTACCACTTTTATCCAAGAGAATGGCAAAAAACAGATCAAAGATTTAGAGAGCAATGGTAAGCGTGACCACACTTTTAGAATATTCCTTTTCTAAGTCAGTAGACAGCAAGTAACATGTAAAGCATTTGTGTCTAAACCATTTATCCATCAGACTCTTTTACTCGCTGTGATTCTGAATTGGTTTATTACCCTCTTTAGCCTGTTCAGCAACACACAAAAACAAGTAATCTACCGCAGCAATGAGTGTATATTACCAGACGCAATTTCCTACCAATTCTTGTTGTAGCAGGACAGACATACAAGAGAAGCAGCCTGGCAGGAAATATGGGCAGGATAATGAAACGTTTCCCCTTTTATAGAATATTCTTCAATACCAACCGAGTGTCTGGAATGGAAAACTTTTCCCTCCCTAAAAACAGAAGCCAGACAAAGCATACAGAGGATATTTTGGAAAGTGTACCTAACAGACTGGATCAGTAACAAGGTCAGCTGACTTGGATCCAGCTCAGGAGCAACTAGCAGAAACAGTGCTGCCTAAAGGCAGACTGCAACTATTTGAGGAGAAGAGGAGTCAGCGAGGTGAAAGCTGAAGGGACGAAACGAGGATATTTGAAACTACTTGTCAGAGTTAAGAATGAAAGAAAGAAAAAGGTGGATTTGAGAACTTCCTGACAACTTGGACACACTAATATGTTTCACATAAACTTTTCCAAAAAGAGGCCGGTTTTCGTATATGTATAAACATTTCTGTACATACATTTCTGCCACAATACCACAGTTACTGTTACTACAATGAATCCATTGTAAAATGTTGGTGGTTTGTGGATTAAATAGTATTGTTGTCACGCAACATTTCTCCTATTTTCCGCATCAGTGTTGTTGAGAATGTCTTTAAAGTACTATAAATCACAGCGGAATTTGTGGTTTGTATGAAAACCTCTGCTCCAAACACAAACGCTTTTCACAGCACTGTTTTAATCGCGTGATCGACAATAAATGCATTTGTTCTGAGCTCGCGCGGTCCAAAGGAGTCGTAATCTTTCGCTTCATTTCCGTGCATTCATGAATGAGAACATATATTAATAATAACAGTTATCAAATTGTTATTACTTGCTTTTTACTGCTTCACCTTAGAAACAAGTCTATTCATACATTGGATATTTCATATAATTCATAATAGAAGTAGATCACAGTATACTATAATAATCAGCAATAACATGAATAAACTGAATGAACTTGGCAAATTACTATATTTGTAAAACAGTGTAAGAAAATCTGAGTTGTGGAATGCCATGTGGTTGCTAGGATGCTTAAGGGTCCTGCTTAAAATGCTAGCTTAAAGCTAGTGAATAAAAGTGAATGCTTTGGTCCTGGGATTATTTTCAACTACCTAACCATTCCCCAAATGAATTTCAGAAGTCTGAACCCAATGGCAGAAAAGATGTTTAATACTTAAAGTTGTAGTATAGAAGATTATTATTATTAAACGAATGTCAGTGCAAACCATCATAATCATCTTTCATGTAATTACTAAAAGAAAATGATCCAAACCAGAAAAACCCGTTTTAGCCTCATGAAAAATAAAAAGGTCATTGTGACTTTCTTTCTTATATCTCACAATTCAGACTTACTAAACTTAAAGAATAGTGAGATTAAAAAAAAGATGTAATTACCTCTTTCAAACAGAATCGTGAGATATAAACCAGAATTCTGACATTTTTCTCACAACTCCAAGTTTACAGATCATGATTCTGACAAAAACAAAATCAAATTGCAAGATAAAAATTCTAATCTTTTTTAGTGTCTTTAACGCTTAGGGGACATTTCTCCCAAAAATGTAAATTAAAACTGATTCACCCTAATGTCATTCCAAACCTGTATGTATACTTTGTTATGGTTTGCCTTGGTGTTTTTCTCGAAATTTAGTGAGGTTCAAAACAGCACTGAAGCCCACCAACTTTCAGTCTATGAAAAAAAACACTATTTAAAAAAATACAAATACTGTACAGTTTTGTAATGACATTAGGCTTAATAAATGGTGACAAGATCTCTTTAAATTATTAGTTGACAAATTAAAATTTCCTGATATTTACTCAACCCAAATGTCATCCAAGATTTTAAGGTTTATGCATTTCTATCTTCAGCCAGAAATAAATTAAATTTCAGTGCAGCTTTACAGGGCTACAAACGAAACCAGAACAATGAATAAGGGTCCGATATCGTGAAACGTTTGGTCATTTAAAAATAAAATGCATATGCTTTTTAAAAGTAAACGTTCGCCTTGCTTGGTTGAAAAAGTAACGCTTGACATAGGCGGAAGTATCAGGTCAATGTTTACAAATGCGGAGGAGGAGGTCCAAATGTTCTTGAATGTTCAAAGACATATATTCAAATGTCTTTGTGTCACTTAAAAGAAAAATTTAGCTAGGACTTTTCATAAGATTGTACTTCTGCTTACAGAGCAAGAACAGAGCAAGACGAGCATTTGTGTTTATAAAGCATATGCATTTTTAATAGAATTTTTTTTTTTAATGACAAGACCGTTTCACTAGTTAAGACGTTGAATGCTTTGGAAAACACCATGAATTATTTATAGATACGACTGTTACTCACAATATTCATGACTGAGAGCACATAGCTCACAACTCCTTTGCTCCCATGGTACTCCACCATTTTAGGATCAGCCACTACCAGAGTCTCTACCCACTTCTCAGTGCTTACAGAGCGCTGTCTAATCCGTCTGCGGTGTTGCCGTCTCTCCCAGCGCTCTCTTTGCCTCTCCACCTGCCCTGCCCCTCCTAAAGGATCTAAGGATGATTTAAAAATGACCTTGGATCATTAATGCATGATGTGCTTTAATCATGAAAGACATCTGTTCATAAATTATTTAACCACTTTGAATCCTACGCCCCAAAATCTTACCTCTGACCCCGCAAGACGCGTTAGCTGTGTGATCCCCAAGCAGAGGCTGCACCAGCTGGTGCTCTGATTGGACAGCATGTCGCTTATAGACTGCATGAGCCTGTGGAGCTGATGTTTTTTGCGCTGACTGCAGCGGACTAATGAAGAATTCCTCTTCTGAGAGCCTGAACAGCCCTTTCTAAGGAGAACAAGGTCAACGTGACATAAAATTAAACAGCATATACTCACGCAATCCACACTCACTTTCTCTTTTCACTGGGGTCGTATATTTTGCCACAGGGCACCTACTACTTTTTATTCCTATTAAACTGATTTTTACTCAAAATGGTAACAACTTTAATTTTTGCCATCAGTGAGGGTCAGTAATTAACTACACAGAGGATAAAAATCTTTTTTTATTTTTAATAAGGTTTTTAAATAAAATTGTCATGGTAAAGTGAATTTTTTAATATTAATATGTAAATACTGTAATGCTTTTGGGAGCAACGCTACATTCAATTTTATAACATGAAACAAACTTACCTTTGTTAAAAAAAAAATCTGATTTTTTAAATTATACTTGTGAAAATTGTTTTCCCCCTGCATGTTTTGGCATGCTCGGTGAACCATGTAAGTTTTATTAATAATCAGGGAAGCATGATACCACACTGCTAGTAGTTTTCTTTTCAAAAATGTCATTCTTTTAAATAGTTTTTTTCAACATCGTCAGGAAAGTTGTATCACTTTCAATTTTTTTTACTTCATGCAACAGCATCCCTCCCACCCCTCAAGGCCGTAGAATGTAGTAGGGATGCGTCGAATTAATATCCAGGGACTACTGAATTGTACTTTTTAATAACGTGTGATAAAACAATTCAATTATATTCATATATAGAGACTGCTCTGTCAGTGTCTTGCAGCTTTTATTTTTATTTAACCAGGATTGTCTCACTGGTTTTAAGATTCTCTGCAATCCGTTAACCCAGATTCTCTTCTCTCAACCCCACTAAATAAAGCTTGATATAAGGCTAATAAGACTTGGCAGCACCTGAGAAGGTAAACATGCTAGACTATAAGGCACTGATGTATTGCATGAACAGAACAAGAACATAAGTGTTTTAACTGCATGTGAACAATTTAGCTAAAAGATACATTGTTCCAATTTTTACAAAATGTGGTTCGACTAAATGACACAAACTGTAGTTCATTTGTTAAGAAGATGCATGTGGACGCTGTGTTTGTGAAGAAACTCGTTTTTAAAATTAAATGTTTACTACTTTTATGTCCTCATCAATCTCAAAACCTTGCCACTCCACCACAATGTGTGAATTTAATACATACTTTATATACTTTTTATACAAGAAATGAATTTATGTAATAACATGCCAGTGACCCTATATCAGCATGCTCCTTATTTATATAAAAAAGACAGGGGCAGCTGTTTAAGTGTAAGTGGCTTAATAGTTTTTAACCAATTGAGCCGTTTTTCTGGATAATATGGATCACCTGTATCAACATCCTATGTTTGACTTGAAACAATATTTCTTCCAAACAATCATAACCTTAACTCTTGCTCTAACCTTAACTATTTACAAAGCAGTCATCATGGGAGGCTTCTGGGAATCTTGCCCAGGTCCTGTTAGGAAGGGGTCACTTAGGACTAAGGACACTAAGGAGCCCACATATTCATCGCTGGATGCCCACCGACAAAACAACAAACATCACGGGCTTTGTGAATTTAATCAAATTTCTTTATATCCCTAAAATATAATATAAATGATAAGAATGCTGTTCAGAAACAGTATTAGCATTGTTTGATCAAATACTTTTATACTGTACTTCTACATGAATACATAAAATTACAAACATGCTTATTAAAGTGTGTTTCAAAAGAAGGAGTCGATTCTGAATCTCCGAAACAAGTCGTTTTTAAAAAGAATCCCAACATGAAACATTTGCGCGTTCCCCGCCCACTTGGTCTTTTCGAGTTGGAAATACAAATTCATTCTTTGCCGCTTTTGAAGCAGTAAAAATAGCGGTTACCCACAAAGCAGCTCTGGGTTCACAAATGCTGCTTTATTAGGCATTACAGGCAAGTAAAGTAAAAATAGATGCATATTATAGAACAATGAACATGTTTTTTGACCTGTTGTTGGGAACTGTCAAAAACAAAATGCGCTCATTACCAGGCCATTGCAAGTGCTCAGAGCTGCCTGACCCCACTTCGATGTGCTGCTCCAGACATCTCCCAGGAAGTAGCAGAGAGAGTGGCCATGGCTTTTTAATGTAGACCCTTGCAGACCACCGTATCTCCACTCTGTGAGGAATCCAGGCCCTAGTAGGTGAGGGTTTAGGGTGAGGTTAAAGTGCAGGTCTTGACCACCATACTGCAGATGGTAAAAAACCCGGGCCGGGCTCTCTTTGTTTTTTGATGTCTCTCTCCTTTGAATTCGACTCACGTGGTGGGACACATGATTGGACAAAAAATGTCCCGATGAATCCACTCTAATAGGATGAACAACTTCATAGTTGGGAAATCCATCAGGAGAACTATCTGCAAAATCAAAAGTGTAATAAGTATTAGGATAAAAAGCTGAAAGACTCCTGAGCCATACAGCAATTTGAGTAGGGTCCTGAGCAGGTACTTAAAACTGGATGTAGAGCACTAGTACTTAACTAATTTAACTATTCAACTACTTTACAGAGAGATTACTAATCTGTTTGAAGCAACCAAACTGTGATTTACAAACGGCTCGGCTACTTACATAATCTTCTCTTAAATGAATTAAAGACTTAATGTCTGCCAGGCAAGAGATGTGCTCTTATTCTAGCCGTTACTGCTGTTTGGAGGCTTCTGTAAATATTTAGTTACACATAGGGTTATGCTTCAGCTAGGTTTAATGGTGCAAAAGCTCAAATATTTAGCACTGCATAAACGTAGTGCCTATTCACAACAAGGCCTACAGCTTTGAACAGATTTAGAATATCATGGATAGATTCTTTTGGCTTAATCTAATAAGTCAACCTCAACTACCAAGCCCATGCTAGTGAATTAGCATCTTATAAATAAGAAAGAAACATTCTGATACCCACTTTGCACTTGGAAATGCTCAGTGGGGGTAGGTTTTACAATGATGAGGCATATGTATATTTTACAATAACCAAAGTTTTATACCATTTATGCGAACGTTATGACCAAACAACAAAGACAATTGCAGAGTTCAAACTTTAAAAGACAGTCAAATTCCCCAAAGATTTTATTAAATGATTTTTCAGGATTGCGTGACTGACTGCAGTTTCGAAACCATTGTAACCTTTCCGCTCTTTATTTTGCGCTTGCATACGTTTTAATAAGCAAATGATTTAATTTCCTGTGACTTTCAAAGTAATTGAACTGTACATTGAATAATTCATGATATGAATCCGTGAATTATCATAATAATAGCAAGCCGAAGCCTGTCATTCAAACAACAGACCAGAACAATACACTTACAGAAGTATTCATAGCAATTATGTGGTAAAGTCTAAAATAACTTTTTTTAGGTCTGCACTCTCCATATTCCAATATTTCCCTATAGACTCTGCAGTACGAACATTTGAACAGCCTTTGTTACATGTCTTCAGTCTGTTCATTGGCAGCCCTGTTGCTTTGGAAGCAGAGGGAAATAGCATTAGAGGTAGTGCCCTCCAAGAAAAGGGATATGGAGTGAGGGGTGTATACACCATCAGGGCAAACGTAAGTCAAAAACACGCAGAAGCCAAATGAAAGTGGCGTGATGCTAATATTTAGAAACATTAAACCTCACACTGTATTCACAATAGCACTAAATATTAAAAAAAAAAAAAAATTGTATTACAAGCAGTTCTGAAGTTGTATTGTTGTTTATGGTAGCTTCACATAGCAGCAATTAATTATTGATAAAGATTAATTCATATGCAACTATATCATTTATACCTGACTGTACTTTATAGAGCACCAGTAGAAAAATGAAACACTACGTACAGCATTGTGTGCTTTCACAAATAATGGTTTAAACGAACAGTTCAAGAAGAAACCTAGCAACAGGACAAATCAAGAGTAGAATTTAGAAAAGTCCTAAACTGTACCAAATATTTCACTTCCACTTTTTGCAGGCTGACAGTGTCAAAATTAGCATGATGCCCAAAGTACGGTCACTTAAAAACTCTACAAGTGCATGTTAAACTGTCATCTGTGGACAACCATTGAGCTATTTTTGCAATTATTTGAAGTGGTTTTAAGCAGATGTCCTCCAGAAAATATCCACAGGTTTATTGAGAATGTTTCACAGCACCACAATAAATTTTGTCTTAAAGAGCAGAAATATTTGCCGTTTTAAAATCAGAAGGAAAGCAAAATTCTCTTTATGAACTATGTTTATGGGCCACTGCAGATGCCAGCACCGCCGTGCGCACACGCGCACATCATCCGACAAAGAAACAAAAATGCTAAAAATCGCAGCGTGGGAATATAATGAGACACAAGCTCAACCCACTCACCTGTGTCTTGATTATACCCGCTAGCTGTGCTCTCCGACATGGACAGAAGTCCAGCTGTTATCACAAAGCAGAGAGAGAAACTTGCTCGTCCCAAAACTTTGAAGCCGCAGTCCAGCTGAACCATCGTGTCAAACTGCACAGAGGAGAAGACAGATCGCTCCCGGTGCATCTACAGTCCATTTAAATGGCGATAGTTTGAATAGCAACTTCTGCCTCAGCCTTAGGCATCCGTAGTTTGGACCCATCACACAAAAGAACGCTACTGCATTTATTAAGCCAGAGATCTGCAATGGTCATCAGTCCGAGATAAATGATGTAGCATGATAAAGTCTGTGAATCCGGTGCATGGGCGAGTTTGGGCTCCGCGAATTCAACCGGGGACGGCTGCAGTTACTGATGCCGCACACGAACTGTGTTTCAGAAAACTTTGGAAAAGTTCCGCCCTCTCGCTCTTCTAGTAGGAGGACCCTGTCTTTGTGCTCGGTGTGTCTTTGTTTAGTGCTTTCCGTGTTTACGCTCGATCAAACGAGTCCCATCTCACGATTCAAACGTATATAAACGAACACAATCACAGGACGCGCTCTTGAGTTTAATCTGTGGTCCGCTGTCGGTCGTCTTTGGCCGGTGCGTCGCGTCTCGCGTAAAAAAGCGTTTCTTTTGTCATTACATAAAGTCGATTTACATTCTGTTCAGTTCCGGGGTGCTATTTTATGAGCGCATGAAGGCATATTTCACATGCATGTTAATGATGTTCATAAAAATGCTTTTTTTTCTATAATGCAATTCATGCCGTATGTCCATAGCCTATACGCATAGACTGTCATCATGTTTATTTCCACTTGGATATATGTTCCACTGAAAAAAAAAAAAAAAACATACAATTTTGAAACAGCATCAAAGTATATGATGACAGAATTGTCATTTTTGGGTGAATTGTCCCTTAGACACCTACTAAGTAGCCTAATTGTCCACCTGCCCCACCATCTTTCACTTTAAATGGCATTCCATCCGTAAAAAGAATGGTTAAAATCGTCAAATCTGACAATGCCAGCTGCTTTTTAAGGGTGTAGCAAACTGAGCCGCTGCTGATATATCCCAGTGTCCATCAAGTGCCCCATCTGGTGGTTACAACAGCAAGGAAACGTTTCATATCAATTTACGGAGTCATTCCCATCCAGCATTGTAAATTGCACAGGCTTAAGATGATATATGATAAGATGATACACGATAAGGCTTTATTGACTCTAAGAGTGGAATGAGCTATCAACAGGAACTAAAAAAGCAAACATTAATATAACGAAATCCACGAACTGCTGAATTATAGCAGCATTAAATGTTAAACCATTTGATAATAACTGCCCAATAACATGCTCGCGCCTATATGGCAGTCCCTTATCCGTTTGGTTTCGGTTTATTAAATTGTTAAGGAATAGGTCTGTTTTGAAATCCTGTGCTATTTGGTCATCTTCCCTCAAATCTGCATGACATGACGTCAAGAGTACGGCCGTATAAGTTATCCAGTGCGCGCGCTTCGCAGGCGGGCGCTCCCAGCGCGCTTCTGCATAAAACGCCGGCCGCCAGGTGCACTGCGCGTTCAAAACGCGTCGCTTCCACCTATGCGCCGGCACCCAAAAACCGTTTATGTTCTCTGTGAAACAATGCCAGACTGACTGACATGCGATCAGCAGACACCCTTGTCCGCCAGGCACCTGTTGGAGAGTTTCTTTGCGGAAACAATGGGTGACATTATCAACCAGAGCGGATGGGGAACTTTGAACAGAAGTTTAACCGATCAGCACAAGTTCAGCAGTCTGGAAGACATCGACGTGAGCGCCGACGGCAGCCTCGTCCTGCGGATTATCATCTCGGTGGTTTACTCCGCGGTGTGCGCCGTGGGTCTGGTAGGGAACCTTTTGGTGTTTTTCCTCATGAAGATAAGACAAGGTCGAAAGAAATCCATCATTAATTTCTTCGTCATCAATTTAGCCGTCACAGACTTCCAGTTCGTGTTGACCTTGCCTTTCTGGGCTGTGGATACCGCGTTGGATTTCAGCTGGCCGTTCGGCAACGCCATGTGCAAGATCATTTTATCGGTGACCGTGATGAACATGTACGCCAGCGTCTTCTTCCTCACCGCGATGAGCATCACGCGCTACTGGTCCGTCGCGTCCGCTTTGAAGATCCCTTCTCGAAAGAAGTCCGTGTCTGTGAAGTGGGTCTGCGCCGTGCTGTGGGTCTTGGCGACCGCGGCGACGGCCCCGACTTCTATCTTCTCCACCGTGACCGTCGTGGCGGGTGAAAAACTCTGCCTCCTCAAGTTCCCAGACGGTCAGGATTGGCTCGCTCTGTATCACCTGCAGAAAATTGTCATCGCGTTTATCTTGCCCATGTTCATTCTCTCGGTGTGTTATCTGCTGCTGCTGAGGTTTGTGCGCAAGAGGGGCATCGATACCCGTCAGAGAAGACGGTCGAAAGTGGCGAAGTCAGTCACGGTGGTGGTCCTCTCTTTTTTCGTGTGTTGGATGCCAAACCACGCGATCACCCTCTGGGGCGTGCTGGTCAAACTGAACGCTGTGCACTGGGACAAAACGTACTACATGGTGCACACGTATGTTTTCCCCGTGACCGTTTGTCTCGCTCATACTAACAGTTGTTTAAACCCGGTTTTGTATTGTCTGATGCGACGGGAGTTTAGGAAGATGTTGCATAGTTTCTTTTGGCGCGTGTCCTCGCCCGTGATCTCGAACGCTGGAAAACTACACGGATACAGTGGAGGCAGCAATCAAAACCTGGATGACGCACGCGCTGGGATTCATTTAAACGTGATTGACGCACGACGCTCCCAGCAATCCAGACGACCGACCTCGCACTGATAACATCCAGTGGACTTGTTTTTTTAGGTTTCCTGGTGAACCAAAGGGTTGCGACGAACGATTGTAGCTGTTGTCGTCTGTGACCGTTTTAAAGGTGTTTTATTTGTCCATATACGCAGTGAATATGTCCAAGTTAAACCCAATGGTTATTAAAAGAAAAGAAAAAGAAGAGATATGTAGATAGGTTTTATCCTCAATTTGAATTTGCCCTGCTATGTATTCGTATTTCCGTTGTCACTTTTTGTGTGATAGTAAACTCACAATATGTATATTTGATATGCAGATGTGAATGTGTAACATGAAATGTAAATATATTCCGATGCTTTCAAAGCTACGATTTATTGATATGAATTGCATACTATTGCATACAAGGGATACTCCACTTAAAATTAAAATTCTCTACTCAATCGCTCTTAATACGGTTTCGAGCACGTGTGACTTTCTTTCTTCCGCAGAACACAAAAGAAGATGTTTCATAATATTCATATTCATAACATCCATCTTCATCAGGAGACAGAGAGTGGGGTAAGGTGCGTCACCACATAATCTACCAAACTGCATAAAACCGCATGTTATCTTGCTATGAGTGTCAAAATAAAAGTTATACATAACAGGTAAATGGATTTTCCCATGCAAACCTCTGTGCTGAAGATAAATTATTAAATTAAGCCTAATTGAGCAAATGACAGCTGTGCAACAAAGTGTACGAGATGCTTCAGGCTAAGCTGTGTCAGTGGTTTAATTAATAGTGACAAGAAAGGTTTGCATCCAAGCGCAGGAAATGCCATCACAGTTATACATTCATTTCGTTGAGAAAGCTGTTAAAATATCTTTGAATATCATGAGGCAGCACTGGGAAAGAAAAATCCAAAAATAATTTTAAAGGATATGCCCATACGTATTACAGAAAGGAGAATCATACCTTAGTTTGTTCGGATGAATAAATTCTATTTTTGCAAATGTCTTTATTTTTATACACCCAAGAAAAAAAAAATAGAAAAGGAACTGGTAGATTTCAGGATGATATCCATTAAATTACAGACTTTTTTAACCCCAAAACACATCACAATGCAATGCACAGTGCAGGTTATTTTATGGACCGTTAAGTGTATTAAGAATATAGCATTGCAAAAATAAGAAAAATAATTGCATTAAATACTCTAAATATTAAGTTGAACATATGTTAAATATATCAAGTTAAGTAAAGCTAAATATGGCCACACTAGTTTCTAGATTATGTATTTGTAATGGGCAGATTGTTTTATAACTTGTATTACATTCAGAGTATACATTTTACCAGTTGTTAGATTCCTGCATGTGAATGAGACCTTGATGTTGCTGGTGTTTCACAAACATTTGCAGAAATACACTCTTCAGATGATCTTCTCTGTTGATAATCAAACATGCAAATTCAACCGTAAGCAATATTTTGAGAAGTTTTTGCTGCTAAGGGAACATCTACACGGCTGTTGGTAGCATTGCCGGTTGGTTTCCTTTTACATCATCATCCACGGTATGCATTTTTCATTGGAACCCATTTATGGTTGGAAGTTGGATATACTGGGCAAATTCCAGATAGAAGTGAATATCGATAAGATGAGATAAACAACAGATTACCTTAATATTCCTGTTAAAATGTTGCAAATATGTATACATTTTATAATGAAATGTTTTAAAATATGCTTAATATTTCTGCACAAATATTCCCTCTTTGCCTGTAACTTCATTCATATATATATGTAAATTATGTATTATATAAATTATGTAATTATTTTAACTCCATGTCTCCCGTCCAATCTCTTTTTTAAAATAAATTGCTGGGATTCACCACTGGGGGTCACATAAAGACCATAAACAATAACTATACTTTCTTGAGATGAACATCACATTAACCTTTAATTAATGGACATGTATTAAAGATATGTATCTAATAGAAGAGCCCTTCAATTAGACACCTTGTGTGAGTGCATTAATGAAAGAAACAGCTGAATATGCTAAAGATTTCTTTAGCGAAATAAAGACAGAGGTGAGTGTTTTGGCAAAACAGAAGAAACATAAAAGGTAAACGTGCCTTGGTTACGTCAGGAATCTTGATATCATTCTGGAATCTGATTTTATCTTCAGGGCCCACGTAATTAGATCCTTTGTGTCCAAACATGACTCAGATACACTTTTTTATGCATTCATCACCAGCAGGGTAAATTAAAAATGAACTTCTTACTGGCCGACCCCCAAAGACAGTTTGAGCTCATGCAAAATGCTAGCATAATAGCCTAAGGCCATGTTGTCATGACTGGCAAATATTACAAAACAATTATTGCAGTGCACAAAAATTAAAAAAAATTTTCAAATTCACTGTTGCTGGTTGGTTAAATGTAATTTCCAGCCCTACCCAGACAGCAGAGTCAAGAAATGGCTGAGCACATTTTTTTCCACTGTTTTTTTTTTATTTTTTTTTTTTTACATTATATAGTTCTATCCTGTACTCATGTAATTGCCACTTTAGGATGAAGTACTTTGTTGTATGTGTTACTTCTCACTTTGGATAAAACTATCTGACAAATAAATGAAAGTAGATATACAGTGTTTTGCGAAAGTATTCATACCTATTCATGCGGCCTTATGGTAAAATGCTCTTAATTGCTCTTTTTCCACATCAGCTCTCCATACACCAAAAAAAAATAGGTTTTTAAAATCTTTGCAGATTTATTTTATTGAAACAAACTTTAGAATTACTTTAAAACAAAACAAAAACATTATTCCACTGGATAAATGTTCATACCCTTTTCTGAGACAATTGAAGTTTTAGCGCAGAAGTATTCGTATCACTTGTAGATGTTATACACTTGTTATACACAAGTGAAGATAATCTGTGGCAAATTCAATCGAATGGGTATGATTTGGAAAGTCACACATTTTTTTAAAACAAATGGCATAACAGCTGATAATGCATATCAGAGCAAAAACCAAGCACATTTGGGGAAGGGTCCAGAAAAAAACAAGTTCATTGAAGGGTCACAGAAGCATGTAGTCTCTGTTACCCTTAATGGAAGAAGTCTAAAACAACCAGATAACTTCCTCAAACATTATATTCTCTGGTTTTATGAACCTCCATTCCAAACATCATGTTTAAAGGAAACCAGCTCTACTCATCACTTGCCGAGTGCCATCCCAAAAGTAAGGTGTGCTGAAAGCAGTTTTTTAGTGGCAAGGATTTTTTCAGAGCATTCAGAACCTCATACTGGTCAGAAACCAGGTTCTGAATGCTCTGAAAAATTCCCTGCTGCTTCAGAGGTGAAGAGGTGAGGAGAAGATAAGTGTCACATCAAAAAAGATTTGAGACTGTAAAGGTGCTTCAGCTAAATATTTAGTTAAGGGTATGAATACTTATGCAGTGTATGTATTTCAGTTTTGTTTTTTATATACATTTATGAAGCTGTGACAGTTCTGTTTTTTCTTTGTCCGTAACATAAGACAAGAAATTAAGGGATATGAATACTTTCCCAATGCACTGTATATAAATTTAGAGTACTGTGATAATACTTAATACTTTGATAATACTTTGATAGATACTTTGTTCCTTGTGATGTTCTTTAACCATTCCTCAAAAGCCTAATGTATCATATTTGATACCCACAAATTAACATATAGCTTATATACATATAAAAATGTGGATAATCAAGTAAACCTAAGTCGCTTCAGTATTATTACTAATAATAAAGGTGGGCATTGATAGAATCACACTAAAAGGCCTTTTTACTAAATACCAGAGAGCTGAAGAAATACATAATTGGAAACTTAATTATGTTGATTTATATGGATAATGAGCCAAATGGGCACAAGTCGTGTTTTTTGTGACTTTTAAAAACACATAAAATTCTGAGCACACCGAGCAAACATCAGACCCAGCCTGCCCAGCTGTCTTAACTGTTTTCAGAGGAGCGTTGGCACAATGCAGTCAGGACTCATGCCAATAGGGCCCCTGAGTGGTGGGTATTGGTTGTGCCACATTTTATACATTAACACCTGCCTGTTGAAGGTTTTTTCAAAATGTAAGCATTTGGGCAAGCGTTGTGTTCTAGGCAAGGCAAGTGTATTTACATAGCACATTTCATTCTCAATATAGCTTGTATTTTTTAATCAGGCCCCATATCAAGTCTTGATGCTACTTTCAAATTGGCTTTATTCTAGATGTTTTCCACATAATGTACATAATTATACAAAATACTCTATTTCACAATGTATTATCCATAGACACAGCTGACATTAAATAAAGCAGCAAACCAACATTAAATTCTAATTGTTGTTTTCTGAAATTATAGATATATTACATCAACACATGTTTGCATATTAGTTTAGCATGCATCACACAATGGAAATAATGCATATCATAATGGACTCTTCATTTATCGACATTATGAATAAAAGTGTCAGTATTTTGCCATTAATTATGTTTGAACGGAACCCGGTTTTATTTTCACAAATATAAATTATTTCAGCCGAACTGAACTTGAGAAAAAACAAATTTAGAACTTGTGAGATCCTCACTGATCTCTTCTTTCTGTGTTCAGTCCTTCTCTACTATCAGAGTTTGCCGTTTCCCTGCTCCTCAAGTCCTGTATATTCAGCATTGTCAACTCCCCCAGTTCCATCTCACTGTCTTCCAGTGGTGGGGATGCAAAATCCCCTTCAGCTTTCTCCATGTCCTCTTCTGGCTTAAGCCCTATAGTGTCAGGGATGATCTCCACCTCGATATCTGAAGAATCCTCGCTCTCCTTGAACCAAACGGTTTTTTGTCTGTCATCCTTCCTCCTCTCTTTAGCCAGAATGGATTTTACTTTATGCTTATTTGCCTTTCCTCTGGTTTGGACGGCAGGACTGTGGTGTGAATGGTTGGTATGCGTCTGGAGTCCACAGGAGCTGCAGTGCCTCTGTCTCTCGCGAGGTATCACTCGCACCCTCGCTGCTTGAACTGCATCCAGTCTCCTTTCTCTCAGTTCAGCTCGCCTGGATCTGGATCTCCCTGTGTCCCCTTCATTCAAGAAACCATCATTGGTGAACTGCATGCTATCTCTTGGACTTGGCCTGTTAGGGGGCTGAGTAAACTTCAAGCATGGCCCTAAACACTGAATGAGGGCAGAGGGTTAATCTCAAAATTCAATGAGCTGTATTCTACCTGCTGTAGTACATGATTACGGCGTTCTTATGGAACTTTCTCTTAAGCTTCATCTCTTTTACAAAGTGGGCACTCAGAGCTGGACTCACTGAGCTTTGATGAGAAGATGCTGACCTCAGACTTGAATGCGTCAGGATTCCCCTTCTTGACACGGGATATCAGATAGCCAATCACAATGAGGCAGAGCACCAGTAATGCAGCCATTACGAAGCCCAATAAAGCCATGTCTCCTGCTCGGTACCCCTCGTCGGGGGACTGGATCCCCACTACTGATATGGCGTGTGTAAACAGAAAAATTACATGGGCAACATGCTAAAAAATATTACAACCTTGAGGGATTAGTTTACTTCCAGCATAAAAATTTCCTGGTGATTTACTGACTCCCATGTCATCCAAGATGCTCCAAGGTGAAGGATTGCAGGAGTTTTTCCGTATAGTAGACTTTAATGGGACTCAATGGGTTCAAATTGCAATTTCAGTGCAGTTTCAAAGGACTCTACAAGATCCCAGTGTGATTGCATAATGCATGAAGTCAATCAAATGCAAGACGAGTATTTGTGATTAAATCATTTAGTTCGAGAACACCCTAATTCCATAGCTGGGATTGTGTAGAGCTCTTTGAATCTGCACTGGATCACATTGAAGTCCACTATATGGAGAAAAGGCCTGGAATGTTTTCTCTTAAAGATTTTTTTTTTAATGACAAAAGAAAGAAAAAAACATCTTGAGGGACATGGGGTGAGCAAATTTTTGTTCTGAAAGTCAACTAATCCTAGCATTAAACAAGGTGTATTTAACTTTTTTGTAGTATAACTTACATGGTACTACAATCACAGAGAGTGTAGTCGTTCCTGCCTCACCGGTAGAAACATCCACTGCCCGAAGCTGGTGACAATATAAAAAAAATAATTCCATCACACCTTGGCTACAATGCATTTAACCATGTCATGCAGTAGTTGGGAAAATTAAATACGATGTATTACATCAAGAAATAAAGTTCAGTGTTGTTATTGTGGTCATAATGTATTGCAAATCACTTCTGCCGATATTGAGGTGGTATGCAGGAAAGGATAGGGACAGGTTTGGTGGTATGGGTAGGTTAATGGGTGGTTTAATATGTATGGGGTGGGACAACAGTGTAAATATAAATGTAATTACAAAAATGAATTATGTATGTATTTACATATGGGTATTTTAAAAACTGTATGTACAAAACATGCATGTGCACAATAAATGCATTGCATCAAATGATTAATTTAAATGTAAGCACATAGTAATTAAGGTCACCTAATAAAAAGAGTCAACGTTCTTAGGTAGATATATGCATTTGAAGTAATTAGCATTTGTAGTTGTACTGTTAGGATTACCCCTAACCATAACACAAACCTTACCCAAAAATATCCAACTATAACCCCTGTAATCATAATCCTAACCATACCCTTACTCCTAAACCTAACCATACCCAATTAGAAGTAGTTGTGTGAATTTTCCAGATCAACAAGAATGCAGATATACAATAAATCCACAGTCTTGCAGACACTTAATGTCGGTAGTGAAGTTCATCTAATATAAAGTGTGACTGAAACACTTAGCCTTAAGACTAACAGCAGTGTCTTCAGTAACAAAGTCTCTCCAACCTACTTTATATTATGCATTTAACTGTTTTTACATTTAAAGTGATAATTTGATACAATGCCCTTACTATGTACATACTTACATTGTAAAAAAACATGTGACAAAATAAAATAAGTATAAAAGCTTTGGTAAATGCTGTGACAACAGAATTTTTGACAATAATTTATCATACCAAGTAGCTCCATCTTCATTAAAATTTCATAGATCCGAAATCAAACATGTGACACTCGTTTCTTATTGTGCAATAGTTTTATTTTGGACAGATTACTCAAAATCTACGCTGTGTCTGGTTAACACAAGAGTGGAATCCTAATAGAAGACCATGTAAATAATGGTAAAAGTAGACAGATTTCATTTGCAAACAGCTATTATGATGTGGTCAAAACATATTTACTTGCCTGCACAGCAAAGGAATCAGTCCGAACAGCTTTCTTCAAAAGTATAAACCCATCTGTTGTGATATTAACATAGCTGCTATATTGCACTTCATATCTTATGTCAGGATTGATTCCCTGAAAAATAAAGGGAGAAATTGGTAATCTCTTACTGATCCTTGATCAATCCCTTTGATGGTCCTGAAAAAAAAACATTTCTCTCAAACAAATATTATCCCCAAATCTAATCATTAACTAGCTTTAAAATCAGAGGGGAGTGATAGGTTGGTATGAATGTTGCTTAAAAGGTTACTCCACCCCAAAAAATACAATTTTGTCATTAATCACTAACTAACCCCCATGTCTTTCCAAACCTGTAAAAGTTTTGTTGGTCTTTGGAACACATTTTAAGATAATGGGTGAAAACCTACGGTGACACGAAGAGACACAGGGGAGACGAATTGTAGAATAAAGTCAATATTTTTATTTTCTTTGCATACAAAAAGTATTCACTATTTTGACAATGACAATTTTTCAAATATCAATATCAAATATCTTAAATTGTGTTCCGAAGATCAAGTTTTTGCGTGTTTGGAATGACATGGAGGTAAGTGATTAATAACAAAATGTTCATTTTGGGTAGGAGTAACCCTATACGCTCCAACCCCAATCCTAACATCAACCCTCAAGCTGAAAATCTTTCCAAAATCAAGGATTTTGCTCTAGGGTCACATGGGTAAATCGCAATGTGTAAATCAGAAAACTCACACTTGCAAAATCTTCATCTCTTGCTCTGACTCTGATGGGTCTGTTGGATGTCCTGTCCCTTAACACCATGTTTTCAGGTCCAGAAGTACTGTAAACATATCCTTCATATCGGTCCTTCTCAAACCTTGGAGCATTTCTGCTCTTTTTCATTACATCAATAGTGACTGAAGTAGTGGCAAACTGATCTCTATTTAATACCTGGGAAGCCTGGGAAGGACAAAATTATCAAAATTAAGCAGTGAAAATTGCTCTCAGGCCCAACTAGATATCTTAAGGTTGCATATTTCCCAAAATCTTCACAATATGAAGAAGACACTCACCAAAACTAAAAGTGATATCGGGCCAGCTATATCTGCTGGTTTCAGCATGGATATGTTTCCAGATTTCTCATCAATCTGAAATATGCTGTCGTCATTTCCTAGGCAAGTACAGAAATGATTGTGCAGTTCATGTTGAACATTGAGTATGTAGGACTATCAGTTATGTGAGGAAAAATGCTTTAATACCTCGAACAATTTTATAGCTTATCTCTTCATTTCTGCTTTTATCGCCATCTCTGGCATACACTGGACCTGGCTGCAATTGTAAGGCTCCATCCTGGATATATACATTTATTATGGATAATTTCAAAGCACACAACTGTAATTAAAATTTTAATTTAAATTTCTTCCAAATTTGCTCAGGCCATCCAAGTCTTGTCTTGTTGTCACTTACTCACTATTGCAATAGGTGCAGTCAGAATAAGAGTTCAAACGGCTGAAAAAAGCATCCCAAGACTTTAATTAATTCTTGTATTGTAAAGCAAAACAGCTGCCTGTGTATAAGAAAAAAAATCATTAAGGTGTTTTAAACTGTCTCTTATCAGCATGGCCATATTATAGGTCCTATGCATATTTCTAAATGACAAAATGTTGAAAGGATTTATGATAAGCATGCACAAAATGTTAATTTAACTGGATTTGGTTTGTAATGTTTTTATCACCTGTTTGGACTCACTTTCTGATGGCACCCATTTATGCAGAAGTACTGCTAAATTACTTCCAATCTTTTGACAAAGAAACAAACTCATCTGCATCTTGGATGGCCTAAGGGTAAGCAAATGTTCAGCCTATTTTTATTTTTGGGTGAACTATTTTCGTTGTCATAAAAGTAGTGAAAATGTACCTGTTTCTCTGTTAGGTTTACCCTGCCTTTATAGCCCAGACTCAGGCAGAGTTTGGCATTGCCGCTGCTTACTCTTGTACATGGTTGAAACCAGGGAGGACGGTTGTCGATGTCTATAATATTGACGATGATGGTTGCTGAAGCAGTGAAAGAGCGTTCACCCAGTTGTGGTGGAGGTGGAGTATCCTGTAAGAGTCGAGAATTTGTTTGCGTTAAATGTCAGATCGGGAGAGAGTTTCTCAAATTATCACATTGACATGAACGTTTTACACACCTGCACATACAAGATCAGTTTGACCTGCTGGATGACATCGTAATCTAAAATCCTGTTCACAAGGATGCTCGGCGTATACATGGTCTCAAGTCTGAAGTATTTATTCTGTAAATAAATGATTATATTACAAGAATAGTTCAAGCAAATAAATAAAGTCATTTACTCATACCGTTTCAAACCAGTAGCTCTAAATTTCAGTTTATTTTATTTCATTCGTTTTACATTGAGTGCTTGAATTCATTAACTCATTCATTGAATTCAAGACGAGACAAGGTTGCAACATGCTTGTTTGAGCTTGCATTTTCCATATTTGATGCATCTTATCTGCACTGATAAATGTTTATATGTGAATATATAATGACCTTATTTGTTCATCGTAAAAAGGGATTGTGTCTGTTTTAAAGACATGGATTAAACTCATATGGATTACATTTAGTATGTCACTATGACCTTTTGAAGCATTTAACCAGGCTGAAGTTTTGGATAAATACCTTTCAATGCTAAGAAAGGAACTTCTCTGATTTCATAAAAAAATATTCCAATTTGTGTTTTTGAAGATGAACAAAGTATTATGGATTTGGAACAATATGAGGGTAAGACACTGAATTTTCATTTCTGGGTGAATTATCCCATTGACTAAGTCTTCAAAAGAGTCTTGTAACAGTACAGTTGTCATTTCTATTATACTTTTCTATTATCATTATTATTTTCTGTTTTCTAGAGTTTCACAGTTTCTGGCCCCTGGTAGTTTAATTATATATAAAAAACTCTTTTCTTGTTATGGTCTGCAGAACAAGCTCATATGGGTTTGGAATAATATGAGGATGAGAAAATAATGACTGAAAATATTTTTTACATTACCTTATTAGAGAGAATGTATTGATTTCTTACCACATTTGGTTCCATAGAATAATACAGAACCTCAGAATCATCATCTATTGCTTCAATCAGGGCAATGCTGCTATTAACCGGTGTAAGCTGTCAAATACATATAAATTGCGATATTAGAATGAACTAGAATGGCAGCATCCTTTGACAGCAGATTTGATGCAAGTGATGATCAAGTTGTCTGACTGTGCTTTTGACAAGAAGAAAATGCACCTAGATCAACAATTATTTGAAATATGCCCTGCTAGGATATGCTCTCACCTCATTTATGTCAAATGTATACTCGTTCTTTTCAAATGATGGAGGGTTGTCATTGATATTCTCAACACGAACAATCACAGTCAGAGTGATCTGTAGATAAAATGTACAAAGGAATAAAAAATGAACCAAAATGATACTTAATCCTTGATATAACAGTGACCCCCAAACAGACATGAGACGCTCAGGCATCCTAATACAGCAACCGCAGAAATGATAGTTTATCATTGAAAACCAAGTGGTTTATCGATCCATTGTCTTCATCCTGTGCGGTATTGCGGCATATTTTGTCATTAAAAAAAAGTGAAATGTTTTGCTTACACAATGTGGTTGTGCTATCTTTCTTTCAAATGACACATATTTCATATTTTATCTAACACTAAGGCTTTTTTCGCACTGCATTCATCTGCAAGGAATCTGTAATTGCGATTGTGAGTAACTTACACTTCTGTAGCCAGTTTTATTGCATCGGATCTGGACAGTTAGTTCTTCAGGACCCGAAAGCGTCTGAAAAACAGTTTGAAGTTAGGATTAAACTTTTGTGATCTTTCGTTGTAAACCAAATCAAGCTAAACCAAAGTCAAATCAGTTTAAGACGGTCAAGCTGGTATTTGGTAGATGGTTTGTTCAGCGTGGTCCAGTTTGTTCTACCACCATGTTTAAACCAGGTCCAATGTCTGGTGGTGTGGCTCATTAACTAAATCAACTTGGATCAAATAGTGATCATGAATGACCAACTATAAACCACGTCAACATAACTACTGTCTGAAACTGGTTAACAGTGTCATCATAGTCTTGTTACTCAAACTGGCTCAAGAAAATGGAAAGTCGTGAAAAAGAAACATACTTCAAAGTCCAGGCCTTTCTTTGCTATCAGTTCTGAACCTCTCAGATCGAAAGCATTCCCAGGATTCTCTGTGAGATTCAGGGTTACATCCTTCGTTGTTGTGTTAATATGGACAACAACTGTGTCGGCGGTGTTATTCTCTTTAATTGTCACAGGCTCCGAGGGGACGGCGCAAACTGCAGAGAGAAAATATTACTATTCTAACCATATTATAGCAGATATAACAAAATATTTGGTTTGTCGAATTTCAGTTAATACATTAATACAATATCTTTACTGTCTGTATTTGTTAACGCGAATGCAGATGTTTTATGTGATAGCTTTCTGAATACGATTTTAATGTGTAGACTCTTTTCATTTGAGTCCTAATGCTGTTTTTTTTCCTAAGCAGTTTTTATAGTACATTAAAGTTTTTGAGAGGCAATTCATTTTCTGTGATGGAAAGCATTTTGAACACTAGACATATTTCGAAGCTACGTTCCGGCTGTCTGTAGGCAACGAACAGACATGGCGTCTTTTTATTTCCACCGACTGAGCTGAAATCTCACATCACGAAAAAAATAGCCACAGAGAGAGACTGACACATGTCGCACCGACACAATAGCGTTGCTGACACTAGTGCAGCGAATCTAAAAACTGAAACAATAGCTACTTACTTTTCTCAGCAAAGCAGAGTTTGTGAAGGAATAATGCAAATAAACAGCCAAAGATGGTAGTTATGGATTTACTCTTAAATATCATGTCCATTTCCCGGTTTCTGATGCACACAAATAAGTATGGAGGACTATGAGACCGTGGCACCAGCTGGTACTTCTTCACATAAAGCATTGACTGTGCTGACCGATGAGTGGGAGTTGACTCCAGTCGCAATGTTTGTGACTTCATCTTACGGTCATATATTGCCTAAAGAGCTTGCCAGCAGTGGACTGCTCCCTCCCACCCAAATACTTGCATCTGTTTTTCAGGGGTCACTTTGTATTAGTGGAAGCACCGCGGGATGAGAGGCTGTGAGAAATCTGACAATGTGAAATATGCTAAAATGGCTTTGTCGGTCTAACCAGATGACTGTAAATGAAAACTTTACGCAGCACTGAATTCACAAAAAGTGAAATTACGAACTAAACGTGAGATATGATCAACAATAAAAAAGTTATATAATAATAATATTTCATCTGTCACACTTAGGAATCCTTGATCTGCGCTTTATTGATTTAATTTTTTACTAATAATGAGATACCAACCTGCACCTACAACTATTCAGACATAGTTACTGTATAAGAAATACAATATGAGATCAAAAAAAGACACAATTCATATTTGTCTATGATTTTCAAGTAGGCCTATTTTATGATAAGCATTATTTTTTTACAAGTTATTATTTATTAATAATTATTCGTGTTATTATCCCCTCCCAAAAAAATTCTGCTTAACCTCGCCCCCCTTCCCTTCAATCAATTTAATACACCCTTGCTGAGTAAAATATTATTTATCCCAATTTTTTTTATGTTACTGTTTTACGCTTTCCATTAAAAATATTAATCAGCAATCTTATATCTTATTTCTAAGATATAATAAAATATGAAACAAATGTTTTATATTATATTTCAGGGAAACATTTTTCACAAGATGGGGCCTTGGTGAGCATAAGATACTACTAAAAACTTGTTAAAAAAGACTGACTGACTTAATAAATAACGTTACTGTTATTAACTGTAACTCATATTTTATGAATAGGAGGCGACTGCTGTAGATCAGTACTTATTAATTTTCTGCATTACAAATTCAAATGTTCTATGATGCGTAAAAGTCTCCTAAAGACTTATGTAATAATGCGTGACACTGATCAGCTCTGATCAAGTCCGAGAGTTAGAGCAAGAATTCACATTTGGTGAAAGTGCTTAATTCATTCCCTTCAAAATATTTTCCTCCCTCCCAGCCAATCAGATCTCTTCTCCGCCACATGCGACTGTGACATCAGCTGTTATAATACATGTTTGGAGACAAACAAGAAGAAGCCCCTCTTCCACCCCCACTGCTTCTCTGTGTGGGAACAACGGGAACACAGTGTCACATGAAGCAGACACATTGTGCAGGCATGTAGATGTGTGCTGCTGTCATGGATTCATGGAGCGGGCCTTGAACAGCTGAGCTGTAGGCTGCATTGTTTTGTAACGTTTTTTTGTAAGAAACACAGGCCTATATAATGCTTCTTTCAAAACGTTTACACTCTTTGTACTTTTTTAAAAGCGAAGAGAAGCTTTAATTTTCTGAGATAGGCCTACATTTTTAAGAGCAGTGCTACAAAATGTAGTGTGCAGTATTAGAGAACAAAAACCCAAGATAACCTATTAGACAAGTTCTGAACAAATTAGTTGAATGAATGATTCTACGATTAACTTATTAAGACTTGCCACAACCCACTGTAGTTTCATATATCGTATCATTTCATAGCCCTAACCCTAATGTGGGTAATATAATGTTCATATTTTGGGTTTGACAGTCCCCAACGACAGGTTTACATGCATGCAAGGTCAAAAAACACGTTTGTTATCTTACAGTATGCATTCATCTTTACCTTTTTTGCGCGATTCATTATTCTAAACCCCTCGGTTTTCAAACTTCTCTGTTTTTATTTACTAAGAGCCGTGTTACACGCTGCATGAAAGATCATTTTTGGACAATTTTGCTAATACTGTGTTTAAAAAAAAAAAAAAAGATGTTCTCCACCTCCTTCCACTGTTAAAAAAACAAACAAACAAAAAAAAAGTGTGCATGCTGATCATGAGCTGGAAACTCACTCAAACTTCCCACCCAAACTTTCTCAGACCCAATCGCAAGCACTTATTATGCCAAACCCCATTTTTACAGCTTTAAACAACTAACTTAAAGTAAACCTATTACAAAATGTCGCATCAGCGCTATAAATACTACGTAAAATGCCGGATTTTTAAAGTTTGTCTCACGTTTGCATGGAGAGAGCAGGGTTTATGACCTATATAAGGCAATATGTGCTTTATAGGTTATAAACAGCCATTGTGCTAGTGATATGCATGCTAATAAAAAGGTTTATTTATCTATACTGCAGCCAGCCACCAGAGGGTGATCAAATGTTTTGGCTTTACTTTTCAGGGCACTTGCAAATGATAAATGCCATCCAGCTCCCTCTATGGATGTAATGGGTGGACCATGTTTAGCTATGAGGATATGGTCAGGGGAGGAATCTGGATGGCGAGATGCACTTTCCTGTAGAGTTCTAATCACTGTCTTAGGGGGACTGAAGTTTACCAAATAATCGAGCTAGGTTTATATGATTTAGTCTGACTTACTGTCAGTTGATTTGGTTTAAGATAAGTCAAGACTGACTGTAAACTTGTTTTATGGAACAGTCCTCGGGATGATTAGAATATCCCAAGTAAATTTGATCAGGGTCAGCGCTAAACCCTGCAGGAAAGTAGGCCTCGTGAGTCAGATTGGGGATTCCGTGGTTAAGGTTATAATTTGCTCCAATTGTTTCTTTCACCAGCAGAGAGCAGGGTTGCGCAGCTTTGAAGCAATAAGTAATTTGACTAGGAGGTCTAGCATTCTCAATGGCAGAGAACTCTGGAACAGAACTTTGTGGAAGAATACAAGTAATCTTTGTTTAAGTGACCGCTGAACATTCTTAGTGGGTTCTTTTTTAGAGGTTTGCGTTCCACAGATTTGAACATGACATAGGGTTCTATGTTCCTGGGGCTAGGGTAACATAGCGTTCAACATAATAAAAGTAGAGACGGCATTTTGATTGAACTGGTGCAAGTTATGATTACAAATAATATATATGATTCAGATAATGGGATTATGTGTTATGAGTACCGGCTCATGTGGGTGCAAAATCAATTGGGATAGGAGACTGAAGTGCAAAGAAAGATTTATACAGAGAAAAGAGACATAACACAGAAACGTAAAAGAGACTGAAACGAAGAACAGTTAGATTTAGGTTTTATTTTATTTCAAAGAAATGTAGTTTTTGGTTGAATTGGTTCAGCAAGGAAGAAAAGAATGTAATTGTGAATTTTGGGTTACCTTTTGATGTTCCCCTTGCAGTAACTTTGCAGCTCTTCGGTTTAGGAATCAGTTATCACTATTTATTAACAATTAACTATGATTTTCACCACAGTAAACTCCTAATTTGTTAGGGGTTTAAAAGTAAGTAAGGTAGGTGTTAAGTATAGGTATTGGCTAGGATTAAGGGATCTAAATTATCGTCATTCAGAATAAGACATTTATATGTGCTTTACAAGTAATGTCAGTCAATGTTCTAGCAATATGCATGCAAACAAACATCTAAGTAATAGTGAAGTCTGGTCCTTAAAATAAAGGGTTATGTGTATTACTAGGGTATTAGTAAACAGTAAACTGGGTTAGAGTTATGGTTAGTAGAATAAGTTGGAAAGTATTCGCATGTAGGAGTCAGTTTGTTGGTGGACCATCAGAATAATCTACTATTAATAAAGAGTGGTTGACCAGCATTTGCAAAGTTACAAATTGTGCAGCATTAAAAAAAGTAGCTTCTCGCCTTCTCACCAGTGCATTAGCAATGCTGTTCTGCTAATGCTGGCAACTCCTGTGGGGATTATGATAGAACATACAGTAATCATAACCCACCAAACTGGCTAGTGAGTTGATATATTAAGTGCTAAGGGTGAATTTCACCCACATTGTAGGTGTAGGCAAGTAGGTGTTAATTTCATGATTATAATAATCTGGAGTGTTTGCAATGAAATATGCCGATGCTAACCAGCTACCTTGAAGATGAGCTGAGCTGATGTAACGTGGATCATTTGAAGTTTAATACGGACAAGCATCCTTTATAGCAACATGCAAGATTTATGAATTTTCAGGAATCTGCCAATGTTTTAGAAATGCAGTCATCTGTTAATAAAATGTATATTTTAGAAATACAGTGATCAGTTGCAATCTAGAGGAATGCAAAGTGCTTAAATACAAATACCAACAATGTGTTAATCTTCTCAAAACAGCATGCTCCGTTTCACAAGTCCTTCTGTAGAAAGGATAAGGATAAAGGTTAAATCCCATTTTCTCCCAGTCCATGCCAACTTGGCTTGACAACTAGGACAGGGTTTGACCAAACAGGTTTTAGCATTGATGTCACAAATTCTTGCCATTTTAAAGTAAATGGTTGCATGTATTGTACACTTTAATCAGTGTAATTAACTACTAGTTATTGATTACATCTTCAACCGTGTAATTAGATTACTGTACTCCAAACAAGTACTGAATTATTTATTGCAAATTAATTTCTAAATCCTATATCAACCTCAACAAGTTAATGATACATAAATAGACACGAAATGGTCATTAGCTTTTGACTTTTGCCTTAAAAAAAACATTATTACTGCTTAATAGTACTTAGTAAAGTTAAGTGTTAATTGTAAGAATTGGGTAGGATTAAAGTTAGAATAAGGTCTTGCGGAATGAGACATATATGTGTTTTTAAGTAATAATAAACTGCAGTCTACATACATAAGTACATATGCACACATAAGTAACTGTAACTAAATGAGCAAAAATGAGAGTAGACAGTTTAGACAGTGAGCATCTATCCATAATCAAAGCCTTAGCAGGGGTTTTCAATTGGGATTTTTAAGTATATAATAGTTTAATGGTCCAGTGTGTTCTTCACACAAATGTCTCATGATTTCATAAGATCTTAAATCATAAGATCTGTTTTCGGACGGCTGCACCCTCCAGTTGCATTTTTCAGCTGAATACGTCATTGAGGCTGTCTCATTTCAGAAAAGTAAACATTACATCTAAAAAGTACAAGTAACGTTACAATAACTTCCTCATGATGAATAGCAGTCAATCTTAAAAGGGGGTACTTTTCTGAAATGAGTCAACCTCAATGACGTATGCAGCCAAGAAATTATAAAAATCTACTTCAAAATGAGACAGCTGTAAAGCATAATTAATATAGACCATTTTAATGGTCCTTGTGGAAGTTTTTTGCACTATTAAACACTAAACCTTTTTCTTTCTAACTTTGCAGTCTGAGTTTATTTGCACTCTACTTTCCATAAACGTAAGGAAACGGGATAATTAAGGGGAAAACTTGTGTTTTATCTTGTCATTATACATTATATTTATATATATTTATATTTATATATTATATTTTGGACAACTTTGCTTTGGTAAAAGTAACTCACATGATGTCAAATAGTCACACATGTGCTACACTGTTTATACAAGGAGCTCCACATTTGTGCAATACTCCCAACTAAGCCTTATGTAAACCTGCTTAATATTCACTTTCTGCAGGAAGGTTTGACCCACAAGCCTTCCTGCAGAAAAGGACAGGGGTCAGAGAGGGTTTGAGATGTTACGCATGTTAAACTTTCACTGCGGTAGATGTACAGTGTACGGTGACACACAAAAAAAGGTTATGGATCACGGTTTTGTAGTGGTGTTGCTCAGAAGCTGTTTATGAAGTATAAGCGTAGCCAGTGAAAACGTCCTGTTTTAGGTCACCTGCTGTTTTTAGAACACAGTTTTGACCTTAAATTCACATTAGGAGAACGTCTTGCCTCGCTGAACTGCTGGCATACTTTTTTGTTTTTGCTCATTTCAAATGAAAGGAAAGAATACAAAGTGAGCATGGTTTCATATGGCAAAGATTACTTTAAGGAGTCTAAATGAAAACCAGCCTTGCATTGAAGACAAATGTCTAGTGCTCTATCTTCCCTACAGTATGAGCTAAATAAAGCAGGTTGCAGTATATATTTCTTAGATATTAAGTATCAAAATCTGGGTCATGATTTATTTATGCCTGAATATATCTGTAGGCCTTATCTTTGTTTATTACTGTGTAGTAATTAAAACTATCTTTTAATTATGACTATCAAGCGTTCTGGTTTTGATTGACCATCTACATTTTGATTATCATTTTGATTCCAATCTAGTATTTTTTCAGCTTTCTCTTCAAAATGTTGTTTATTTCTTTATTTATGAAACTACGCATTCAAGTGTTTACCACATTCAAGTGTTTAAAAAAAAATAATGCATGAAGATAACTAAAATGTTTTTGTTTACAAGCAGATAGGCCTACCCTGTTCTTTTTTGATGTTTTGTATGTTCAGATATTTATGCTAACTATCAATATACCTTTAAGTTCACTTACTTGTTCTACAAGCTAAAACATTAGTTGTGTACTCAAAGTTTACTACTGTTACTACTGTTAGACAAGAAAATTTTGTCCCAATGAGTATTAAAGTTGTGCACATACAAGTATACTACTTGTACACTGATATTTTTATATGTGCTATATAAAATGCATTACAAAATGCAATGTGCTACATTGCAAGTATGCTTGCAAATATATTTGAATTTTACTTAAGACTTTACTCATGAAATAAACTTGAAGTATACTACTTTTTCACAAGCGTCTTCAGTCTTCCATTCTGTCTGATCTGGAGTAGTATCTGGCAAGTAGTGCTGAATTAAGTTCTTCCAAAAGTGATTAGCCAAGACGATGTCTTTGTCTCCATCTCCTACTGCTTAAGAGTTCAGCAAGATGTTAGGAATCACTGGATCTGAATCAGCCATGTCCAAAGTGGTGTGGCCAGTGTGCTTGCAGTTGAGGATGTCTTTTATCTCTATTAAAACAGTACTTCTGTAACCATCTGGGTGCCAGTAGTGACTTGAAGTGTAAGGAGTGTATTTCTTTCTACCAACATCCACCAAAATGGGGTGAACACCATATCTGACCCTGGGTGATGCAACTGATCATCATAGTCTTTGATTATCAGTTTGGTGATCAGATAATGTGGTTTGAGGACTATGGGATATATAGCATCTACCTCCAGTTGTCTGTTATGATGGATCTGACCACCAACTCGTATGAGTTTGGTAACCTCACGAAATTCAGCAGCTAAGCACAGCAAGTGGCTATTCCTTGGCACGGGTTTACCTGCTCTGAGACAAGACAGATCCTCTGGAAATGTGTTTTATGAATGACTGGGAGTTCTAACTCTTTCTAGTCATCTGTAGTCAACTGTTGGGTTATCCATGGCCACCCTGTTGACTTGCTGAATGTGATCCTTTATCAGTTGATCAAGGGTTGTTAATGGTGGAGTCTCTGGCCAGTAGTCAGTCTAAGAAATGTGATTTTTTTGAGTTCACTCAAAAAATGAAATTTGATGTTTATCTGCTTACACCCAGGGCATGCCACATGTATTTGACTTTGTGTCTTCTTTGTATCTTATTTAGAACAAAGAATTTTTAACTCAAACCATTGCAGTAGGTCAGTCATATATTGCAAGTCAATGGGCACACAATTTTTGAGAGTAAAAAAAAAACATGCACAGACAAATCCAAGTTAAACCCTGAGGCCCGTGACAATACATTAATGCTCTAAGAAAAGTAATGATTGGTTTGTGCAAGAAAACATCAGAAAACGGCACATAAATATACAAACGAGTGGATGTCTGATGGTGATGGGACTGCAAAGGTCTGGCAGGAAGACAGTAAAAGTGTCGGTTGAGTATGAGGATGGACTCCCGGGAGGAGGACGAAAAACCATTGAGAAAACAGGTGGAGCCAGGGTGGATCAGACAGAGGAAGGAGCCAGGGAGAAGACAGGCAGGACCCAAGCCACAGCCATGATGGTGACCCACATTGGAGCCGATGGAGAAGCCATGGAGGAAGAAGAGCTGACGGCTCCAGAGGACTGACAAATTACGATGGAGCAGGTGGTGGCGGAGCCCGAAGTGTAGACAGAGAGCCAATTGGCTAGGGAGATGCAGAGGATCACTGGTGGCAGAGGACCACGATGGAGCCAGAGGGAAGGAGAAACCTGACAGAGTCTGAGGGATGAGGTGTAACCAGAGGAGTTGGGAGCCCAAAGCTGTTAATGGTCAATGACAGACCAAAGTAAAGTTGGAGGGAGGAGGTAGCCTGGCAGAGGTGGTGGACTGATGGGCCACGGCGGAGACTGTAAGGCCTGTGCAGATGGTGAGCTAAGGGTGAGCAGAGGGACTGCCAGGAGACATCGGTGTCAATGATGATGGTGAATAAGGGACGACAAGACAAGGCAGGAGGGTGAGTGTGAGTTCAGGATGATCGGGGACTTAGGAATGGTGTATTGCTGCCCACATACAACACAAGGCCACTTCCAGCAATGGGAGCGTCAGGGATATGGGAATAATCTCTCTGGTAGAAAACTGGCAGACAGACAGGAGACACATATAGGGACTAATAGCACTTTTCTACAGCATGGTATGGTTCACTTTTGGTTTTTTTTCCACTGGATACAGTGCCTGGTACTTTTTTTAGTACCACCTCAGATAAGCTTCCAAGCAAACTGTACCATTACCTGGAGAGAATCATCACTACCTACGTCATTGAACTTGTGTGAGACACAGACCCCCTGGATTAAAATAAGTACAGCAAGGGAAGAAACAAACACAACGGTTTTGAATGAGATCTTCTTTGAAAAACTTATTTTCTGTTAGGAAGTACAGACATTTCTCTTGTCAATAGCTGAGGAGCGGATCGAGTGAGAGCTTGATGGGGCGATGGGAAATTAAAGCGTTTTCCAGAAGTCATGACAGTAGAGGTAGCAAAACTATAACAAAATGTGAATAAAAATGACAACACAACAAACAGTCCAACAGGGGTGTGACAACTTCAATTCCAGACGCCAAAATAGTTCAACATTAGTATCCAGAAGAATATTTTACAAGAAAGCGTAAATGCATTAATTCTCTTAATAACACAAAATCAAAACTTTCTATAAGACTATATTTAGTGAAGCTTGCAATCCCAGTTATTTATTTCACTTAACTGTTTTTGCAAGTGGATATAGATGGCACAAAAATTAGTAGCACATGCTGGCTGCCACCAGTCCAAACACCAGACTAGAAGGTTGTATGAGGTGAATGTGTTTCACAAGGGACAATCTTCTCAATACTCAGAGCCAAAGAGTACTTAGTTTCAGACATTTATTCTGGAGTAATAGAACAGAATAGAAAATAATAAAATAAAATAAATTTAAAAAGCATATACACAATCATCATCATCATCATCATCATCAAAATAATATATTAAATATTTATCAGAAATATTGTCAATCTAGCATTTAGGTCAAATAATGAATAAATTGAAGCATGTTTTCAAACTGACTTTCAGCTCGGCTTATTGATCTGCCACCATATCATGTTGTCAGTGCCATATTTCAACTTCATATTTCATCAATCAAAGTATTAAATGCAGTAACAATAATTTAGTAACAGGACCTACCATAAAATAAGGGAAAATGTCTGGAAATTACAAACTTCAGCATGTTTTTTAAATTCAACTTTACATTAGTCATACTTAACTGCAGCTAATTGTCATTGTGCATTATTTATTTATATTATTTGTCTTATTTATATTCCATTTTATACCACATAGTGTACTCTGGCCAGATAAATAAAATTTGGCCTATTGTAAAACCCAGAAAAAAACCCTCTAGAGAGTCGGCAGACGTAGATGGCTGTATATAGCTAACCTATTTTAAAGACATTTACACTGCATCCAACTATAACATGTCTACAAATCTATGTAACCAGTACTGTGTTGCTGTGTCTTACAGAAAATAAGTAAAAAAAAAAAATTAGATACATACAGTTTATTCTTTCAATTGTAAGAAAAACGTAGACAATTTTTATGTGATTTAAAAGCTAATAATAAGGTTAAGGTTTTGAATATGATGTTCTCAAAAAGCTTAAAAATTTCTTAAAGCCCTTGGAAAAATATCTTAGCACAATATTTGGGTAACCTTGTATATGTTTGCCATTTTGAGAAACCAGGTGCGTCCTTAAGCCTCAAGAAATTAAACATCACAAAGATTTAATAAATTCTAAGCAAATCATTAGAGGAACAGAAAACAATAACAAGGCAGGATATAATATAGGTCTATATACGGTATAATAACACAGTAGCTTGCTTTGGCAGCATGATGTTAGAGTCAAAATTCATATTTAAACTGTTTCATCTTATTCTCAATCTTAAATACTGTTTGCCTTAACTGCACCACATAAAGAAGGCTTACGCAAAACACATATCTGTCAGTAATGCTTGTAAGTAAATGAAATGTTTTATCTGCACTTTATATCACTATAGTGTATTTGAAGCTTTTTATTCAAACATTTAAAATATCAGGCAGTATTTGCTTTGATAACAGAATGTTTTCTAACCCTGTTTTTCTTTTGAGAAAAGAAAATCGACTTTCTTCCCACAAAGCTGTATACGTAAAAATAATAATAGTAATTTAGAAAATATTTTCTTTTCAAATTCTTTAAATATGCTACTTTGACCTGACCTAAATCCAGTCAACAGATATTATGTTAACCCCTCTGTTGTTAGATATTGAACATTTATGAGAAGTACAACGTTTTTTGACAATCTGACAACTCTTGACACACTTATCTTATCTATTAATCTTAGCACTGAGAACATCTGTCTACAGTCATTTCAGTTTAATACATACAGGAGTTGGACAATGAAACTGAAACACTGGCCAGTTTAGTGTTGGAGGTTTCATGGCTAAATTTGACCAGCCTGGTGGCCAATCTTCATTGGTTGCACATTCCACCGATAAGAGCAGAGTGTGAAAGTTTATTAGCAGACTAATAGCGAAGTAATATTGCAATGCACCAATACACACAGCAAGATTGGTTACAGAGTGGTTTGATGAACATGAAAGTGAAGCTGAACATCTCCCGTGGCCTGCACAGTCACCCCATCTAAATATTATTGAGCCACTCTGGGGTGTTTTGGAGGAGCGAATCATGAAACGTTTTTCTCCACCAGCATCACATAGCGACCTGGCCACTATTATGCAAGAAGAATGGCTCAAAACCCTTCTGGCCACTGTGGAGGACTTGTATCTGTCATTCAAGAGACAAATCGATGCTGTATTGGCCACAAAAGGAGGCCCTACACCATACTAATGAATTATTGTGGTATAAAACCAGGAGTTTCAGTTTCGTTGTCCAACCCCACATACATGCAAACATAAAATAAAATTGGGTTCTCTCAGATCCCAAACATTTTTTACATAAACATGTGTTGAACTTTCAGTAGACTACTGAGCCTGCAGTCTACACATATTACAAAGTGGAAATTACTTTTATTAGAATCTCGATGAAGACAAGGTTTCTTCTTCAAGTAACCCACAAGTTATTTGAGACTTTATTTCCCTTTTGAATGAACTATGTGCTATAATTGGACCCTTCTTTATCTTCCCCCACAGTCTGTCAGATTGCTATTCTCACCTTACATTTTCACCTACTGTCTGAGCTTATGGAGGTGAAAATATGAGAACAAGATGTATTCTTTACAGCCCCAGTACTCAGACAAAGGGTATAAGTTTGAAGTCTACTTTCCCTGAAGGAAAAAGTTCAAAAGGGCTCAAAACACTTATGACTAAAACCACCTCGCTTGTAGACCTTTTTAGATATGATTACAATAATGACTTCAATTAATATCATATATGTAGTTCCCCTGACCTCAGGCATTATGATCAGAGGAAACATACAATAAAGCAATTTTAGAAGAACCTCAAATGTTAATGAATAATGGAACAGATGGTCAGTCAAAGGTTTTTTTTTTTTACTCTATGCATTACTGTGGGTTACCATGCTTTTAAGACATACCTCTAGCTTTACAAATATATTTTAAGTGAAATCTTAAAACCTGGATACTAAACTGCTAATCCAGGTTTTACTCTGTTCATATTTTACTCCGGGTTAGTAATTCACACTGGATGTTTTTTTGCAGTGCAAACCTTGCATTGGAGCAAGACTTCATCATCAGCCCTGATGTCATTTTAACCTCATTAAAAAAAGTACACTTAACATACTTTTAAAATGAGTACAGAAAGAAGAGTACATAAAAAATATACTTAAGTACAAACTGAATACAATGTCTTAAATGAATAGTTTACCCAAAAGGGAAAATTGCCCCATATTTTACTCACCCCAAAGCCATCCTAGGTGTATATGACTTTCTTTCAAGCTTGGTAATGCGGGTGGATAGCGGCCATTATTTTGAAGCTCTGTAAATCGGATATATATGCAAGTACTACGATGTTAAACGAACCTATACCAAGTGGCGCCCTGGGGGCCTCCCGTGATTCTGCCTCGTTCCTGCCTCCAGGGCGCCACTCTGGCCCATTCAGTATAGCTTCGTTTTACATTGGATCATGTCACGCCCCTGCCTCTCGTGTTGGAGCCATACTACCCCCTCCCAAAAAATACTCTGGAGGATTGGGGACTGGAGGGAGCTTCCGAGGAGCGGGCACTGGCATGAGCTCTGGAGGATCTCTCCAAGCACTCTAAGCACTCTTAATCATGACTTCAGAGCACTTATTACTTACACACTTACTTTTCAAAAGGTTAAATGTGTGGGATTTTTTTTTCTTCTGTAGTTTTGTTTACTACAGAAGAAAAAAGAAATCCCATACATTTAATCCACATTTAAAGAAGTTTTGAAGAATGTTTCAGTTCTTGTTGTTTATATACCTAGTGAAAGTCATTTTAATATTTGTTGGTTAAAACATACACTGTACATTTTTACTGTTTCATAAGTGAATGAGCTTATTTTCATATTATGTGTTTCATAATTGTTTTGCTGTTTTATTTTATCCTATATACAGCAGGCAGTTTATTGGCAAGTTAGGCTGCTTGCAATAAGAGTGCAATTATTCGATACATTTTTTTTTTTTTTGCCAACTTTAGGGTATGTAGCCATTGGCGGTGCTAGAGAGGGGCTAGCTGGTGTGCCCCAAAAAACCAAAGCACCCTCCTAGTACACCCATAAAAAATAATAAAATTAAAATATTTGAATCAATATAGCCTTTTCAGAAAAAAAATGTTGTTTCATTGTTCTATATGGTTTCTTGCTGCTTCGATAAAAGCGGTTTTAAAGAGCTGCTCCATAACTACGATGAGTGTGATTTTACCAAGTGCAAGAAGTTTCTTGATCAGCATTCTCGTTTCACATTCCCGTCAACCAATCAGATTTTGAGGGATAATTTTTCTGGAAATATTTTCTGGAAATATTATGTTTTAGGCTTATGATCAGGGTTAGGTGCTTCTACACCCTTGTTAATCAGCTATCATTTCCCATTGATTTTAGGAATACATTTTGGGTAGGGTTGAGTTTCATGGGATAGGGATAGGGATTGGGATAAGTGTATATTTTTGGACAGTAATGATTCAGGATCATGTCTTACTTGGCAAAATCAAGGCGGCTAATGTGTTTATTATTTATGTAAAATAAATAAATAAATAACATTCGGCTGCATTTACTATTAATTGCCCAGCTCCCAGTGATTGGTCCTGCGCCCCCTTCAACATTGTCTGGCCCCGCCTCCCCGTGTGTAGCAAATACAAATACTGACCGCAAATATAAACCTACCCTGAGAAACATTTACTGGATAAATGTGAGAACGTGTGAGTCTCCGCTACATGTAAACTATAAATGCGTACAATTAAATAGCATATTCCGTCAATGTATTATAATTCCACATCTCGGTGATTTATAAAAAAAATCAACTTGGGAGAAAAACAGAAAACAGGTAAGGTCTTTAAAGATTTTGTAGCTATTATAAACGAGCGGGACGATACCTGAACGCGTAGCAGCCTAGTCTTCAGACTGTATAAACAGCTCTGCAGCCAGTCGTAATAAACGACCGTCAGCCCGCCTGAAAGTGCATCTCCATTGGTCGAGCAGCTGGATCTTTTTTTTTTTTTTTTTTTCAACGTCGAAAAGTTTTATTTTGACCGCAGCTCCCCTTAAGCGAAATGCATCTCGCGACTCTCCCAGACTATCGGACCGTGACATTTAAGGAGAGACGGCAGATGGACTGACCTTCCCGGTGCGTCCGTCCGTCGCTGCGCCGCTGATATAGATGTCCCGTCTTCTGACCGACACAAGATGAGCAGAGACGGACCGCGGTGGACAGGACGACGTGAAACATCTGTAAAAAGTTCTCGCTCGGACCGCGAACGATGTCTGTGAATATCTCGAGCGCGAACAGCACACTTCAGCCCGAGCCGTTCACCTACAACGTCCCCGCTCTCGTGTTTGGAGTTCTACTCATCGTGGTGATCATCTGTGGAAACGTACTTGTGTGCCTGAGCGTTTACAAGGAGAAAGTCTTGAAGACCACGACAAACTATTTCATAGTGAGTTTGGCCGTGGCGGATCTTCTGTTGGCGGTTTTGGTTTTACCCCTGTTTGTCTACGCAGAGGTGAGTGTTGTGTTTGAGAAAGGCTATGGGAGATTCGTTTTGCAATTCGTTTAAGTTCCCAGATATATATTGTAAATAAAAAAAAAGTGCATTTTATAAGGCGCATATGTCTGGATGAGAACTGATTATAGCCTTTTTAAACATAGAAGTGTAACTGACAAATTTCAGATATGATTACTTTTGCTTTTTAATTCATAATAAATGAGAAATGTAACTTATTTATGCATGTACGATGTGTGTGTGTGTGTGTGTGTGTGTGTGGATAGATGGGTTATACGAAAAGTGTTACATAAGATAGATTATACAAAATGAGTTACAAAGATAACTCTTATCTATCCTCATTGAATCCCTTTCTCGGGCTTTTTAGGTTTTAGGCCACTTATCTTGTTATCCTCAAGTTGCCATCACATTAAATCAGTCAAGTTGTGGCTTCGTTAGGCTAATTAGATTAGTTTGACTCATTAAGAGAATCAAGGACAGTCTGAATCCATATCCAAAAAAAGTTGGTTATTTATTTAAAATAAATTAAATACGCACTTCAGTGTGAGGGAGTGCGCTCATTAAAACTCTCTTGACGCATAAAATCTGTCTTTTCAGTTTCAAGGCGGCGTCTGGTCCTTAGACGTGGCTATTTGCGATGGATTAATGACCATGGACGTAATGCTCTGCACAGCATCGATATTCAACCTTTGCGCTATCAGTGTGGACAGGTTTGTATTTTCATTTCAGACAAATATCCCTGATGTTTTGTACAGCATAGCCTTTCCTGAGGAATGAGAAAAGTTGCTTTGGGAGCCCTCGGGCATTTTCTTGAGAAAGAATGCAGACCGCATAATCAGTTTTTAGCATATTATTTTGACCTAATCGGGATTGCAGAAACAGGTCATGCTGATCTTGAAGTTTATTCTTATTGTGCGTAAGACTTTATTCCAGCGTTTCAGTGCTGGACGCAGCGTTTTTTGAGTTTTTTTTATTAAAGAAAGCTAAGATGAGCGACGTTATGTGAGTTAGTGGTCTCAGCTAGTGAGCCGCGACCCATCTGACAGCGGATGGGATAATAACGATGCTAAATGCAAATAATAAAATGGCTTAACGTCCTCTGTTGTTGGTTTCCATTTTTGCCACAAATTAATTTTTCACTTAGAAGCTACAGTCAAAGTAGGCAGATGTCAAACGTGGCCACGTCATCAAAGTCCACGAACAAAAACTATGCAAAAAGTGAAAGATAATTTAAATATGGGTTCTGTTGCAATGAAAATAAATATGGGTTCTGGTGACCACAATATATTTTGGGCAGTGAATTATTGGCCATGAAACCGAACACTCAATCTATAAAACAATGTAAAAAATGATTTTCCTTTTCAGCATTCATGTTAATCATTTTGCAAATAGTTTGGCCGATGCAGCTCACGTTAACATTAATAACTTGTTTCCTGTTTAATTTAAAGGACGCACTTGTTTACTCTTGTTTATCTGGGTCTTGAAGCAAAACCGCTTGAGCGCCATTTGAGTCTAAACTTTGGCTTTGTTGCTTTTTTCTGCTTGTACTGATGGCGAATTTCAATATGCGTTAACAGGTTCATAGCGGTCTCCATACCACTTAACTACAACAGGAAGCATGTTGACTACCGGCAGATTCTGTTACTTTCCGCTACGTGGCTGTTTGCGCTGGCTGTGGCGTCTCCTGTCATCTTCGGAATAAACAACGTCCCTCAAAGAGACCCCAGAGAATGCAAACTCGAAGACAACAATTACGTGGTTTATTCGTCCGTCTGTTCCTTCTTCATCCCGTGTCCCATCATGCTCCTGCTGTACTTCGGGATGTTCCACGGCCTGCGCAAGTGGGAAGAATCGCGCAAAGCCAAACTGAGAAACAGCATCCAGGCCTGCCGCAGTTTACAGCATGCTGCGGTGGCTGCCGCCCTCCCGCCCCTGGGCGCCCTGCCTGCGTCCCTGCCCCGGGTCATTGAGAGGGACTTGGCCCAGTCCAGTCTCGAGGAGCTTGATGACTTCACGCAGCCCGTTTGCCCCTTCCCAAACGAGTATAAAAACAGCCCCATTCAGACTGTGGCCTACCCTGGCATTCAATACGGCCAGCCAGCTCAGAGGAAGAAGAGAGCTAAGATCAACGGAAGGGAGAGAAAAGCCATGAGGGTTTTACCTGTTGTTGTTGGTAAGCGTTGGTGTATTTGTTTGTCTGTTTCAGTCTTGTTGGTGTTGAAAGTGCGTTGAAATAACTCATTTAAGGACCTCAAAAAGCATAGTGAAAAAAAACTTAATGAATGCTCCTGAACCTTCATCAAAGAATCGGTTTAATTATTGTACGTGGGTAGTTATGAGCTTCAAAACTTTGAATGAAATTGCCACAGAAGTTGAAGTTCCCCGGAAGACGCAGATAAAATGAACTACAGGCAAATCCCTCTATCCAATTATGATGTCATGGTTCACCTGGTGCCTTAACCTAATTTCCAGGCCGCCGTTCATTAACACAGAGACGTAAAAGCAGAGATTAAACTTTTGTGTTCTTCATTATTGTTATATTCATTATTATTATTACATTAAATGGTAGCTGATCCAGAGGAAAAAGTGTATCTGTAATTTTGTTTCTGTAATGTTTCTATGACCTCATATTATATTATATTATATAATTATGTCAAATGATTCATCGTAATTAATCGCATCCAAAATAAGTTTTTGTTTGCATATGTGCACTATTAATTATGCATATGTACATACATACTGTATATACAACATTTTTACATGTATTTACGTGTATTTATACTTAAAATCTGTTATATATAAAATACTGAATATATAAACAACACTTTTATTAAATGCATTTGTTTAAGCATAATGAATATACACAGTACACACATATTTTGTAAATAAAAACTTTTATTTTGGATGTGATTAACCATTTGACGGCGTTAATTATATTATTATGCTTTTTTGTAATCTTTGTTCGACGCATACATTGTGAAGTATAATATTAAATAAATTTTATCTTTATCATTTTTACTTAGAGATTTGACAATATCAAAATTTGTGCTCCACAGAACAAAAAAAAGAATAGAAAAATAGTCAAACACAACTTTGAGAATGAATAAATAAGAGTGAATAAATAATGACAGATTTTTATTATTATTTATGTGAGAACTATCCCTTTAAGGAAAACTGGCACAGCTTACCCCACTCTTTCCTATATAAAATTAGATCAACTTTATAAAGTTTGCATAGTAAAAACTAGCATTTTTTATTATTTATCAGAAAATATATTACATATGTGAAAAATTTTATTTAATATGACTGCACATGACTAATTTTCCACTTAAGATAACAACAAAATGTCCTATTTTTATTGGGAAGAGAATGCGCAGCTGACCTCCTCATTTGCTTTCATAGGGCCTAAAGCTACAGGTGGGGAAAGATGTAACATGTAGACATATGATGTAAACATATTTTGCATCACAGAAACATATTATTGCAGTTATGCAGATGATCTGAAACTTATTCTAACTCCATTACTGGGTATTTATAGAAATACCATTACTATACTTGAATAATTCAGCAGAGCTGAGGCCACTGAAGGAGCACATTAATATCTATAATATACATGAGGTTGATTTATATGTGTAGCTTTGTCTCGGATGTTATTCATAACATTTGATTTGACATAGTTTGGTCACTTTCATAAGACATTCTTATGCCAGCATTGCGTAACACAGAATTAATGGCCGTGGTTTTGCAGGTTTCTGGGTTATCCAAAGCTTTCCAGAGCTCTTAAAGTCATTCATGAATATTTTGAGCATGAGCTGGTCTCTTTTTTTTTTTTTTTTTTCCGCCTTATCAGAACATGAGCAGGACTCGCACTACAACATTTTACCTATTAATGGAGTAATTTGGGTTTTTCGTCCTTTCAGTAGTGTAAATGTTTTATGTGGAACTCGTATGCAAAGAGGGTCATGGCGCTTACTTAAATGTTAATAAAAACGTATCACAAAAATCTCATGTAATGTTAAAGTGTTAAAGACAGTGTAGATTTTAACATTTGTTACAGTACAATGTTTTGGCCCATACAGACGTAAAGTCAATAGATAATGAACTAATTAAGTTAGTACAGTAATAGTTTTCTCCGAAAAACTAAATCTGCTGGAAATCTACTCCATGTGTAACCACCCAGAGGTACGTTTCCCAAACGATGCCGTAATTTGACTAATTTACTATTTTTTATTCACCGTCATGCTTTATTCGAGTGCATTTAGACGCACAAAAATACATCATTTCGAGCAATGCATGTCAGCCGGCGTATTGTACCCAAGAGCTTATTTATTAAAGTATGACTTGATGTACAAACACGAGACATGACGTATGATCTTCCCGCAGGTGTCTTCCTCTTCTGCTGGACTCCTTTTTTCGTAGTTCACACTACGCGGGCCTTGTGTGAATCCTGTCACATCTCTCCAGACTTGATGAGCACAGTGACGTGGCTGGGTTACGTGAACAGTGCTCTGAACCCAATCATCTACACTGTCTTCAACACTGAATTCAGGAAGTTCTTCAGAGGACTTCTCCCACGCTGTTGTTGACATACACCAAATGGCCCATAAGACGTAACAATGCCATAATTTATGCTAAAGACAATTGCAGTTGTAAACTGGGACTGCAACCGTTTCGCTTTTTTTGTAACAATCCTGCCAATACTTTATTTGTTCGTGCCTATCATGTACTACATCCATATTTTATACATAGTTGACTTTATTTTCGGTGCAACAAAACATTTTCAGTGGTGCCTAGATCATTTGCGCAGCATTTTAAGATACGCCATGCTCTGTTAAAAAAATGTCTCAGTTCAAGTTAAGATTAATGATACAGAATGCATAATGCATTGCATATTTGAGATCTTTGAGATGTTGTTGCCTGCAGGAATATTTTAAATTAAAAGATTGTAATGTACACACTGTGATTTAGTAACGGCACAGCCTCACAAGTGGCGCTGCATATTTTAATATTTGATTTTGGTGAAGTACTTTAAACATTCCATAAATCCTGCACAGCTTTGAGTTTGAGTTCATTCTTCTGAAGATGGAATCTGTATATTGCTGTAAAGAGACATTTGTGATAAAGCTGCTAGATTCTCTAACAGAGGTCGGAAACTAATGTTGGAGCGAGATGAAGGCTCTCTGTAAAGGCGCCAAAACATCATGAGAAAGCTTCTAATGAAGTTCCTGAAAAGCCCTAAGGATTTTTACCATACTTAGCTTTATTCTTTGAGCACATCATCTGTGTGCACCGAAGAAAGGATCAGACACCTGGGCAGAGTTCCCACTTGTCTCTTTTTTTTTCTCCTCTCTTATTGAATTATAAATAAAATGTCCGCATGATCAAGTGCAGCTTCTCCCATAAGCCTGACATTGGCATTTCTTAGAGAATTAAGAACAACCAAGGCCTTGAAGAACATCTGTCCTTCCCAACCAATGGTTCCCTTGTTTCTCAGATTCTGGCAAAAGTAATTTTATTAAAAACATTTACATGCATATATTAATGGTTATTAAGACAATAATATAGACTGAAAACATCAGCTAGGTGCCAACCCAATTATTTGTACAGCAAAAAACCTTTAAAAAACCAAAACCTTTTTTCCCATATCAAAACATCTCACTTGATGCTGTTGAGTGTGTTCAAATGTGTGGTGAAAAATTGTGCCTGATCCAATAGGAAAAACCTTTTTACATGGCACGGTACCACTGTAGAACCATTATAGCTCTAGAGTTCTTTAAAGGTCTTTTAACTTCAAAGAACCCTGAAAAGTGATGTCACATCATTTCCAAAGAACTACACAGACAACTCGAGAACCCTATATTTGTGTGCTAATCATGTTTCGGACCACTCTATGGACCACACGTCCACACATGTATCTGCTTCATTCTCAGCATTGTCTAATAAATCCAAAATAAAGCCACTCTTAAGCAACCAAGCTAATAAGCTTCTTGTTCAGGCCACAGCAATCTCTGCTCAACTACTGCGACCTTCTCTATAACAACCTGCAATCTGCATATATTTAACATGTGAGAGCGTCCAAAATATTGCTGCTTGACTTCCGTTTAACCTCCAGAGATTCCTTTATATCACCATTCTGCTCTTTATCATATGCTCTTCTTGAAACTTGGATTTTTTTTGTTTCTTCTATCATACATGTTGAATTGTGGGATAATTGAGGGTATTGTTTGCTTTATCCGTCCAGACCTTGTACTGAGCAACACTAGCCAGCCGGCCCGAACTGAATTAGACAGAGAGGTAGTGTCTGGCATACTCAGACACTGTGACACAATGACACAATGAACTGAACAGTTCACCTTCTCAACAGACGAAACAGCCAGACAATGAGTCCTCTGCATTATCAGCCTGCAACTATTTTCCTTATTGTGTGTCGAGAGTTTCTGTTTTTCTTTTGCTCCAACAATGTCAAAACACTGTTATATAGCAAAAATGCATTGCTATTTTACTGGACTAATATATATATATATATATATATATATATATATATATATATATATATATATATATAGCAGAGACTCTGGGCATCATATTCCTGTTTTTTTCAGTAGAAAGTTCTCTTTACGGTGTTCTGATATTGTTGTTGTGACTGATATTGTTGTCTTTGAACCGAAGACTCTGAAAATGACCATTTTGTCTACATTTACTCCTCCTCATGTCCTTCCGAACCTGTATGACTTTCTGTCTTATGTTGAACAGAAATTATTTAGTTGATGGTCACCATTGACTTCCATGATATTTCTTTCCAAACATTTGAAAGAACAGGTTTCAAAATAGCACGAGTAGCGTAGTAGGTTCAAAATAGCGAATGATGACAAAATGTTCTTTTTTGGCGATCTGTTCCTTTAAGGAATGTTCCACAGGTGCAATAATTGTTTCACGGTCTGTTAAACGACAATAGATAACGGAACATACCCAACCATCCGGTGATACTAGAGCTTTTGATTACACTTAACATGCACTTTCCCGAGCCACTTTTGGAGTTAACAACTGGCATCACTATTTTAAGTAGATTTTTGCAGGTTATGTGCAAAATTGCATAATGCACTTGAAGTAGTGAATAAAAATGAATGAGTTCATTCAGAAACTGTGTGGCCAAAAAGGCTGTGAAAGCCATCTTTATCCAAGACTTTTCCGTGCAACTTTTCTGTGCACGTCAGCTGCATACCCTCATTTTCTGCGGTGCATTGTGGGATTGAGTGCACCCAATTATGTGCAATATGATTTCAGGCATCACTACAAATGATTGTCTCATCAAATATATAGTGCAGTATATGTGGAATAGCGAGCAATTTTCCTACAAGTTCGCTTCTAGAAGAGAAAGCACAACAGGCGTAGTTCATATTGCCGTTTATAAAATGTTTAAATCAGTTTTTTTAATCGTCATTGAAGAGCATGCCTATCAGTGTTTTTTTGGTGAACGGTTTTAAATCTTAAATCTTTGTTTACAATAATGACTTTTTTCCCATGTATTTTAATAATGTTCCATTTGCAGTTGCTCTTGGTAAAGAATTGATAGATTTGACAAATACGATAAAAATCCTTCACACTCACATATTTTAGAAAAGCTTTTATTATTCATCAGGTTGGTTTTCCTCATGCTGGCCACCTCATTGAGTTGAACAGACCAGCTGAATGCCACTCATTTATTTTATCTCAGAACCACCATTAGTTACAGAATAAATTAATCATATCACCACAAATCACCAAACTTGTTTGATATAATGGATAACACCCGGCTCAACAAAGAGTTTTGTCAGCTATATTACTGTATTTCTTATTTTACCACATTACCTGCAGTATGTGGAGGCGACCTAGTTATTTAGTTCTAGTGCATCTAATGCAAAACTCAATGACTGGGCCAACCAACAACCTCCAGATCCAGTGTCGGGATAAAATTTGGTTGCTCACTCCTCCTTGTTCACCGAAGTCTAGAAAAGGACAGAAAATTTTATCTACATTTAGAATTTTTAGATGCTATATAGACTATTCCGTAACCAAGAAGGAAACATTAAACACAGTTAAAGAAAAGTAAAGCAGCTACAAGCTGTTTTGTCAATGTTATTAATGTTATTAAATTGGACCAGTCTTTAAAATTAAAGTCATGAAGAAGATTCTGGCAAATGAGGTATATGAAATATGACAGATAATAGTGCAAGAGGAGCATAAAAAATGTATTTCTCCATAACTCTTGTGGAATACAAAATTTTATGAATGTTCTGAGTACAGCAGGCTAATCTACATGCATCTATTCGCGTGATTTATATACGGAAGAAGAAAGATTGATTAAAACTTACCTCGTCTCCGCCAACATTCATTAGGGCTTCTAATTCCTGCTTCCATCCAAGGAGCTCCACCAGCTTTTTTACCCCACTAACTACGTCACCCAGCTCAGCCACGTCATTGTGACGTTGGGAGCCCCGAGCAAACGGCCCCACAAGATCTCGATTTATCAAAAGCCTTGAAACTGAGCCACGCACGGCACCAGCCAAGCTGGCGAAAGGCTCCACCTAACAAACCAGAAAATAGACGTTTTTAAAAAACAGTAACAAGATAACAGTGACATCTGCTGGGGGACGTACTTCCATAATCATTTTCAGAAATGATCCGAAGATTATACAGCCTATCACAATCTTTTTTTCGTTTTTATAATTTCTTCATATTAATTGTTGGCCAACTGCACCACCTATATTATACATTTAAAATCTTGCCATTCATGTCTTTTCGCTAGGGCTGCAACTAATTAAATTTTTTTGATCATTTATTTGTAGATTATTTCTTTAATTAATTGTTTGCAAAACCTTTTAAATCAATAACAATTTTTTTTTTTTTTTTTAATCAGCTCATTTTGATCCGACATAAAAAAAGTCCTCCAAACAATGACAAATCTGAAGGCTATGAAAAGAAATATACGCTATACGTGGTGCAAAAATGGTTCAAATATAAATACTTTTTAAATAAACAACAATGACAAAAAAACCCCAAAACAAACTGCTTACCATTTTAAAACAAAACTTAAAATCGCTAAAATTCATAACAAACAAAAGCAGACTGAATCCAAAACTCGCCGAACATTAATTAGTAAATATTGTAGAGCAATGTGAAATTGTTAGAATTGCGTTTTTATTCTGTCTGTCGCACATACGGAAGCGTTCATTCTGTGCAGTGTAAGCATAGACCAAACAGACATGCCCCACAGACTCACAAAATACGGCAACTAATGGTTTTAAATGTATTAAAGGGGCTTGGTCTCACGCCTCATTCGTACGGTGGGTACAAATCCAGAGCTAAGCCTTACAAAAAGCTCATTAACAGATCCAGCGGCTTTTCCTCACCTCTAGAGATGTTCCCATGACAATGAGTAAATCTGCCATCGGGAAGTCCGTAAGGTAGGTGAAGAACTGCTGAGGGAGCTCCTCACCAAAGAACACGATGTCAGGCTTGACGATCCCTTTACAAGTGGGGCATTCGGGTATTGTTCCTCCCATGATATCATTCTAATGAGAGTCAGATTAACTCAGTGTTTTACCAACCTCGCAATAAACAAATGGGAGAGTATTTGTATTCTGTCAGGATCAAGTTATCAGGATCAAGTGCAGTTGCAGGGTTAAAAAATTCAATGCCATAGTTCAACGACACATACACACCCTGAGTTCCTCTCCCTTGTAATCCCTTCGGCAAACTGTGCAAGTGGCTGTGGCAAATGTACCGTGTGCCTCCACCAACATCTTTGGGGGAATTCCAGCCACTGAAATCAAAGACCGATAACATTTATAAATGATTTACACAAAAGCTGACTCTGCTACACTTTCTAATAATAACAATAAATAGCATATTTCATTAAATAGCCTAATTATTATATGAATCTAGAGCCAGTTGCATTGGGTCAGTGTAAGTTACAACTCTAGTTTTCAGTAAAGGGGTATTAACTTGTGTACTACTTTATGTTTTTGAGTTGCACTATTTAATTTGAACTTGTTGAAACGTAGCTCTATGTATAAATGAAATATTAATGAAAGCCTCCGACGCAGCGCACAGTTAAAAATACAGTTTATGAATGTCAGACGAAAGAACTTCGCTTACTTCGCTCTAGTCCGTCGATGTTTTGCGTGTACATCCTGAGCAGCTGTCCTTTATCGTGAAGCAGGCGAATGAAGTAGTGTGTCAGATTGGGTTGGTAGTTACCAGGATAAAGCTCTTTGGCAAGAGCAAAAAACGGGATTGGATTGTGATGAAAGTAATTTATTTCAAATATGGCCTCAGCGTAAGGCAGACTGTACTGTTGAAGGTTGTCATAAAGACCGCTGCCGGGCGTTCTGCGGGAGAAATATGATTTGAGAGAAATTGCAAGCATCTCAAAGGTCATCTCAAAGAATCCTTGTTCACCTGAAGTCTGGGATTCCACTGGGTGTGCTGATACCTGCCCCTGCCATCACCACAATTCTTTTGAACTTGCGTTTTCTGATGCTTTCTGCAATGTCTTCCAGAGTCTGCTGGGGAACGGTGCCTCCTCCGAACAGACCTCTCACGCCACCGCATCGTACGAAGGTAGCTCTATCGGGTCAAAATGTATGGTTAATGATCAAATCGCTGGGATTACCAGGGATTCAATGGAGTCATAACTGGAAAAAAGAAAAACTAAATAAAAGACAGTACTTACGGACAACACAAGAATTGTGAAAGAAATACAGCGCCCTTCTGTGCACGAGAGACATGCGACAATATCTTTTCACGGGCAAGGTTTGTCCTTGACAGATCTGAGGAAAAGCATCATTGTGAGATTCTCTCCCACAATGGGTCAAAAAGAACAGCATTACAGACTAATCACCAACAAAAAAAAAATGATAATAAACCACTTTGCAAACATCAAAAATAGCATGCTTTTTTAAGGACGCTTTGCTTAGCATCATTAGTATATCAGTGTTAAGATAAGTGTACCGAGGACACTGGCATTTGTAACACGAAGTAGCTACAGCAGAAGTGTAATAACTGTTTCAATAACAAGAAAATACTTTGAGTAGTATACAGTCCTCTCCTCCGTGAGAATTGCTCTGTAAAACAGCATCTGCACACGTTTAGACCCGTTTTTAAGTACAGCATAATGGATTCTGGCTAGACTTCTACTGTGTCAAAAGGCATACATTATTTCAGAGAATTTGCTGCAGTAAATAAAAACATGCAGGAACAACCAGAGGCAGACTAGTGACGCGGTTATTACCGTAATAGACATGTAAAGACTCCATAAAAATATTTGACAAACGAAAACGCAATTTGTCCATTAATTCTCGGCTATGTATGCACTAAAATATATTGTATCTATACGGCATGACTATATTATGGCTATTACAAAACTTTTTAAATATAAATTATTTTAGTTCAAACTTTGTCATACGTAACTACTACAGTACTTACGATTAGATGTCTCGAACGCAGTGTTTCTGATGACAACTTGTTCGCTCTTTTTAAACGGATCGCAGTTATAAAAACATTTATACATGCAAACTTTTAACTAAATAAATAGTCGACAATAAGCCGAAAATATAAGTTAAAGGTATTCGATGTGTAGTGTGTATGCAAATAGATTTGTAAGCTAAAGCTAGCATAGGTAAGTAAGTCATGGACGACCAAAAGAATCCTTTCGTTCAAGATGACAAGATGTGATAATTTTATTGGTAGATTCCATATTCTCATAGATAAATTTTTGTATTTCCAAAAAACTTACCTCTTTTGGCAATTTATCTATTTCTTGTGCAGTCTATGATTTTGTTTATAAGCTAGGTAAAAGCCGGACTTTAATTTTGTTTTTCGCGCGATGACGTCACTACGGATGCGCCGCGGACTGTTTATCAGTCCGAGGGAGTAAATTATGTATTTTTTGTGCTCTAGCAGCATATCAATTTTACGGCACCGTTGTTTTAGTAATGCTAAATGAACGTGTAAGAAATGTTGTATAGCTTTTTATGTTGAGTTCTAATATTTGTGCATGTATTTAAGTAACTCAGACATGTATATAATAGTAAAAGACACTGACACATTAGAAGCAGACATATGTACTTTTTATTTTCGATCTCTTAAATTTATTCCATGTTTTTGAAAGTTTATGCAACTAATTTTCTATACACTGTGTGCACAATTATTAGGCAAGCGATTATTTTGACCATAGCATCATTTTATCCATAATTTCCAACTCCAAGCTGTATTAACTTGAATGCTTATTGGATTTAATGCATATCAAGTGATGTAGATGATTTGTGTAACAAGGGAGGGTGTGACCTAAGGAGAAAGTTGCCTAATAACGGTGTACATGTAGATGTTCTATTAAGAAAGCCAAAACCTCACTTTTGCTACTTAAATGTTCAGGTTTGTTAACATTTTGGATTGACCAAGAGCACTGTAGTTGTACAATAACAACATTTTAAAAAATTCAGCTTGCCTAATATTGTGCCTGTCACACAATGTCACTGACATTTTACTGTAAAAGTAGGCAAATGAGCAAATGAATTTATGAAAAAAAATAAAATCTATTTTCAATTCTTCGGTGTGGCGCACCATGTTTATATCCGTTATATACACAGTTCAGTTAATCATAAGAAAACCTATGGCATGGTGCATATAGACTTGAAATCAAGTATCCTTTAAACTGTGAGAAACGGTGATGGTGCAGAGAGGCAAAGACGCTTCCCTCTTATTTCATCATACTCATCATCACAAGCTTGTTTTGTGCACTTTCTCACAACATGTCCCCCTTATTGTGAGTGAGTGGGCAGTTCCGATTTTAGTTTTTTTTGCTTTCCAGAAAGTATACATCATTGAGCATAATATACCTCGGTTTCATGAGTAAAAGAAACCTTAACGTTCACATTAAAATTCATGCCCAAGACGGGCCTTTCGCTTGTCTGCAGTGTGTAAAGACTTACATGTGTAAAGGACGCCTTAAGGAACATATAGGAACTGGTGAGATATCATTCATGTGTTTATAATGTCAAAAGAGTTTCACACGAAAACTCACACTAGAGAGAGGCCTTACAAATGCTCTCAGTGTGGAAAGTGTTTCCCAACTAAAGTACATCTTGATAGTCATATAAGAAGTCACATTGGAGAGAAGCCGTTCACATGTCCTCAATCTGGGAAGAGCTTGCGTAAGAGTTCACACGGGTGAGAGACCTCAAATTTCACCTGCAGTTTCACTCTAGAGAAAGCCATCCGGCTGTGGTGAGCGTGGTCAAAATGTGGTTTTGGATGCATTGCTGAGAAAACACCTGAGGATGCATTCGAACGACCTCTGTTTATTTAAAACAGCACCACAAAATGGAGTCTCATGTGGAAATTCCTTCATGAGAGCCAGAGACTTGGAGCTACACAAAAGCATCCATACTAGAAAAAAAAAAATGGTAAAACATGAAAGAGTGCACAATGGAGAGAAGCCATATGCAAGGAGTTTTAGACAATCGCATAGCCTATTGTCTCATGTAGAAAAGCACTGACCCAGTGTCCAACCTTCAAGCTTCAGTTCCAAACACTGTGTGAAATTCAAATGAACCCAATGTTGAAATCTGTACAACAGTAATACGAGGAGACCAGTTCACACAAAGACAGTTCAGTGCGAAAAACATTTGAATTTGAATGCACTTATTGCATTTATTTAGACCGACATGAACATAAGCATGCAGAGCATGCAACATTTTTATTAAGGGCATTTGTTGTGATCTGTTTTTCATTGCACTGCGAAGAAAACTGGCCAGCCATTAAGAGCTGCACTTTTGGTCACACGCCCAGAGCCTCTGCTGTTACATAAAACTACTATTGGTGCCGCTAACAAAAACTATTTTGCTAAATGGTAGTAAATAGCAGAGAAAGAACGTGTAACCAGCTCTCGTCTCTGTGAACTTGTTTTGGTTTTGTTCGCTAAAAATATTGCATTCAAAAGACTTAAATAATGTTTCAAAAACTTCTTTCAAAGTTGATGTCAGTGAAATGGCATATTCCTTTAGCCTGTATGACAAAAGACAAATGACGTGGAACAAGAATATGATGAAAGTTACGTTGATTCAAAACTAAATCTTGCCAATAACTATAAATACGTTTTTGTAAATGTATTTTTTATGCATTTAGTGCAGTGTATATAAACTTTATAAACAGTGTATTTTGTTTTTTCTACAATTTTCTGTCTGTGTTATCATTATTGATAGAATAATATATAAATAAATATTTGATTATACAACCTTCATTAGTACTTAAAAGCCCAAACACACTGAGTAAGCTTCAGTGAAGGTTTTAGATTTCGTTAACGTCGCATGGTTAAGGTACACTTGATGGCAGCATCAAAAACTGTGCCTGTAATTTGATAAGAAACCCATTTTGGTCAATTGTTTTGCAAATGAAAGCTGGAAGTTCTCTTTTTGCAACACCAGGTGGAGCACCTGCAGAGTTTCATTGCTTAAAGGGATGGTTCATCTAAAAAAATGACTCACCCTCATATCCTTCAAGTAATGTCATTTTGTTATTTGTCCATACATGGTGAATAAAACTATTTGTTTGATTCATTAAATTCTTTAAAATGTCTTCTTTTGTATTCCACAAATCATACAGGCTTGGGAAACACGAGGGTGAATGCATAGTGACAATTTTCAACTTGGGCCAACAATTTATTTTAAGCTTTTTGATGATGCTTTTGGGTTTGTTTACCTTTGATTTATTGGATAATGATTGCAAACTAGTACAAAGACACTTACTGATGATTTATTTATGTGAAGATTTTAGTCATAATAAGCTGGAATGGTGAGTGTTAACTTAAAAAGTAATCATATATCTTTCAGTGGCCATTTTACATCAGTCCCCTGCAACTGGATGTCATTGGAATACAATGAATCAATAATTGTTTTCATTTTTTTAAGTAAAGGAAACACAGACGTTATACTTGCCAATGGCAAAAATGTCTACTCGGGTCTAATTCATTATTATATTATAGCAATGTTACTCCAAAAGCAACCAAATTTTGAATGTAGCTAACATAATGAATGAGCTATATAAAGCAATAAAAAGATATTTGTTAATTCCTAACAACAAAAATAAGACTGTATTGACAGGCTCTCTGCATTCTTAAAAATAAAGGTGCCTTAGATTAAAAGAACCGTTTTTTTTTTCATGCAAAAAACACTCATCATATTCACATACACAGAACAGAAAGGACCCAAAATGGAAGTTAGAGGCTTTATCATTTGTTCCCATGAGCATAAATGTACAAACTGACTCAAGAATACATGCCATAATTTCTTTTCTCTAATGAAGGTGAATGAATTTTCAAAAAAAGAAAAAGAAATCATGTATAAAATCTTTTATTTTGCGTTCCTACAGTTATGTCAGTTGGCGGGTTCATTCAGCTTTCCCGTTATTTTATATTAAATGTAAAACATATAAATAAAAATTTAAATAACACTCTTGCTTTAGCTTCTCTTTAACTTGATGATGTGCGTTGAGCATGTTTCAAAAGAACATATTTATGCAAATAGCATTTCGCTGGCTGTCGCATATTAAATCCCATGAATCTATAATATATTTGCACGTCTAATCTGATATTTCTGTCAAATAACATGATGCTGTCACGCAGATATAATTAGAGGGTATCTTAAGGGAAATTGGTAATTAGGAAAGCCATTGTATGCATATGACTTTCTTAGCCTCTATCCCTTTAAGAACAACAAGGAGAGCATGAGTGGGGGAGGGGAATGGGTTGGGGTGGAACAGTCCTGTAATGAGCATATTCTAGAGACACTCAGCATCATATGGCTTCAGACCATCATGGATACCCACCTTTAAATATGCACGTAAACACGAAGGAGGAGAGGACCAAAGAGCAGGACTAAACCGATTTTCGACGCTTTAAACCAGTCTTCCAGCAAAGAAGCTTCACCTCTACACCACAGCAGGAGCGCAGAAGGGAAAGAGAGAGCGAGGGAGAGCAGCATTAGGAAAAATGCTGTGCCAGATTGATCTCATTTAACACATAAGCGAGGAAATACCGTCATTTTATTTGGAAAACATGATCTAGAGGGAGGCCTAAACACCATCCGTGCTTTGAGGCTATGGATGCTGTCCTGCGTTTCTGCATTTTTGTGAGCCGGAGCGGTACGTTCGGGGGCCGTGTAATGTCTGATTGAGTGTATCAATGCTGCTGCTGTGTGGATCTCTTTGGCTGTGGAAAAAAACTAGGCCTTGTTTGCCTGCTGGTCTCCACGCAGGGAACGCGGAACGCGGCTGTGTGCCTCAGCCTGTCGGGACCGTGCAGAGAGGAAGGGAGAAGCTCGTCGTCTGCATGCCCGTTGGAAGTAGCATGCACAATAAAGACATCCATTACCAAAGGCCATGCACAAACAGGCAGGAGCTATAACACCAGGACGGTAGCCTGGTAGATTCTTCTTCACCCCCTTTAAATCGTCTGGACTTAAAAGCACTGTTTTTTTCTTCTTCTATACGTTCAAAATCTACTTGAAGGATGGGAGGAATATTGCTGTAACACTTCCTGTCCGATTGATCGCGGTCTTCCTTTTTTGCTTGCCAATTGCAATTTTTTTTCCACTTGACATTCTAAAGATTTGCCAAAACCTGTTTCATGCATGTCCACTGGAGGCAGGTTTGACTTTGATGATGGGGGGTCGTACTGTGGAGGGTGGGAACAGGGCAAGGCGCACGGCCGAGGGGTCTGCACGGGTCCCCAGGGCCAGGGGGAGTACGCGGGGGCCTGGAGCCACGGATTCGAAGTTCTCGGAGTTTACACTTGGCCCAGCGGGAACAGTTACAAAGGGACCTGGGCACAGGGCAAGAGGCATGGCATTGGCGTGGAGAGCAAAGGGAGGTGGGAGTACAAGGGGGAATGGACACAAGGGTTCAAAGGCAGGTATGGGAAGTTGGAAAGCACTAGCAGCGGTTCCCGTTATGAAGGCACCTGGAGCAACGGCTTACAGGATGGATACGGCTCAGAGACCTATTCGGACGGAGGTCAGATTATAAAAGTATTTGCTATGCACTTGTAGCAGTTAAATCACTAACTAACCGTGTTAAATGAATAGGCCTATCTGCTTTTAAAATAGTTTCTGTATCTTTGGGAAGTTGTTCTCTTGAGCCTGTGCTTCCAGTCGAGCCGACAGTATTTTGGCACACATTCATCTTCTATTAGGTAGAAGCTAGATTAATCTGGCAGACGCCTGAAACAAAACCAGTGGAAAACCGCTCATCTTTGCTGCTTATGTGATCTGTAAATTGACAAGAAACAGCACTCGCATAGCGGTCGGAGAAAACAGCCTATTAAATAGCAGAAAAGTGTTTTAAAAGAAACTCTGCTTCGACTTATATAACACACACTGTAGACTAACAGGGAGCCTGCTTGGCTCCGGAGAAGTTATGAAACGTATTTTAGATTTGCAGAATAAAATAGCAAAATAATCATTAAAACGTGCTCGACAGCATGCGCTTTTAAAGCTGAAAAATTCCCCGTATGAACTAATTTACCACGCGTATTTGAAGCGCAGACGCCTCTGTACAGTAAATTACCATGGTAACCGACCGACAGCAGGTCATTATGTCACCAGAGACTCTTCGCCGTGCGCGCTGATTGGCTGTTTCACATTCTTGTGTAATCCGCTTCCTGACGTGTTACTGAGATTAATGCGGAAAATAGTGCGATTTGGGCATGATTCATGACACTAGAACTCGTTATCCGGGAAACAGAAATGAACGTTTGCGTTCGCAGCGCACGACAAGACGTCCCCTTTTAGTTTGGGTCCGAATTAAATCCAAAGCGTAACGCGATGGACACGTATTCAGCAGATGACCATTTCGCTCGTAAAAGGAACTTTAATGTTTAGCAGAAACACTTAACAATAGCGAGATAGCGTCTGTCAAACGCTTCAGCACCCTGGACAGTTACTATCGCCACGCAGCAACTGTTACATTTCAAACAACATAAAGCTTCGCATTTATTCGAAAACGTGACCTCGCCTTTTCTCGAACGGTCCAAATTAATTGAAACAGAAATGTGAATAGTGTGTAGTCACTCTTGCATTTACTCGCCTCTTACATTTACTTGCATTTTTTATTACTTAATGTGTTTCAAAAGCGGCGACTTTAGAATTAATATCTCTTTGAAAGCTTTTTAATACAGAACATTATATGAAATTAGTATTTATTTAATGCACCTTATTTAAGATGCATAAACGACTCTCACGTGACGCCGAGTGACATTATTTTAAAAGACTAATAGTGAGCTCTTTAATGGCTTCATTACACAGCAAGGTTAAGAGTGAAAATTAACAAATGTGAATAGCTGCAATATGCAAATATGGCAGTATTAGGGTCCATATTGGAAACTATGCTACAATGAAGAAATGCAACAAATTGTATAATATTCCTATTCATTTTTGTCACTTTTGGCATTTAATAAAACAATTTTTAGATTTTCAGTAAATGCACAGTGTTTAACTTTGAGCTATAGGCCTAATACAGGCACAAAATGAATTCCCATTATCCATTCCATTTGTGGTTCTAGCCTATCTGATAATAGATTTATAAATCTCATATTTATTCATAATTATGGAAGGACATTTCTGCCACTGAATAAAAACATTTTTAAAAAGTTTATTGCAACTTTTTATCTCACAGTTCTGACTTTTTTTCCGAATTATGTAAAACAAACTCGCAGTTCTGACCTATTTTCTCGGAATTCTAAGATATAAACTCGAAATTGCGAGTTAGAAGAGTTATAATGAGTTATAATGTCAGAATTGAGAGAAATAAAGTCTGAGAACATATTGTTTTTTTCACATGTTTCATAGTGATGTTTGTCTGTTGTCATGTAGTGTATTGGAAATAAATTAATTTTAAAGGGCCTTTTATCCCTATTGTACAATTCACCTAAATAATGATATAATGATATGAACTTTTCTCTATGCCTGTTCCTCTCATAGGCACATACCAGGGCCAGTGGTTGAGCGGTATGCGTCATGGCTATGGAGTGCGACAGAGTGTGCCTTATGGCATGGCAGCCATCATCTTCTCCCCTATGTGCACCTCCATAAACTCCCTGCGATCCGATCACAGTGAAGGAGCCCCAACTCCAGAAGATGGCTCTGGAGTCAGTGGGGTATCTGGCAGCCCAGTGGGGCGTAGTGGCTTTGTACTTTGTGCTCAGAGTGAAACAGACAGGCACAGGAAGAGGAAAGGCCGCTTTCGACAGTCCATTCTGAGTGGTTTGAAGCTGCGGAGGTCTGAATCCAAGAGCTCTCTGGCCAGCCAGTTAAGCAAGCAGAGTTCCTTCTGCAGCGAGGCAGGTATGAGCACAGTCAGCTCAGCCGCCTCAGACATCAACTCCAATGTCAGCTTAGGTGAAGCGGAGGCAGGGGGCAGCGTGGATGCCACTGTCACCGAAACATATGCTGGTGAATGGAGGAATGACATGCGATCGGGGTGGGGTGTAAGTCATCGCTCTGATGGTCTTCACTATGAAGGTGAGTGGTTTGGAAACAAGCGGCACGGCTACGGCTGCACCACTTTTCCAGATGGAACCAAGGAAGAGGGCAAATACAAGCAGAATGTTCTGGTGAGTGGAAAGCGGAAAAACCTAATACCGCTCCGTACCAGCAAAATCCGTGAAAAGGTGGATCGTGCTGTGGAAGCTGCGGAGAAAGCTGCAGACATAGCCAAGCAGAAAGCTGAGATTGCATTGTCTAGGTAAGATATACAACTGAATAAAACCCAATATCAGCTTACATATGTGTAAAAAAATGGAGGAAAGGATGACTAATATCAAAGGAGAACCAATCTTTCTTACTTTTTTCAGGATGAGCCATGCTAGAGGAAAGGCGGAGGCTGCAGAAGGAGTCGCACAGAGAGCCCTGGAGGAGTGTCGTCTAGCCAGGGCTATAGCCAAAGAACTTTCCCCCTCTTTCCATCACTATGGGAATGGTCAGTGAAAAAAATTATATTTATACTTAATGTTGTAAATAATAACATACTTTCCCCGAAGCACTACTCTGTATCTGTAAAGCATATCCACATTTTTCTCAACGTGGAAATAAGCCTGTGGTTGAGCTTTCTGGTTCATCAGCCAGTATAGGTAAATATATAACAATGTGCAGTAAGTGGTAAAACTGTTAGCACTACACAAAAATGTAAATTATGTCATCATTTACTCACCCTTGAGTAGTCCCAAAATTGTATGAATTTCAGAAAGGAAGATATTTTTAAAAAAGTTTGTAACCAGGCAAACTTTTGGGTCACCACTGACTTTCCATAGTATTTATATTTTCAACAAAGTCAGCGGCGACCAAAACAGCCTGGTTAATATGCAATTTTTTCAATAATAAGCAGCAAAAAAGCTAAAAATAGCTGGACTGGAAGCTAGACCCATAGAATGAACAAAAGCGGCATCATGGAAAAGGTGAATAAGAATGGAACTGTTGTGTGCTAAACTGTATATTTGCCCAACATCAGCAACAACCAAGTCTTCTTCCATCATTGATTATAATGTTATTTTATAATTTGTCACTTAACTTGACCATGTCTTAATATTTCTGATTACTAGGACTAGAGTGCCAGAGACCAAAGCATCAGGACAGGAAAGAGAAAGACCTGGAGGTGGTCTCGACTGGTACAGACAGCCCTGAGCTCTGCACACCAGACACAACACCCCCAGCCCAGACGCCTGACCTGAGCCCAGTTCTAAGCAGCCCCTCATCACCTCCCTGCAGCCCACCTACTCATCGCACTAGGAATTCTTGTTTCATGCGACAGAGCGCTGTGGATGAACAAGGAGGGGCTGAGATTCAGGTTCTAGTAGAAGGTAGAGGCATGGAAAGCATGAGAAGTGGGGCCAACAGTTGGACAGCTGAGATGTATCCTCACAGAAGAGGAAGCAAAGGGGAGAGCAGTCGCTCCACAACTCCATCTTTGCTGGAAGAGGAGATCGGTCACGTTAATGGACATGAGAATTCCACAACTCATCACCCATGGGAGAACGGCTCCTCCAATCACAAGCCCATTGAGCATATGGCCCCTGAGAAGGTGTGGGATCAAATGTCCTCCAATCAAAAGCCCTGGAAGCATGTTTCCTTAAATCAAAAATCCAGGGAACATACAATTTCCAGGGAACGAGAACGGGAGCATAAACCGTCCAATCACAAATCTGTTGATTGTGACTCTTCCAAGTTCAAACCACAGGTGCACATATATTCCAATCACAAGTCAGCAGGTCATAATTTGTCCAATCACAAGACCAATGAGCATGCTTCCTCCAATCACAAACCAAAGGAGTTTATTTCTGCACATGAAAAACCACACGTTTCTTACCATTATAACCCCCAAGAGCATGTTTCTTCCTATCACAAACAACATGAGCATGTCCACTCCAACCACAAGCCAAGAAAGTCCTTTACCAATCATTCCATTGGTGAGTCTAGCTTGAATGCATACCAGCTGTCAGACCGTGGAGCCAACAACTCCACTCTGGAATGGACTGTTGAAAACAATTCCCAGTGGATCTCTTCCCATTCACATCTGCAGGAGAAAGAAGGGGAAAATGATTATCGGGTTGAAATGAGGTTCCAGCCCCTAGACTCCGTTTCCCATCAGAACTTTGGCTCTGGCATGAAATGCTCGGGTCTCCAAGGGCACAATTTGCAGAGACTACGTCAGCGAAACCATGAAGGCAAAGAATGGGGTCTTGCAGACAGGGAGGGGTCCATGGACTCTGTGCAGATGCTTGACACCTTGAATGTTGGGGTTGACGTGGAGGAATGGCCTTTGCACAGGGACATTACTCTTTCACCCCCTTTAACGTCTTCTCTGGAACCACTGGAACAAGAAGGAGAGCATCTGAACCTGATGAAGACAAACTCAGTAAGTAAACAGTGTGATGGCCTTTGGTACTAAAAGATGATTATGCTACCGTTTAATGGAGCATCATATTTTTGGTTCTGGTAGAAAAATCATAAAATCCAATTCCACATAAAGAAACTGATTTCTAACAACATAGTTTTAACCTTTGTAGACAAACTAACATGAGCTCTGAGGTTCTATAGTTTGATATATGATGATACATGCTTAGAAGCTGCAAGGCAATGTAATTAAAATTGTGTTTAATACAGTAGTACACTGGGTGTAGAACTACACTACCCATAATTCAAAAGAGTGCTCCCCCATTCAGAGAATTTATGCTCAAAATGCACTCAAAAGTGAGCGCTCATTCCCATAAAATTGTATTTTTGTATTTAAGAGTTTACTTTGGATTTTGTATTTAAGAGTTTTCTATTGTTTCTGGTTAGGCTCCCTCATTTGCACTACTTAGGGCTCTACGTGCTGTGTAAAATACTACTTTATGTATATTGCACTTGGAAATATTAGGAAAGAGCGCAAAGTATCTAATAAGGATCTGTAAACTGATCCTGTTACATTTAGTGGAATGAAGACATATTAATATAATACTTTTTAATGGTTTAAATGTGCAATACAGTGTTTTTAATATGATATTTTGCTGTCTTTCTGCAGGGCTCCAGCTCTGTCCTGGTGGTCATGGTGATATTACTCAACATTGGTGTAGCCATTTTGTTCATTCATTTCTTTATTTAATCATATGGCCTATAGAATGTCAATAACAGCATTGATCATCATCAAGAGTAAGATATGCACACAATGCACACTTAGCACCACTTCTTAATATAAGGAACCCAAAAATCACAGTAGTAAATGTCTGTGTAAGTTGGGCAAGTCCATGTAAATTGTAATCTTCTTTTATGGTTCAATTTATTATATAATTCCATTATAATCCATTAGTTAACTTTGCTTACTTTTTCCTCCATTCATAATAAAGGTCCATTTACAATATTCTGTAGAAATGAAGTATTACACATGTTTAGGTTTTTTAATATACAACCTGTCTGATATGTTTTACCACGTATTTAACAGTTACAAAAGATTATTTCACACTTATTTGTTTTCCTTTCAAATGCACATAGGGCAATTATTGAGTAACGAGACTCTGAAGATTAATGTGCAAAGACGGTCTTGTGGTTTTATGTACTATGATATAGTTGATGTAAGGTGCGATTCACACTTATATATATATATATATATATATATATATATATATATATATATATATATATATATATATATATATATATATATATATACCCTCCCCTCCCCATCCCCCACTGTATTCCAGGGTATAGCCCTATATGATCGCTGCAGACGCTCATTATATCATCCATAGAAATCAACCCTCTCATCTACATACCCAGATCCAACTCACCTATAAGTCTGTGGTAACAGCTATCTTAAAGGGCTTCATCATAGTGCATTCCCATTAAACTCACGCCATCTGAATCAGACAAGCCTGCAGAATTCTTCCCACGCCTCACCGAATTTCAGCACAATCCAGTCGTGTAGTTCATTTTGACTCACATTCGCCACTGAAACACTGCTATGCCAAACTCACTACTGAAGAACCTTCTGTGTTTTCTTGTACACCACATGATGTTACATCCGCTATGGGACATAAAAGTACAACAGAGGTGCAGCAGTGGCTGAGTATTCTGGCTCATACTCAATAAAGTTTGAGACTGTTACCTTATGACCACTGCTTTCAATATATATTATTCTATATTACTGAACAGTTAACATATTTTAACAAGTTTGCAAGATATCATTGATATGCTGAGTGCCTTTTTTAATTGAGAAACCATCCCAGCGAGCAGGTTATGTACTGATGACCGCTCATACAGAGGTCACGTGAAATGGTTTGTCTCTCTCCCACCCCACCTTTGAACAAATCAAGTTGGCTTAAGAACTGAGCCTAAGCCTGTGGAGATTTTTACAGCATGTTTGTTAGCCTGTTCTCTTCTGCTGTTACTCTGTGTGATTTTCTGCCTGTCTCTCTGTCCAGCAACTTAGATAACAATTGGGACTGAAAGCAGTGTAAAAATACCAGCTTATGTTTCTCAGTGGGACCTGACTGACATTATCTAAATTAATGAATGATAAACTGCTATTGTATATTTTATACTACTCATCCAGTGATATCATGTTGTGAGATCATTGCATGCCTAAGCATGCCCTTTCTTACGCAATGATTTATGAGATTGTTTCCAAGTTATGTGGAAAATTAATAAAACGTTTGAGGTTATGTTGTGACTTATGGTTGTCGAAGAAAACATTCGCATACACACACTCGCGCGCGCACACGTCTTGTCAGCTATCCTTGCAGGGACTCAAAAAAACAAATTTTGTATGATTTATTAGCTTCAATTTAACCTCAATTTAGGTCCACACCATGACATGAGTCCCCATGAGTCTGTGTGTATTCAAGTCCCCACAGCCACACACACACACACACACACACACACACACACACACACACACTACAATCAAACAAATAAACGCAGTGTTGCATTTTTATATCAATGAAAAGCCCTGGCAAAAAGATATTACAAGTAGATTAGAACCTATACATACATAAATAAAAGAAATTGTGATGCTAAATATGGAGTAACAAAAATTATTTTTGAAAGTGGTATGACGATGCCCTGAATGGTGGCTGTTGGACTGGAAGTCTCACCTACAGTTAAACATTTCTTATGTTTGTTCATTCTAGCGTGTGCATTAGCCGAACTGTCCTAAATTGTATATTTTGTTACTTTTTACTTGGTGTTTATGATACCGCTCTTGACAGATTTATTCAATTAGCTGTGTATGCGTGACTAAAAATATCCCAAGGGAAATGAAATTAAAAGTATAACTATTTAACTATTTAACTATTTTATTATTTAATTTTTATTATTACTTTTATAATATATACCTGAAAAAACGTTGGTTAAATTCTATATTAGACTATGTTGTCTGTCTGTAAACTTAATGGACCGATTTGTATTTCACCAAAGTGCACGGGATTCACTGATCAATGTCCTAATAATAGCCTATATCCAAACTTCAGGTTTAACAATAATAAGTGATATTTTATCATGCATACATGATTGGATTACTGATATAACAATCCACTAATTCCTTAAGGATTTCTACAGAGTATAGGCTGTATGCAAGTACTCCCGAAGTCAAACTAAACTGCAGACAGAAATCTCTTAGGAAATTAACCCCAGTTTGACTGTAGTAAAAGTGTAGTAACCACGTTTTCATCGTATTGATTAGCATTTGCACAAGGACAGTTTTAATACAAACGCCAACTGTGGTAATGGTTTAATTTGTATTAAAAGCATGGTTCGTTTTCGTGAGGGATATGCATTTCCTAATACTAACTCGCACATGCTACACTAAACACATTGCTTAAACGTCGCAGCGCCATTAAGAGGAAACGCCGGTTTCGTTATTTGATCGTTTTTAAACGTAACTACCCGACGTGTAATCGTCTGGCAGATCGAGCGTTTTGAACTGTTCGCTTATATAAAAGAAAATCTGTGATTTTCCATCGCCTTGATTCCGCCCATATCATCGGGGTGTCCGCCTTGTTCGAGGGGCTGGTCGTAGAGGTCCGATGCGTCACGTTTATTTGGGCCTTCTGCACCCACTGGCAGGAAAGCGCCCGATTTTTTTTTTCTCCTTGCCTTAAAACGTCCCGTGTATATTTATTCCAAGCGAGGATCATCGGGGGAAACGAGGTATCGAAGGAAAAACGCGACGCAAAGTAGGTTAAAGCCCAGCGAGGTGGCGGCTGTTGCCTGTTTTAACGCAATGGCTACAGTTTTAGCGTACTGGTAAACACGCTCGCGCGGGGCTTTGCGTATCATTTGCGTGCGGTTTATGCAGACGCGTTGTGCATTTTGCAGTCAGCGTTTTTATTGCACGTGTGTTTTGTGCGTCGTGTGAAAATGCAGCGATCGCAGACGGGCACGTTGAGGTGAAGAAGAGCATTAGCAGCGCTGGCTAGCCCTGGCTGCCGAGTGTGCGTCGGTCAAAAGCTAGCCGAAGTTTTCTTGCACGCAAACTGCGAATAAAAAGCAAGGAGACCGTTTTGTGCCAGACCTTACGCTGTGGCTTTGCATGTGGATTTTTTTATGCACGGAGCATGGCTTATTTTCTGCACCCGTCAAAGAATTAAGAGCGTCAAAGGAAATTCCAGATTTGCCCCATTTTTTTCCCCCGGCTAGCAGGCAGTCGGCATTACAAATCGTTCTGTAACTTTAGATTCTTACTGTGGGCATTGCATGGCGTGATTATTTGTGTTGTGTTAATATTGTATTGCATGTATATACTGTTCTTGTCGTGTGTGTGTGCACGTTGTAATGTAATTTTGATTTGGAAGATTCAGTTACACATTGGACCATAACAGTGATATGCATGTGATTGGTGTGGTAGCTTATATATGACTATGGTGTTTTTCCTTTATGAGTTTATTCCATAATAATTATTAACAGAACTCAGGGTTCCCACGAGATATCAGAACAATTATTAAGATTGCGAAAAGCCATGGATGATATTTTTCTAGTTGATCTGGGCTTATAATTATCAGCTGGAATTAGCTTTTTTCTCAGTGACTTCTCTTCTGCGCAAATAATTTAGTTTTGTGAAATTGTATTATTTTTTTAATAATAATTTTATCATTTGTTTTTTTTTCAGTCACTTTTTTAAATGTTGAAAAAATTGTTGAAAAAATTGAGGTAAACAAAATAAACTTTAATATAATTTAGCTTTTATTAATATATTTGTAAAATAATTAATAATTTATTTTGTGTTCCTCTTGAAATTTGAGTTAGAGCTGAGGCCCTCTGGTTTAGAACCATTGATGCAATGTAATAGCACTTGTATTATGATTCATAAAATCGGTAATTGGAAAAATGCATAATCTTGGGAAAGACATGGGAGCTCTGAGTAATTCTTGCATAAATGATTTGCTTTGTGTAATAATCCACTGTTTTTCTTATTGCAGGGATGCATATGGAGACCATTCTTTGTAGTTTACTGGAGACAATTTCAGGCGCCACCCCCTGGATTGGTATTTAACATAAAAATTCTCTTTGATGAACACTCACACCATGAGCAAGCTTACCCAAAATTCTTAAACCTCTCCAAAAGGCTGTTTTAGTATAATTTGTTATCTTCTAATGATCTGACTGGCACTTGTCGGAACATTTTTGTGCAATCGGGTCCTAAAGTGTTGATCCCTGAAAGCTGAATTCATACATGTACAGTGGAAGAATGACAGAAGCATGGCAACAGCAACATGCAGTGGCCCCTCCTCCCGTTGGGCACCCCCTCCTTCAAGGGGCAGAGAATGCTTTGGGCAGTGCTGCATATGGTATTGTCCTACAGGCAGACCCTGCTTTACAGCAGTCTCAGCATGGCCAGCATGCACAGCAGCACCCGCTGCCAGCTCAGCAGCCTCAGCTGCAGGTGGGAAGTGAAGGTGGCCACAAATGTGGTGCGTGTGGCCATGATATTTCGCACTTGGCCAATCCCCACGAGCACCAGTGCATGGTTAACCAGGATCGTTCGTTCCAGTGCACTCAGTGCATGAAGATCTTCAACCAAGCCACGGACCTTCTAGAGCATCAGTGTGTTCAAGTCGAGCAGAAGCCATTTGTGTGTGGTGTGTGCAAAATGGGATTCTCTCTTCTGACGTCTCTGGCCCAACATCATAATGAGCACGCCAGTGGAAACAATCCAATGAAGTGCTCCATTTGTGAAAAAACGTACCGCCCAGACTCCTCGTCCTCTAACCCTCAGCAGCCCTCTACTGCTGAGACGTCCAGTGATGGGGCAGCCATGGGTTCCTCTTCCACCACAGCTTTCCAGGGCTCCGACCGTCCATATAAGTGCTCGGTGTGCAATAAGGCGTTCCGCCACCTTTCTGAACTCTCACGTCATGAACGAGTGCACACGGGCGAGAAACCCTACAAGTGTGACACCTGCGAGAAAAGCTTTAGTCAAGCTTCTCATTTGGCACATCACCAGCGCACTCACAGCGCCGATCGCCCGTACAAATGCGCCGTTTGCGAGAAGACCTTCAAGCACAGGCAGCACCTGGTACGGCACATGTACGCTCACTCTGGCGAGCACCTTTTCAAGTGCAACCTGTGCGAGCTACATTTCAAGGAGTCGTCCGAACTGCTGCACCACCAGTGCCAGCCAGCTGGAGAGCGTCCCTTCCGCTGCACAGCATGTGGGAAAAGCTTCAAACGGCCCTCGGACCTGAGGCAGCACGAGCGCACCCACTCCGAAGAGCGGCCTTTTCAGTGCGAGGAGTGTCAGATGAGCTTCAAGCAGCAGTATGCTCTTGTTCGCCACCGCCGTACGCACAAAAACCCAGCGGACCGCCCTTTCAAGTGCAATCAGTGTGACAAAGGCTTCCTGCAGCCTTCCCACCTGCTGTACCACCAGCATGTGCACGGCATCGAGAGCCTGTTCAAATGTGCCGCTTGCCAAAAGGGCTTTAGGCAATCTGGGGAACTTTTGAGGCACAAGTGTACAGAATCAAACTCTGGATCGAACGCTGTGGAGAAGCCGTACAAGTGCGACGTGTGCGGGAAGGGCTACAAAAAGTCCTCAACGTTACAGAGGCACCAGAACTCCCATTGCACGGAAAAACCGCTGAAATGCTCGCTCTGCGGCCGCCGCTTTCAGTCCTCGTCTGATTTTGTGCAGCACCGATGCGACCCTGCCCGGGAGAAGCCGATGAAATGCGCAGACTGCGAGAGGCGCTTTAAATATTCGTCCGAGCTGCAGAGACATCGAAGAGTCCATACAGGAGAGAAACCCTTCAAGTGTCCCACCTGCGACAAGGGATTCAAACAGCGTGAACATTTGGCCAAACACGGCATCGTCCACTCCCGTGAAGCCCAGTTCAAGTGTGTCTGGTGCGGAGAGTGTTTTGGAGAGCTCGGGGCCCTTCAAGAACATACAGTTCAACACACTGCAGAAGGAGGGGGCTATCCTGCAACCTCGTGCATAGAGTAGCTTAGTGTCTTCTGTCGCTTCTTACAGAGCGAAAACACACTTTGCACTCGATAGCGACGTTGCGATTTACTTGCTTATATTTAGCGAAATCGTCCGTGTTACATATCCCAGAAGCGTTGCAGTAACTTGCTGGACTTTTAAGGAACTACGTATAAAGTAAAAGTCTTGATGTACTGCTGGGTAGATTTTGGCAACATTTTGCGTCTACTCCAAAGACAGAACCTTGCCTCATTTCTTTACCAACCACAGCGAGGAACAGAACCGCACACAAAAATGGTTGCCACTCAAAAATAAGCTTGTAAAAATGAACAATTTTGTCTCATGTGCAACTCATTATACATACACCATGCACTTAAGACTGGTGTTTTAGACAAAGGAAAAAGCTGATCGGTTTTACAAGGGACTGAACATTTAGGTTGATTTCTGCTCTGTATCTAACGTTCATTATATCTAAAAACAAAAAGAAGATGCTTTACTGCATTTATCGGTGACTGCTTTTCCAGACATCTTTACGCAAGATGTTAACAACCTAGATCTGTTTTTGGTCTCCATGCAATTGACCACAACTAGTTGTTTGATTGCATTGGTTTTGATTAATTTTCGCTCTAATTATTTGGCCTTGTAACTTTTAAATTACCTGCCTTTCTTCCAGTGTCTCCATCTCATGCTTCCATGTTAGATATGGAACACTGTATGGCCATCTGGACGATATACAGTAGTGATTGTATGTATTCGTAATGTATTACTCCCATCACCTAACCCATGATGTAACAGGGTATATGTATGCATGAATAGCCTAAATAATTTATACAGTTTGTTGTAATCTGTCATTAGTGCAAACTGCTGTTAACTTGTAGGACTCCACAGACACATGCACACACACACACAAAAAAAATTGCCATTCTTTTTCTCTAGTGCATTTTGACTCATCTCTTAACAATGACGCAATAGTTTGCAAGCAGTTCTGAGAGTAAACTTACAGTAGTACAAAGATTAACAGTTAAAAAGTAACTGCCAGGCAACAGAACAACAATGAAGTATTTTTGTTTGCAGATTGCAAACAGATGGTGTTGCGTTAGCTAAACAATGATGTAGAATTTGTAAAGTTATCTGTACATGGATGTTTTGTATCGCTTTGACATGAGTACAGTGCTAGGACTTAGTATCTGTTTGTGTATCCTCATACTGTAGACTGTGCATGTGATTGTTTCCTCTTGTGAGGATATGTCGGTTTTGTTTCGGTGGATTATTCTTTTGCCACAGACAACTTGTTCAGTTTCTCTGCCACAAATTATTTCTTTGATTGGTATTTCTTTTTGTGCTTTCCGAACTGAGTTAGTTGACAGTATAACCTTTTTGATTGGGTTAAAATACTAAACCACGGATAGATTTGGACGCAGCTTTTGTAATTATAAAAATAAAATGATTTTAAACAATTTCAAGAGTAAAAATACATGTAATATGTTTAAAGGAATCTAAAACGCAGTATTAAGTAGTAATAGTAGTAGTAGTAGTAGTAGTAGTAATAGTAGTAGTGTGTTTTTTTTTTTTTTTTTACAATGCTCTTACAATGCAGTGTCTAAATGTCTAAGCATATTAATTGAATCCATATTAATAATACATTGTATTATCCTAACAGCTTGAATGTAAACATTGCAAACATTTCTTTTTCCCTTTCGATGCCTATGAAAGCCTTATTAACATTAACGGCTTATGTGTCAGTATTGTTTGTTCTGTTACAGATTCGTGTACTCTCTTGTGCATTAAATGCAGAGACTGAATGGTGTCATTGCTTGTGAAGCAATAGTTTTGATGTCGAGACTGTTAGCTGGTTGAATCAAAGTATTATTCTTTCTTTCTTTTTTCTTTGTATTTAAGTAAAAACAGGTTATCCCACCATCTAGCACCTCCTCCTGTATGTCACTCAAGCCATCCCTTTAAATGTCTGTGTTTCTAGATAAGGCAGAGAAGAGACTCAATCTGTAAATATGCCATAATGTGTTGTCTTCCCCCATTATCACAAAGGTGTGGCATGTCATAACTACAAGGCATTTACAAATTAAATGTTTGTAAAAATAGCTAACCGTTGTATTATTTGTGAACCGGTGGTAAAATGATTGCAGACCACGTAGAAGACTGATTTGACCACAAAAGTGTAGACTATTTAGTATAGTTAAATATTAAAGAGAACAATATAATTTGGACATTAATACAGCTATCGTACATTTGAGTTTTTTTTTTAAATAATTGAAACGTAAACCACTTGTTGTTATTACACTTACACCGTTATGATATAGAAGTTTTGTTTTATCCCACCAAAATATGTGTGAAAGATATAGGACTGACTTTAATGCAGCATGCAGTACAGGATTATGGTATAAATGATATACGTGTACATCTTACAAATATACTACAAAATAAACTAATAAAATAGAATTGTTAAAGCAGAAAATCTGCTGTTTGGGATTTATGTTTGAAACGCTCGGTTGCATTTGGAATTCTCGGGACGCAATTCGGAGGCTTTTATTTTGAAAAAGACACCGGAAGTACACGCTGTGTTTCCGGCGACTCCATCTATGCGATCGCAAAAATCGGCAGGAGTGCTATCCTAGGGGTGATATCCGCCTACCTGTCAGCGGATCCCTCGATCGCTCACTGAATCTAAGTGGTGGATCAATGGGAGGAATTGGGACAGTCCATTCGAAGATTAATCGGAAATCTGGAGCCGCGTGTGGGTCGAAGTTGTAGTGGCCAAATAAAACCCATCCGTCGCTATCGCTAGCTTAGCGCGTTTATCCGGAGGGAACGACATTAAAGTGAGACTGCTGAACCGCTGTAATGAATATTATAAAAAACAGTGATGCTCAAACGCTGTACACGTCCAGAGACAATCGACCTACTCGACATTTCGGCTGTTTCACGTTGTTTACGTTCCGCTTTACCGCGTAGCGACGTTCAGCGGGCTTGACGGGTCTTGTTCTTCAATTAAATATTTTTCTTTCCCTCCCTTTGCATCGCTGTTCATTTACGTGTGAAATACGAGGGCTGCGACAGGCAATCGCGTGTGCGTACATTGCTATCCATTTTATTTATTTTAAAAATTTGTGTACAAACAGAGCTGTCCGATGGGCGTCATGAAATCCCTACTTTAATCGTTTAATAAGCTGGCGGTCCGTAAGCAAATACACTGGTTTCTGCAGCCTTTTGGACGCCCTTTGCTTTTCGCTTTGGCTTTTAGTAGCGCGAGCGTCAGCGCGAGGTCATGCGCGCCGCTGCTGAGCAGCTGTCAATCACAATCGCTCGCGAGAGATCGCATTGAAGAGGCTCGTTACAGTGTTTTACGCTACCACGATACTTTCTGCGGCATCTCACAGCAGAGACGGTCGGCTTGTCGCTGTCGCTTGGAGCGTCTCGTAGTAGTAGGTGGAGGGAAGGCGGATCGACTGGCCAAGCCCGCCATGCCCGGTCCGGTGAGCAGCAAAGCACGGGTGTATGCTGATGCCAACACTGTGAAAAGCAAGGAATACTGGGACTACGAAGCACATGTGCCTAGCTGGAGGTACAGATGCTATTTTAGCTCGATCTGTGTGCAAAAAAAAAAAAAAAAAAAAAAAACAAGCTTAAAAGTGCTGTGGTGGTGTTTCAGTGGAAGTAGAATGGTACTTGATTGAAAAGCGTGGCCAAAAAGAAAAACTGTTTAATTTATTTATGGCTTCGTGTGTCTTGTTCAGCAACCAGGATGACTACCAGCTTGTACGGAAGCTCGGGAGAGGCAAATACAGTGAAGTGTTTGAGGCCATCAACATCAACAGCAATGACAGAGTAGTCGTTAAAATCCTGAAGGTAAGAAGACCTGGTCTCTCCCATCAGGTTAAAAAAAAAAGATGTCTGTCATGAATGCACATGTACATAGAGCACATTAAATATGGCAAACGTGCTTGTTTGAAGGGAGGTGCTGATGATGATACACGGTTGAGTTTACCGTGTTTAGTGTGCTTTGCGAATGTGCATTGGTCAATGGTTATATGGGAGTAAAGGCTTAAATTAAATCTGTTTGTCTCAAACTCTGCTTGGTTCACATGGGCGTTTACCTTAAATAGACCGAACAAAAATGAATCGCGTTTCAAAGATGATCAAAAAAAATGTAACAACGCTTTCATTTTCAGTCTCGGCTGAGCTAACCTTTTTCGTTTTTGCTTCACTTTTGCAGCCTGTTAAAAAGAAGAAGATCAAGCGCGAGATCAAAATTCTGGAGAACTTAAGAGGAGGAACCAACATTATTCGTCTTGTAGACACAGTGAAGGATCCTGTGGTAAATTGATTTGAATGAATTTGCGCTATTGATATATGCAGTTTTTGCTAAATTAGATTAAATGAAAGCAGGCCCACACAGAAACTGTCTGCAAATTTGAATAGAATTGGATTTTGTGACATGTAAATGTTTTTATTACATATTTATAATGCTTTTATAGCTGCCAGATAACTGGATAATCCATAACTGCTTTAAAAACGAGGTTAATTTGTGTCGAAATAGGTAAACCAACAGACTGTCCGCTGTTTGTATGCATCTGTATTGGTTTATTTTTATGCTCTTTTGCATTCTTTTTTGTCTTTTGGTATTCCACAGTCTAGAACGCCAGCCCTCGTATTTGAATACATCAATAACACGGACTTCAAGGTACCCCTTTTAAAATAAATAATACGTACATACAGAGATTGTCATCAGTAAAAGGAGATGTACTGAAATGTGCAACGTTTTCTAACTCTCGTGATGTTGTAATTTGTAGGATCTCTATCAGAGACTAACAGACTTTGATGTCCGGTTCTACTTGTATGAGCTTCTGAAGGTGAGAGCGCTGTGATGTGGCTGAAATAAGATTGCGCTGTCATTTATTTTGAGCAGAAGAGCGTGATATCTGCTTTGTGTCTATGCAGGCGCTGGACTACTCTCATAGCATGGGCATCATGCATCGGGATGTCAAACCTCATAACGTCATGATAGACCACCAAATGAGAAAGGTAAAGTCAGATAGCAATACTGCGGATTGTGTTTTTTAGATCGGTGTTGGTGACCTGATGTATGTGTGTTGTTTCGTTCTTTTTAATTGAACCTGGTGTAGTTGCGGCTAATAGATTGGGGTCTTGCTGAGTTCTACCATCCCGCACAGGAATACAATGTAAGGGTCGCCTCGAGATCATATAAGGGACCAGAACTGCTGGTTGACTATCAGGTATTTAGTTTCTTATATTTGTTGTCTGTCCATATGCTTTTGAGGGGGAAAAACAATCCTGAAATATGTCTTTTTGTAATCATTACCTATTTTACAGGTCATGTCTTCAGCCTTATTTAGACAGTCAGGAATAGGGGTTTTTAAATGCAGAGTGTTGTTTTTCTACCGCCATGGTTTCTACCACCAACCACGTAAAAGCACCCAGCCAGATTTTTTGCATTTCCTTCTGAATCCATATCTAAGGTTACAAAAGTCAATTTTTTGACCACCGCCGAGCACCTGATGTTAACTGGTGCGCTTTAATGGATAAATGAAAATGTATGCACCACTAACCGGTTCACTTGTTTAAATGAGGCAGATATTTACATTATGTAAATAAATTTCCAGATCTTTAAAATGACATTCATCATTTTGAACTACACGTGTTAAGCTTTGTTTTCAAATTAAATAGGATATTTAATGAATCAAATAATGGATAGAATATTATGAGTTAAAATCTTTAGTGCAATAAATATTCAACAGCTTATTATTTTTTTTTTTTGCATTGCGCAAGCAAATACAGACAGCCGATAATCATGTGACTGACCATTTGAGCAGCGTCTTTACAGCTTTGCAGGATCACAGAAGTCACTCCTCTACTATAGATAATAAACCCCCATGCTAATGCAAGTGTTTTATCGCTGAGGTGCCAGGCAAATTTATTTGCACAGCCGTTACCGTGAGAAACTGTTTTTGTTGAACAGACAAGACAAGATTTTAGAAGCCAGTCATATATGGAGTTAATTATATTCCCACATTGCCATCAGCCAAGTCTCCCAATTGATTTTCAGATGTATGACTACAGTTTGGACATGTGGAGCTTAGGCTGCATGCTAGCCAGTATGATCTTCCAGAAAGAGCCATTTTTCCATGGTCAAGACAACTACGACCAGGTTTGATTTATTTATTTTTTTTAATGCAAATTATTACAATACGCAGTCTTAAAACATTCAGTATGCTAACAGCAGAATCTTTCCTGCAGTTGGTCAGAATCGCCAAGGTTCTCGGAACAGAAGAGCTATTCAGCTACCTGAACAAGTATCACATTGAGCTGGACACACGCTTCAAAGATCTTCTCGGCCAGTGAGTTTGCACGTTAACCTGTTTTTAGGGATCTTTGCACGTTTTGGTGAATTACAGTGAATTGTATCGTTGTATCGACGTTGCTAGAGTGTTCTCATTTTGAAACGGACAATATCTTTAGGCAGACCCGTAAGCGCTGGGAGAACTTTGTTCAGCCGGAGAACCAGCACTTGGTGAGCCCCGAAGCTCTGGATTTGCTGGATAAACTTCTGCGTTATGATCATCAACAGAGACTGACTGCCCAAGAGGCCATGGAACACCCCTACTTTTGTGAGAGCGCTTTTGTTATTTGCTTTGATTTGGTTGAGGTGTGTGTGTGTGTGTGTGTGTGTGTATTACATGCATAATAATTCAAATTTGTTTAAAAATAGTTTTGAAAGAAGTCTGAAGGCTGCATTTATTTGGTCAGAAATCTAGTAAAATATAGTAATATTGTGAAATATAATAAATAAAAAAATTGTACCTTTAATATGTTTATTTCAATGTTTTAAAATGTAAGAAATGTAATATTTTTTAAAACAGATATCTTTAATATTAAATTGCAATTATATTTTATAATATTACCTTTTTTACTGTGTTTTGGTCAAATAAATAAGTCTTTGAGAGCATAAGATGCTTTTAAAACACTTTGCCTAAAGCCTTTAAAGGGTATAATGCATTAGTTATTCATGATGTATGATTATAATACATTTATATGTTTAAAACGCACACTGTAACAACGAGTTAGTAAGTGTTAAAAACTATTAACTGCGGTTATAATTATTCATCAAATTGTAAAATGTTTTATAAGGAGCATTACAAGGCTTTTACACTTTTAGAATGCATTATGCTTTGCAAAAAAAAAAAAAGTAATAGCATTTTAATTTCTCCAAATTTTCATCCTCTCTAAGTGAAATCGTATGACTTTCCTCTGCAGATCCTGTGCTGAAGGGACAGCCTCTGTCAAACTCAGAAGGCGCACTGGCAATAAGCAGCTCAACCACAACATGATGGGCTAAAAGCAGGTACGCGATGTCACAAAGCTATCTAAAATGCCCTTTTTAATCGTTTCACTCATGGTGTTCGAATCTCTCTTCTAGGAAAACCTTTTTACCTCAACGTGTCGTGCAGAGACATGCTGCCTTTCAGGTGTGATGCTTCAGTTTACTGGAGCAAGAAGTTATTAAGCAACACAAGACTTGTACAGAATGAACACAACGGGCCGTAGTCCCTCTCCTACATTCACTTTGTATTAGTGCTGCTTGCCATCGTTATCTAGGTACCAAACTGGTGTTATTCTCCCACACCCCCCTTTTTTGAGTTGGACATCTCCATTTTCATTTTTGGAACAACACTGAATTAAGCTATGATATTATGACTGGGAAAGAATGCCTGCTCTTTCCCCATGATTCTCAGGCTGTTGATGAATGATGGGGGGTTCCCAATCCTGGTTGCATTATGTACTGGAAGATTGTGTTGTTCAATGACTTGCCCTGCTGATATGAGCTCAGATTATAAACTATAGTATTGTCAGGTATGGAGGCTTTACTGCAATTTATTGAAAATAAGATATATTAAATGAAACTGTTTTTAATCCGTCTCACGTTTTTTTCCCCTCACCGTTTTCATTTATTCAAGTGATAATCAGCTGTGAATGATTGTGAAAGAAATATATTCGTATTGTTAAATACTTTTAGTAACAAATTTGTCGATTTTACTGGATAGAAATATTAATATATTGTTAACAATTCATACATTAAAGTGTATTAAGATACAGTGATAATTCAAAGGAATAAAAATGTGATTTTTTTTTTATTTATTTATTTCTTCGTCTGAGCCTATTTTAAGAAGCTTAGCTTTGCGTCATTTGCTCATAAATAAATGGGTGCCATCAGAATGAGAGTAATACGCAGGACTCCAGACCATCAAGTGGTCTCGCGAAGTAAAAACCATCTTTGTCGCTTTTAAACATTTCTTAGTAATTTGTGCTTGATGCATGCATACCTTCGCTGAAAAAAAAATCATTGTTTTCAATAGCAGTCTGACCTTTTAAGCTGGAGACACCGTTTTGACCTTAAAACATTTTGATGGGCTTTTTAGTTTTCAGCATCTGATTGTGAAGGCACCCGTTTAAAAGACATCTTCAGCAGTACTCATTTTCAGGTGAACCGTTTCTTTAATTACGACGCGCTTCGCAACGTATTTCGTCTTTGAAATTAAGCACTCAGTGATTTTAGGGACTTCAGTGTACAATTTTAATAGGATAACATCAACTTATAGTGAAGTGTGCAATTTTCGTGCAGTACTGACAATGATTATAAATACAAACGGATATGTAATTTCAAGCATATACCATGTAGCAATGACATGACGCATGAGTTTGGAACCCATATAAGGCACATCCACATGACCTCCCGTTTTTTTTTCTTCCTGAGTCCATCACAATCTTAATATGCACAGTGAGGAAGCTGGCCAGCTGGACTGCTTTAGACAGGTACAAAAAGCAGAGGTTGCAGTGGCAACTCTTCTACAAAGGTGTCACGTCACATTAGCAAAGGTAATAAAGACCACCAAGGGTGCTCTCAGAAGAACACTGATTATCTCCAGATAGAGTACTGGCCCTGATGAGGAAAAAAATAGTGCCGAAGGGGGTGATTTTTGTTTTACAAGTGTAATTTTCGCTTTCATCAGATTCTCAATTTATAAAACGGAGTCAGCCTTGGTGTCTCTTTGCATTGCTTGCTATACTAAGTGAAAGAAAAAAAAAATGCATTTGCTACTTGTGTATAAAGCTAAAACCACGAACATTCAGTGTTTAACATGAATACAAGAGGTAAACAAATAATAAATAGAGAAACTGAAAGACTAGTAGAAGTGTTCATAGGTGTGAAACCTCATAAATACTGTGAGGGTAAATTTGATTTAGTGCTCACATAGTTCTGGCTCGAACGTGATATTAATCATTTTCATAATGGGACATGCCCATTATATTGAGAGTGCAGTTAAAATGCTACGTGACCTTTTTTTTTTGCTTCTCACGAATGTAGTGTTCGGAAAGGAAAACTACCGTACTGCATACAGTGTAGTTTACTAAAACGGTATGCAAAGCAATTTGTTGTTTACATTAAAAAATACACATGACGTCCAATCGTCATAATTACGACTATCTTGCATTGTTCATTTGCTAATCGATCAAGAGAGAAATGATGGTCGATACCGATTTTGGATGAGTCGTAACACTAGAAACACAAGGTACTGCACACTTTGACATGATTTACTACATAATTCATGTATTCGGTATATTTGCATACCGCGTATTAAAAAAAATAGTATGAGTATGGTAGCATGCCATTCCGAACACACATTGAGTTTGCAAGAATCCAAACATGTCTTTCATGCCTGACAGTCATATGGTTTTAAAACAGACAATCATTGTATTTGTAAACAGACTTTCTGAGTAATATGGCACTTAATGCAGCAAATTACCACGTCGATCGTTGGACACAACCATGCTGTGTGTAATACTTTTTTATGGATGATCATCACGGATCACGTTTTCATGAAAAACCATCCAAAATTATGTTGTAAAATCACATTTTTGCAGACAGTTTTTTTTGGCCTGGGAAAATCGAATGGTTTTGATGCTTTTTTGCAACTCTTTATGGAATGAGCTCTTGAAGCTCAGCGTCGCTCAGTTCGTTCACTGTGACAATGTGATCGAGGTGTTGAAGATAGCGTTCTTCGTCCTGCATGAAATGAGGAATCCTAGTTCCATTTAGAACAGCCGAATGCCGAAGTCTGTCCACATCTTCATAGGAAACCTAAAAAAAACAGTACATAAATAGGTATATATATTCATTATTAACTCAATACATTAACTGAAAAACAAATACTTTAAAAACATTAGTGTGAATAAGACCTGCCTTGCCAAGAGCAGTTAATATCTTAAAATCAATGTTCCTTCTGTGGCGTAAAATCCTTAAAATTCCATCGAGGTAGACCTGATCTTTACTGAAGCAACCTGCATACACACATACACATGTGCAAAAACGTATATAATACAAATTCAAACGGGTATAATAAAACTAGATAGTAAAGATTGACAAAACAATGCTGGCTTGAGAAATCCTGGCCAGAAAGTATATTGAATATCTTGAAAGTTTTAAGCTTGACAGAAAGAATTACAGTTTACATGCATCTTGCAGACGTATGCATGCCACCTCGGTAGGTGGTTTGTTTAGGTCTGTCGTTAACATGTTGCTAACAAACATCGTTAAAGGTGCTGTGTGTAGGATTCACGCCGAGTGGTTGAACTGGGTATTGCAGTCCAAATTCAAAATATTGTAGACGTTTTTTTTTTTTTTCCCCCCAGCCCCACCTACTCAGATTTGGCAGACATGCAGGTTGCCAGATTCCCGCTCACACACCTTTCGTGACTGAAATGAAATGCGCTGTTTTCCGGCAACTGGCAACCCGGGTTTCCGAAACACGATTGGGTGAACTGGCAGTGGGCGGGTTTAACAAACCAAAACAGAAACCGACATTCCGGGCCGGAAGGCACATTTATAATAACAGGAGAATAATTGACTGTAGCATTGTTTTTCAGATAAACAAGTATGTAAACTTGTTTGCAGCCATTTAAAAAACATGCTATGGTATTTTTATGCTTTAGTTGAGTCAAAATCCTACATACAGCATCTTTAAGCAATTTAAATTGTACTGTTAACATTCTTACATGTCTTAGCATGTTGTTAGTATGCTAGCATGTTTTGCAAACATGTTTAGATATAGTTATGCCTCATTCGAGTGCTAGGATCTGTTATAGATAGATACTGCTAACATGTTTTAGCACATTACTAGCATGTTTTACTATGCAGACATGCTGTTAACGTTCTCACATGTCTTAGTATTGTTGCTAGCTTTGACATGTATTAGACATGGGTGTGTCTCAAATTCTAGTAATAGATAGATCAGAGAACGCCGGCTTTCTCAAGTCAACACTTCACTTCTCAAGAGTTTCTCAGTTCTATTCTTAGCGATTAGTTCACCTGGTTTCGAGGTATCTGTCTGTCCTCGTTTGGCGCGGAGGCAGTATTCCCAGCGTACAGCAGGATCCTGGACAAAGCGAGCAATATGGCTGAACAGTTGGCTGAAGCTCATGTTTGTGGCATGGTATACAGTATAGTATAGCAGAGCGGCTCGCCAAAGGAAGGGCTGTTTCCGTAGCAACACGCTGTGAAGACTAGCGAGCCCCTCTTCGGTAGGATTAGCTGGTTTCAGTCCAAACTGCTTTCTCCCAACAGAAGTGGCCCATGGCTGCATGCTGTTATTCACACCCCGTAAGTAATGTGTGCCTGAGAGTGAAAGTCATAAAATTGCTGCAAGGGCAGGATTTGTACACAAAAGACTATAACATTAACATCAAGAACGATCGGTTGTCAACTAGATTCAAGCGGAAGAACGTCAATACTGTATTTCTTGCATAGCAAGATCAATGTCCTAACCAGCTGTGACCGGATCAAAAACAAGTGCCCTGCCAGCTAAGACCAAATGCAAAAGTGCTGCACAATGTGACAAACTGACAGCCAATCAGAACATAAATGTTACGTGATATACAGCACAGAGTAGATTTGACCACTTACAGTTCCATCATCCTACAATAACTGCTTTGAATGCATTTTTGGTTAAATTAAAGGCTTATGCTGTCGTGTATAAATGTAAATATTGTCGTATTTTATTCTATGGCATAAAATACATCAGTATTGCACCTTTGCAGATTTATTGTCTGGAATAAGGTGGCTGTTAGTACAATAACTGTTGTTTTCACTAGTAATATTACCAAAATGGGAATACAAAGGTCATCTGGGACCCTAAACGTCAGTTTGCCAAACAGGAAACTACATTTCGAGGCAAATATTGTTTTCTTTTTTTCAAAGACTTAAAGGGTTGTCGAAAGCATAATGGTAGCGATACATTAACGTGTATAAATAATAAACTTTGTTGTTCACAGAGGTTATTTTCTGTCGTAATCCAATTGGGTATTTTTACAAAAAAACAGGGTGAAGTTAACATCTGGGCTGGCCTACAAAAACCACATCTTCACAGCAACACTCTCTTATGAAGCAGTATTTGTACCTAATAAATTTCACTATACAACTACACAAATGCAATACGAATGAAACGACTGAAAAAAAATGATGCTTGACACAGTCACGCTGGTCAGGACAAAACATTTACGAATCGGTTTAGTATTAGTGCACGAAATACAATTTGAAGTGTGTTAAAGTTCATACCAATCTCGTGTCTAAGCATGCCCTCAAGCCAGTGTTGTCGTGCTCCGGACAAGTTAATAGTTAGTGTTGGTCGACATCTCTCCACCATCATTACCGCCTGAGACAGAAGCTCATCGGAGAGACTTACCACCACCTGGAGACAGAATCAGAGATCACTTTTACTGTGTTATGTGGCAAAACACTAACGCACGGACACTTGGATATATGCACACACCTCACCGACACAGCCCTCCTTCTGCAGGTACTTGCGTGTGGCAGCCCACACCTGACTCTTCGGGAGCAAGCTGCCTCCTGTGACCTCTTCAAAGTTTTCATAGGTCTCAAACTTCCTAAGCACACACTCCATGATTCCGACCGCCTACAAAAAAGGCACGAGATGAGACAAACGGCAACAATTTTTTAGAACTTTACAAACAACATTAAGGCTATATTCCATTCTTTTTGTTAATTAAAATTAAAACCAAAAACAAAAAGCTTGTTTTTTAGTTAAATGGAACAAATAGACATTATAAAATTAAATGCATTTATTTTTTTAAATATTGCTTAAATATTATATTTATTTATTATATTTAATTATTACTTATTTTATTTCAGACAGCTGTTATGCAAGCGAGCATTTCACTGATTTACAAAAATATCTCAAACTAAAACAAATACAATAGCATCTCGATACTAAAATATCACCGATTATCAACCCTAGCGACCTGCCAAAATAAACACTTAATACCACCAAATAGGCAGAATATTCGCGCAAGCTTTCAAGGCATCTTGTTTTATTCAAAAGCTAAGGCAGCACTGTACGTCTGTTGCCGAAAAGGTACTGACGAGCTGATTAAAATGGAGAGAAATATAGAAAACGTAGATAAAAGTGGTTTAAGCTAAATCAAAATTCTGTATTTTACTTGTATAATTTAAAGCGTTCATTAGCTTAGCAATGTGCAAACATGTAAATGCTACAGAAATGACTGTAACCGGAGTCCCTCATGCGCTATTTATATGGCAAACAGAGTTGCTCCCTACATAGAGCGTTCCAAATCGGTCTCCTTTGAGGTTTCTATTTGCATTAAGATGCTACCTTAAGGTCACTTTTTTTTAAACATCTGCAAAAATTAGTGGGCAAAAAAGGTCCACTGTCTATTGCCAATAGGCTAGTAATACGTGAAGCAACACTCTCACAGAAACCTCCTTCAAACCAAGCTGCCTTCTGTTGGGCGATGTGACAAAACAGCAATATCTGAATAAGGGTAATCTACATAAAAGTGTTCCCACTCATGTGTTCAGCTGACAGCAAGGTGGCTCACTGGACCTACACATTTTTGACTGTAAACATACCTGGCACAGAAAGAGACTGGAGCCCTCTCTGTATTTCTCCAAAACACTGACAGGCTCAGGGGAGGTGTACTCAAACTGGGGCTCATACTGATAGTTGGACTTAAAAAAGGTCTGACGCTCCTGTTCCAGGTTTAAGGGACGAAGAGCCACAAGCAGGCACGGCCCGCGAGGTGTCGACGGTGAAGGAAGTGGAGCGATGCCCCTGGCAATGTGTGGCAAGGAGGTCGCAGGTCTCATTTGACCCCTGGCAGCACGAGCGGCCGTCGTGGAGTTCACTGTGCATGTGCTCTCACTCCGGCGGAGCCAGTTCCCGGGCCCCAAACTGAGGCTCGTTAGGCTTCGCATGGGTGGAGAAGGGCCACCACTGCGCCACGGTGGCTGTATCACCTTCTGCGCTGGCTGCGTTGCTCTAAGCCGCTGTGGTTTTATTTCCAGACTGAGTGGCCTTCGGCAAGGTGGCGGTTTGGAAGGTTCCCTTGGCTGCGCAGTTTCTCCTTTATTTCGACCTTCTGTCTTCTGGAGCCTTCTTTGAGCCTGGGAGCAGCCGTCCCAAGCGGGACAAGGCTGCTCGTGAGGCCCATTGCGCGTCGATTTGTCTCTTTGGGTGATGCTGCTGGTCCTGGCTCTCGCTGGTTTGGGTTTCTCTGGGCTGGGCTCTGGTTCTAACATTTCTGAGACATCCTTTGCGAGCTCTCCTCCATTAGCCTGCTCCATGCAGTTCTCACCCAGATCCAGCACCATCGCTACATCCACGCCCTCGCCCACCGATGCTGCGCACCTGAAGGGAAAAACATACAGTACCTCCACTTCCTGATTTAACAGCACACAATAAAAATGGTATGTTTAAAAAGATTTTACGCAAAAACAACTGACTTTCGTAAAAAAGACAAATCTCGCTATACTGAAGATGAATGAATGAATGAAAGAAAATTTATTTAAATAGAATTTGATTGATTCTTATAATTAAGAATGCAGTGCAGTTTTATAACCTCATATTAATTTAGAGACTAGATGTGAATATTTGTACTTTTAGAAACAGGAGGGACTTTTAAAACATACAGTAAATGTAAAAAAACATTTCAAACAGTTTAAAACCTTGTTGAAAAATGAATGAATTAAGGAATAAAATTTGAGTGAATAAATGCTTATTTATTTAAATTTACTATAATACTGTTTATACTACCACAAGTCTGGCTGGATATCATACCATCAGTTCTACAACCGGGATATGGTTTTGCTTTTGGACAATAAAAGTAAACTACACTTTTACAATTCTGAAAGATTTTTACACATTTTGTAATTTTTTTATTTTAATTTTATTAAATTATTTATTAATTCTTTTTTTTTTTAAATGTCATAAAAGTGCATTTATTCAAGTAGCAATTTTATTAGATCTACTGGTTATGTGATTAAAAAGGTCTCGATTCATACAATAAAATACACCTCTTTACTCAAAAACCAGCAGGATTCCTATTTCAGGCTAATTTTAGAATAATAAAGTGAGCTCAGAATAGCAAAGAAGTCAGACTACCGCTTAAAGACAATTATGTCAGTGCATAACTGATGCATGACATCGACAGCTCTTGACAATACACCGCCGATTCGCCACCAATGAGCCATTTTAACACATAAAACAAATATGTATAAAAGACGCAACACATACCGCGCAGCGCTTCTTTAGAAATAAATTAACTTCGGTTCATTTTGGAATTCCGTCCATAATATCGGCGGCGGCTCTTCAACTTCCGTTCAGTAGGTCAAACGGCTGATAACGGGGTATAACGGTACATGACGCCGGGAACACTGGGAGTTCGGGATGGCTGGGATTGCGTTGCAGCAAATGACGCGCTGGCGCATCTAAATGACCTGCTCGCGTCGCGACGCTTTGCTGTCAGTGTGCGTCAGCACGTAAAGGGAGGCCGGGGCAAGTTGTCACTTTACTTACAGTAAATGTTTCTATTTTTAAAAGAATGACTAGAATTGACTTTTTTGTGTTGCCACATGCATATAAATATGTAAAACATTTCCATAATGATCCTAATTTGAAAAATGTAGACTCGTTGTCACAGTCTAAAGCAGCACTGATTAAATTAGGCTACATTATGATTTGGGTAATTAATGAATCGACTGAAATTACAGCATGTGTCTATCTCTGTCCTAAGAACACAGTTCAATCTATATATTGACATTATCAAGTAATTAGAACTCTGAAAGCTTAATTATTTGATTTTAATACGTATACGTGTAGGTTGCAGTCCTGTCTTCTGATTAAAATGTAAAAAAAAGTTTTTTATTTGTGTGTTCATTTATTTACCTACCAGTTGCTATATCAGTTACTTAAAAAGAATACATTTATTTACAGAAACAATAAATAATAGTATTAACAACTTTTGCATTTGAGATAAACAAGGGAAGACAGACAACAAAGTAGTAGTGTCATATATTTATTTTTTTATTTTTTTATTGCACCTTGTACATGAGAATGAGTTTCACAAATTGTAATATCCATATACAGCCTATCATATAAAATCCACATCCACAAAATAGCATCATTAAATAATTTGATAAACATTACACCAATGTAAGTATGGCTATGAAAAAATACTAAGATATTAATAATGCGAGATTTCTTGATTAATATTTAAATAGTAACATTAATTTCTTTCAAGCTTATTGCTGGTAGGTAAATGTTGGTTATGGTTATAAGGCTGGATGCTGTAATTAGAATAATTTTATATTAAACGCATTTGACCTAAAATTCCTTCATTCGATAAATTCCTTGGATGATTGACTTGCGTGACTGGATCCTTTAGCTTTGTTTAGCTTTGAGCTGGTTGTCTGGAGGAAGCGGTTTGCCTAAATGCTGTGCAGTGGTAATGCCATAGGACTCAGAGGCATACTTTTCCTTCACCTCCGGCCGTAGGCAAAATCCTCCTTGGAAGGTAAGGTCAAAGTATTTGGTCGGCGCAAATGAAAGAGGCTTTTCGGCAAATACACCACTCAGCCTTTCCCTCCATGCTTCTAACATGGCGTTTCTGCCATCTGGAGGCGTGTGTGCTGGACACCAGAAGATCTGGGGGACGAGGACCTGAAAGCCACAGAAACGCAGCACTCCATTCTACAAGAAAAACACATCATCTGTTTTTTTTTTTACATGTTAAAAATGGTCATATCATAAGTTAGTTCTGTGTAAAAGGCAAAAAATTATATTATATCTTGCAGCTTTGACTTTCACACACGCTCAAACAGCTGTTCCAGGTCCATTTTTCCTATTTATTTTCCTATTATCTCATTTTTAACATCTGCGTGCAAAGTTGATTCAAAAGTAAAAATAAACTTCATTGGGCTAAAGTCTAAAAATAGGCGTCATTTCGTATTGATTTAATGTGTAGCTCAAATCTGAACATTTAAGAACAGCGTGATATCCCTTTGTATTTAACAATCCTTTTATATCTTATCTCACCTGTAAAGGCCAGAGGGCAACGTTGACGTCTCCATGGAGGCCATCTGGCTTATACATGGACTCTATTCCCCCAGTGGTGAATGAAAGTATGGCCTTCTTATCCTGGTGTGAATAGTGAATGACATTTGAACTCGTTTTGATCACCGAAAACAGAATCTTTTAACGTCAAGCATGCGAAACAAGCTTTCGACTCTAAAGATTCAGACCTTGAAAACGCCGTTATCATACAACTTCTGCATGGTGAAGGCAAATCCTTGAGTTAAGACTCTGTCTATCCAGCCCTTCATGATAGCAGGTATGCTAAACCAGTAGAGAGGGAACTGCAAATATAACCCAAATCATATTATTTTCATCGTGAAATGTAAACTGTAATTGTGCATCACTCGGAAACCATTACCTGAAAGATAACGAGCTCTGCCTGCTCCAACTTGTGCTGCTCTTCTGCAATATCATCACTTAAATGACCATCCTGCCATGCGAGCATCATCTCCTCATTGTATATAAAGTGCTCAGGATTCTTCACGTCACCTGCAATATTGACAATAAAACGGTGCTCACTAATAACTGCAACTGAACCTATACCACGTGCACTTTGTATTTAAGGTAAAGTATTTAAGCGGGGAATTGTTTCAGCGAACTCCCACCCTTAATATCCTCTGCAGTCGCGGAGGCTTTGAAGTTCATAGCATACAGATCCGAGACTAGGACTTTGTAGCCTTGCTTTGTCAGAGCCTGAACCGCTACATCCCGTGCAGCAGCGTTGAATGAAGCGGGACTCTGGTGGGCATAAACAATCAGTGCTGTCTTCTGTGCTGTTTGCATACATACATAAAGGGAAAAAGAAAGAGTTCATTGGTGTTTGAGATTATTTACCCACAAGATATACTGTCGGGTCTAGGCTGAGAGATGACAAATTTACATTTCCCTTATCATCTTCTGGTCTTTGTTGACCAGCCAGATTACACAGGACTTTAAGATAAATCTGCACACATACTATTTCATAGTATTCATTTTAAGTAAAATATACTCATACTCATTATTACCCTAGGGCTCAATTTAAGCTGCTTCATTTAATTCCAAACAGCCGAAGAATGCTAAAAACTCTGCAAAGCTACAGCAGTTGAAGTCTTGCCTTTGATCGTATTGCAACGAGGTTGAGATTATTACTTGAGACAATGAATTTTTTCAAAGGGTGAGCACTGGCCTAGTTGCTTTGCCTGCTGAAAATTCTCTCACTTTAATGTCATTTCAAACCTATATGACTTTTATTTTGTAGAACATAAAAGAAGATATTTAGAAAATCGTCGTGTTGTTGTTGTCAATGGCCACCAAAACTGACTGGGTTACCAACATTCTTCAAAATATCTTCTTTTGCGTACTGCAGAGGAAAGTCATAGCGCTTTAGCTGATAAATGACAGAATTTTTATTTTTGGGCGCACTATCACTTTAAAATATCGCTATACAAATTGCTGTAATCGGTCATTTACAGTAAAGCACCGACCAACTGATTGAATCATTTAAAATAAATTAAAATGCACACGTAAGAGTATAAATTACTCACCCATTTCTCTAATTCTGCCCCAGGACTGAGGAGAGAAGCCTGTCGCTTTACAATGAGCTGCTCTTATAAGCTTGCCCCAGCCCTCGCGTGCACAGCGGTGTCTCCGATTTCGGTCTCTGTTATTGTATAACCTGTAAGTGGGCAGGAAAATTGATTGGTCATTCTAGATAAGTGAAGAATTACACCTGAGCAGACAATCTGCACACCTTGCACATGCTTCTCGGTGTATGCTAATTGGTTGTTCTGTGTAAAGTGTGATGTAAAATAACATTAACAAACATCAGGCTACAGATTGAAACGATTTTAAGAGAAATGATACTAAATTATTTTAGCACTTCACTTCAAGTTTCAGCTGATTAAAAAAATTTCATCTGGAGCTGTCAAATCTGCTATCATAAAAGAATGACATTCAAATTAAATGCAACACTAAAAAACACCCAAACCGGTTTGTCAGTGAGATCGATATCTGTGAGTAAGGGAACTGAATATCAGGTAGAGCAGGAAAAAGAAACCAGAGAGCAGGAGGTGTGGTTTAAATGGTTAGTTTGTTGTGCGTTGGCTCAGTCAAACTGTAATAGAACCTCAGGTGTAAATGCAACCGAACCCATTCCCAAAAGGGAACAATAAGTGTCATATGAGACAGAGGTTCATCACATGGTGCCTGCAAATTTCCATCGGCGTGACTATCTCTTTGGCTACCCGGTTTTTTAATCAGTTCCAACTCGAATTCTTTTATTATGTTCGTTTCACTTCGCAGCCACACTATGAAGTCAATCTTTAATGAAAAACACACCCAGACACAGCCATTTCTGGTCAGGTGAAAAGGCAAGAGGGTTAACAACACTTTTTAAAAAACATAATATATAGCCTGTATATTCTGTACATATGCTAACATATGCACATCCTTAAAAAAGCTACTTTTTTGTTTAGAGAATATGGTAAACGGCTGTTTAATATTGTTACAATACGTTTTTTATTTATTGTGCATTATATCATTACCTTAACAAATAAATGCTGTCGTTTTGCTTAAAAACACTAGGTGTCCTTCTTTGACAATACAGTGAGAGAGTGGGGGGAAAGTAATATAGTTTATATGTCTTCTATATATTGGTGTCATTCAGCTGATGCTGTAGTATGATATTTACACTTGTTTAAATATTTAATACATTTCTGCAAGTATCGGATCTAACCTGCTTATAGTCAACAGATATTTCTCATTTTATGTGTACGAGCACGTCGTAGCTACAGATAACAGAACACTACAAGCTATTTTAATAATCACTCGAAATACGCATGCAATTTTAAAAAGGATAACGTTTAAGAATTATATGCGATCTGGTTCGGACTGAGCATGCGCACACCAAGTTGTTTACTTGAGCCACAAAGTTACAGCTTTTATAAACACCCAACAAGTAAAACGGTGCATGAACGATGACTTTAAAAAAAATACAACTAATAAATCTGGTAGAAGTATACAAAGAGTTGTCGATTTTATGCACATTTCTCAAAAACGCGTATAAGCAAACATCGCGATAAATACATGCACGTATTAGTCTTAAAAACAATTATTACTTACTTTGCATTTATGCAAAACGCCTCGTATGTAGACTGTGTCGCTACAAAGATGTGCCTTTTTCTCTGTTGACCAGATTTACGATTGCAGGGCAGACTGCGTGCGGCCGATGGTTCTTCACGCTGATTGGTCTAAATGCGGGCGCTGTGTCATGGTGGGGAGAGTCTAGCATAAAGAATAAGGTTCAACCTTGATTTTACAGTATCATGTGTGACCTAAATGTTGCCTAAACCTAATCTAACCCTGTCATAAAACCTACAAGGAACATGTTTAACTTAATAATAATAATAACAATAATAATAGGCTAATAATAACAACAAATAGCCTAATAATAAGAATGTAAAAACTACAGAGTTGACATGTTCATACAATTTGGATAAAACGCACAATGTATCAACACTCAACTGAGGCCTTCAAAGATGATGTAGTCTTCTTTTTTCTTGTAGTCCAACCTGGAGGTTAAGAATTGTATGCAGTTCGTGAATTTAACATATATTTGTGATGCCCTTTCATTTTAAAGAAGGAAGCATTCATTTCAATATGCGGCAATATGGCACATCTTTAATATATTAGTGTTTAATATTAAAATAATATTAACAATGGTCACAAGATACAAAAGAACAAACTGAAAGCTGGTCGCACATTGCATAAAAAGTGCATTATATTTTTTTTCACATTGTTAATTCACATAATGACTTAATCTATGTTGGAAGAGTGTGAATAAGAAAATTAAACGGCAGACCAGGTGGAAGCATGCTCCCTCAAAAGTTACTGTGCCCTTCCCTTCCCCTATCTGCTGAACGTAATCAAAAATAAACGCACAAAGCCAGCAAGCATAAGAAAGCGTGTGCATGTGATTACATGCTTTTGTGATTGTCAGAGATTGCATTCTTCCATTCCACTTCCACTGCATTTCATTCTGTTGTACCATAAAAGACACTCTGGTGCATACACCAGCAGTAATGCACTAGTTTGTTCGCTGAAAACTGCCAATAAACACTAAAGAAGAAGAAGATAAGGTTTCGCGCTGTTGCAGCGTGGCACTTCTTTTTCAGCTTTGCGTCATGATCAATTCAAAACAAGTGGTGTACCACTGGGTTTAGGTTTCCTGGACAACATACACACATGTGCTAGTTCATACACACGGCGTTGCGAGTTACAGAAATGTTTAGCTAACGTGGCGTGCTGTGAAGCACAATGAGCCATGCTGAACTTGTGGTTACATGAATTAGCACACGCCAGGTTTCAAAATACAATTGCAAGGGGTGCTTGTGAAATTTTGGAGGGCGTTCTAGCCTTTAAGCACATGTATTTTAAATAATCATCCTGCTACAGTTATCGCTATGCAGTTTTTAGCAAGATTATTTTATAGAAATCTTTCATTCAAATTATGAATGGGCTATATATAGACTAGGCAACACTTCTTTTTATAAGCACTAAAAATCTCTCACTCATCTACGTTTATAGTGATCAGTTAGTGCCAAATTGTCCCCCACCTGTGACCGGAGACGCTGAAATAGGCTCCAGCCCATTACCTGCAGAGAAAGAATCAGTATAGGAAATGCACGTAGACACTTGCCATATCAACAGACAATTCAACAGATAATTTTTTTATTTAATTTAAAAACTGGTATGGTATTTAACAGTTTACATAAACTAGCAAAACTAGCAAAAGGTGCTAGCCAGATTAAAGTCCCAGTAGCTCCGGTTTTACTATTAGAACTATGCTATTTGATTATTTTAGCTACTTAATTCCATAGATATATAACGTTTATTCTGTTAAGGAACCACAAGAAACATGTGAATAAAAGCTGAGAGAGCTGTTGATTTTAGTATTTTACCGGCTTGTTTGTGTCTGCTGTTCTATACATGTTTGATCAGAGAGTATGTGTTCAATTCTGTATGTCTGAATGTGTTTCTTTACCTGTTCACTCACATTGGTTTAGCTACGCTGAATAGTTGTGTTTGTTCATGTCGTAACGTGTCCCTCGCGTTACAACATGTCCACGTGCGGCATTTTTCACATTTCACTTCCATTCTTTTGAGGTAAATAAATGGAACACACCGTAGTAATGAAAAATGTTCACACATTTGCACTAGATATGTGAAATTTATGTGGGAAAAAAAAAAAAAATATATATATATATATATATATATATATATCTGAACCCCAAGCTCTGCCACTAACAAAGTTCAGCCTCTGATTTTGACATTTTATGTTAGATATGTTTCACAAACTGAATAAACCTTTTTGAATTTTAAAGAATTAGTTAGAAACCACCTTTTCCGGACACATGAAATCACATGAGGTGTTACTGGTGTAACACATGCTTGCAGAATAAAATATGTTGTTTCATTCTCCTGCAGTGGGATTAAACCAGGGCCCGTGTTCATGAAAAATCTTAGCGTTAAGAGTTGCGTCTAGTGACAAAAATCTTAGAAATGTGGGTGTTTCCTCCTCAAAATGAAAGAAAAGATCCTAGTTAAAAAAAAATGTAATTCATCTTAATCCTCAAAAGAGGTCTTAAGGTCCGAAATTGTTAGGACTGTTGCTGCTGGCCTAAAACACGTCACATACAGACTGCTTATAGACCAATTCAACAGGTCTACATTCCTTTTAAAAGTGCATTCAAAACTATGTCGGTACAAAGCGATCGCAATAATTTGTTTAATCCTGCTGTTTACAATGTCAAATTTAAAATGATATCCTTGTTGCTCCGCGGTTGGGTGCTCGCTCTGGAACTAACATTAATTTATATATAATCGGAGATTAAAGCCAATAAATTTCAGAGAAACGCACCATAATAGCAACTAGCAAATCTTGCGCACATCTCCTGTCAGGTACGGTCACCCGGTGTGGTTTAGCGTGGAGAAGCACTCGATGAGAAGATAAAGTTAACTTTATTTTAATCATGCACACATAAAGGAATAATACCTCAGGCAGACAGGCAAATAAACTAAACCACATCAAACATCGACGAGATCGGACAAATGGAGCTGAAACACACAGGGAATAAATACACAACGTAAATACTTAATAAATGAGACACAGGTGAAGACGATAAAGACAATTAATTAAAGTAGGTCACAGAGCACATGGCACAGGACAAAAGCAACAACAAAGAGTCCAAAGTACTATAAATACTAGTGTTATTTTTAAATATTGTGCATTAAGTTAAATCATTGCTTTCTACTTTTGTCTCGATGAAAGCCATCACCTGTAACGCAAGACACTTAAGACAGTGATTCAGGGAGACAGGAAGAACAGCTGATCGTCCTGCAGAGACAAACTACATGTGACCATATGAACACCCAGATGTGTTTAAGAACTTCAGGATGAAATAATTAAAGCTACTTATGGCCAGGCCAGATACAGACTGATCACATATTAATCAATTTAGAAACAGCTGAAAGCCAGAGGATGTCCTTTGTTTCTATGCAGTACTGGCCATAATTCACACGTTACATTACTATTAGCATTAGAGTTATTACTATTAGACATATTATTATTTTAATGGTTTTGAAAGACATCTCTCACGTTCACGAAGTCTCTTATGCTCATTACGCCTCTATTTGCTTTCAAAAACAGTAACATTGTGAAATATTACGTTTTAAATGGTTTTCTTTTATTTTTATTTATTGCAAAGCTGAATTTTCTCTTGAACACTTAAGTGTCACTTGATCCAAAAATCACACTAATGTGCTGATTTGATATTTTGTAATTTTCCGTGTTGGAAACAATTGTGCTGCTTAATATTTTTCTGGATCCTGTGGTACTATATACAGAATTGATTCATTTTGAATCAATGGAATCAATGGATTTTCGAAATACACGTCTTTCCTAACGGTATGTCTTTACTATCGCTTTTAAAACCGTCATTGCTGAATGAATATATTAATATTCTTTCAAAAATAAAAAGACTGTCCCCAAACTTTTGAACAGTAGTGCAGTAGTTGCAAAATATTTCTATTTGAGATAAATAGTATTCTTTTGTTTTTCAAAGAATCCCAAATTTGACGGCTCAGATAGAGCATTCAAATGTTTTCTAGCGCTGTTCCTTAGTAACTAACACATTTTAAAATGAATGAAATCAGTAATAATGGCATATAGTGACTTTAGCATTTTAATGTACATGCGTGTTCTTTAAAGCTGCGGTGAAATGAAATGTACAATCTTGAAAAACGCTGTACAATCTGAAAATTAATATTTACTTAGATATATAGACTGACCCGGCAATGCAGGTGAAATGTAAACTAATCAGCTCCCTGGGACATGGGATACCGTTTGTCTTGGTTCAGATTAACCCAACACAAGACTGATATCATCCATAGTACAAACAAATGATCCTTCCTATCTCTCACACACACTGCATAAATCAGAGCCATCCGGAAGACTCGAGACATCCTGAAGACTCATTTGACTGTTTTTTGTAGATTTGGGCCTCAGTCATATTTAAAGGGCAATTCCAATTACTGTACACGTTTTTTGAAATAACTCAACTGTTACGTTTTTACTGTCTGTGTTCATGTCTAGCCCTCTGGGTTGAACTGCGTTGTCAAAAAGTTGTGGGTCCATGTGGTGTAATTGGTTTAATCAATTAACTGCCTTTGAGAAAATCGCATTAACTGTTATCGCATTAGCCACATTAGCAGCAGTTGCTAGTAAAGAATTTGAACTATGCTTCTAAGACTAAGATAAGATCTGTTGCTAATTTAGGAACTATGCAGAAGAAGTTTCAGTTTACGCATTATAAGCTTAGAGTTGTTAATAAAGTTGGTGCGCTCAGGAGTTGGTCAGTTGTTAACAAGGCTGACTTCACTGACTGAAACTTTGATCATAGCAGATTACGCTACTTCTTCCAGACACCTTGAGCTAGGACAGGGCGGGTCTACTTATTTCCATCACCTGGAATGAACTCCAGACAATTATACCTTCTTCGAATACCATGTCCATCACTGTCACTAAACCTGCTAAACTTCATCTTATTAGTACCTTCCAAATTTGAAACATGTACATGTATTAACTTAATTATATATATATATATATATATATATATATATATATATATATATATATATATATATATATATATATATATATATATACAGCTCAGTAGGTACACCTCCATCTTACACATATTTTACCACTTCTCTTTTCTTTTGGTATCAGTGAAGCAACAGACACTCTGGGCCTTTTTACACTTGGTCACTTCATGTATTTTCTCAGATTAACTAACTGATTCGTTAAAATAGTTCCATTTACAACTGGCCTTATAAATTGGTCTCAGCCAAACAGACGTAAATATGATTTTGTCCCATGCTGTATGCAAAGGTTTGTTGAGTTCACAGCAAACAAAAGCAACAAATATGCATACAGTCTGATATGCTAAATAAGATTAAAGACCGTAATAGGAGTGGCATCAGCACTTATGATATAAAATAGTCTCGCTACTTTTAGTAGAGCAACCGGTATGTCACCGGGCCAATTCTCACCAGTACCATATAGGGGTTTGCCAGGTGGCCAAGAACTTGCAGGCTGCATTGAGGACTAGGACCATAACACTCTCTTCATGCTGGAATTCCTGTGGTTGGGCTGCCCGGCTGTAGCGGCGCTGTTGGGCATTGGGCGGATCGGGAACCCCATCTGGGCTGGATGGAACCAGCGGGAACTCAGGACGGCTGGGTACGGATCAGCAGAAACTGGATACAGGGCGGGGGCCAGGTCAACCTTCACTACACCTGCAGCACAACGAGGACACCAGTTCACCTGTTTATTTCAGACACCTCCTTAGGCACTTATTTTGTGATTTGTTAATAAAAAATGCTCTCCAAGGCCTGACGCCACACCCACCGTGTCTGTTGTTTGCTCCTCCTGTCACAGTTACATTTTGGATTTATTATTATTATGTGTTGAAATAATGCTTTTAAAAAGTTCCTACAGGGACATGATATACTGTACATTAAAATATGCTATCAGCATTTCTTGTGGGGTGGGTGATATGGCGTCAGGGACATCTTAAATAGGCAGTATAATGTGTACTGAATAAGCTAATCCTAATGGCAGAACACAAACCTCAATCACAGGCCACATATTTTACATTATTATCATATTTTATCAACTCAAACTTTTGTGTTATATACACAGTGCAGACAATGTTTAGATGATTAGTAGAATAGAATCTAAAATTATTTCACCATTCAAAGTCTGTCGTTCATTTGTCACAGACACAATATAAATCATTCATGAAAGAATTATTTCATTACAGTAAACAATTCATAGTTTAACAGTTAGTTTACATTATATTTTTCCTGCCAGGACTTGCTCCTGACTCACCAGGATTTTACTAGGAAATCCAATAGTGTGAAAAAAGCATGTACATTCTTCATGACAACTACCTCTAAATATTAAAAGTTATTAGCATCACTCAATAGGATTCAGGTGACGACTTTGACAAGGCCACCCCAAAGTCTTCATTTTGTTTTTCTTCAGCCATACATAGGCGGACTTGCTGGTGTGTTTTGGATCATTGTCCAGGTCACAAACAGGATTTTTTTCTTGTCCTTCAGGATTTTTGCACTTCATGCAGAATTTATGGTTCCACTTATCTCAGTCTTCCATCACACTACCGCCACCATATTATACTATTGGCACTTTTTCTGAAATGCTGTGTTACTTTCTTATGCCAGACACACCTTCCAAAAAGTTCAACTTTTGTCCTACCTCTAAATACTAAAAGTTATTATCAGTAAATAAAGTGTGACTGACTAGCCTCATATCTTGCCTCATATCAATAATGGTACTGTCTTGAGTCCTGGATGAGCCAGAGTTTGGATGTTCTCCCTATTTTGGTGTGAGCTTCCCCCCAAAAAGACAAAGACATGCACCATATAGTTGAGGATGTTAGCCCTGCAATGAAATTACCTTTTAAAGACTTTTTTCTGCCTTTCGTATTTTTGTTGTGTTCTGTATAATATAATATGTGCTTTCTGTCTCAAACAAGAAAAACAAGAGTGTGGGACACATGGTATTTAAACAGGAACAATGATTTACTTGAACGTCATACACTCTTGATCTAGCACACAGTACAACAGGTCCTTTTTGTTTTGTTCATTTTCCACAAATATTAACAAACATTTTGAATATACGATATTCACGAAAGCTTTTTAAATGGCATCGCTTTCTTTCCAAAACCAATACATTTTGTTTAACAAATGCCTTAGCATAAATGGCGTCTCCTTTGCATACAGTAAAGAGCTCAAGGCTAAGGATTTTTTTTTTTACTGACGCAATTGGGTCGGTGGTTCAGTCTTTTGCTTGCCCAGCACACATTTTCGCTGGCCCTGCTGTAAAAAATAAACTTAATAACATGTGTTTTTTAATAACAACATTTTTGATGCAGTTAAATTGTACAATTCGTGATTCTGATTTTGATATCACGGTAAAAACCACCAGCCTAACAAAAAGAGTTCAAGCTTTATTAAAGACAAATGAAAAGTCAGTAAATAAGATCAAATGAACGCATTACAAACAATAACACAAATAAATAAACAGCTGCGCAAAAAACATAAACTGAATAGTCAAAAGTGAAATAGCATTGAATTATTTTGCCCTCTATGAATTAATAAAGATCATTCATTGTTAAAGGTATAAAATGTATTATGAACAGTTATGTTTCTTTTTTTTTCTTGATGAAAATAATCAGTTAAGTACCAAGTAATGTTAATTGAAATTATTCGTAATTTATTGCTATTTCTATAGCTACGTATAACATTTGCAACCAGGACACCAATGTTACCAAAACTAACATTAGCTCTGATAATAATATCCATAACCAAATATGTAGCAGCACAAAGAGAAATACTGAAGAACACGTTTAAAAAGTGTGTTCAGGTTTTTATTGTTTTTGTCACACTTCTCAACATGACGGCTTTCTTCTTCCGTGGGGGGTTTGGCGTCACAGCAACTTTGTTTCCAGGTGAAACACTACTAATGTGACGCCCGCATCTTCTAGAAACCCTGTATAAGTGAACCAATCCAATGATCCCAGCTATGTGCGCAGCATGCACAATAATTGGTATGGGAAATACACAGTATCACAGGAGAGACAGGTGTTTTTTCCAGGGAACGGATTTATTCTTTTAGGCTGCGAAAGAGCCTTCAATCCAAGTTGTCTGTTTGCAATAAAAACACAGAAAAGAGTATGAATGAGAGAGTGGTTGCTTGCAGAAGCCGTGCTTGCAAATGTTTATTTTGCTTGTTTGTTTTTTTCATATGGCTTCACGCCATCACTCCGCCCCCTGAACCTTCCCTTGACGTGTATCGCGTTCTCTCATTGGCTGAAGGTCATTGCTGATGCATTTTAATCACATTTCACATCGTAGAGCTGTGGGTTATTATTGATAACATGTCCTTGTCGTCGCTTCTCGCAGATCAGGCCTTTCATAACACACTACGTGACTGAGCACTGATTTGCCTCTGATTTTGTACGTTTCCAAGCAAAATCCGGGCTGAAACTGGCAGCGTGAACCCAAAGACACATAATTAAGGTGGGTTTTTGTTATAGCCTGTTGTCCATGCGTATAAAGACAGGCCAGCTTTGTTACAAGTCATGTGACCATTACGCAGATTTAGCTATTTGTTGTTAGCAATACGGACCAGGTTTCTGTAAATCCTTCCAAAACTCCACTTGGTCTCTCATGCTTCGTGTCGTTGTGGCGATGAGTTTTGAATAACGACAACGGTTGTATTCTACAGGGAAGACGTTGAACAAGGTTCCATCAGGGGGATTGGTCAAAGCAATTCCTAAATGAGTCATGCATAGACCTAGAAACACATCCTCTATGTAAACCGGTTTGACAAGTTGGGCAGCCTTAATAAGTTTCTCTGGCAGGTCTAGGGTGAAAATATACCCTAAGCCTAAAGCGTAGGGTGGATAAAAAGCTGGTTCGTAAACAGTTTTTGGAAGATACCATTTAGAATGAGGATCTCTCAGTACCACTGCATTCCTAGCCACAAGTCCAGTCATATAGCTCTGCTTTGGCACGGACAGAAGCATTTTGACTAAGGCTTTCACATTGAGAAACACATCAGAGTCAACTTTCATGGCGTAGGAGGCATTCGGGCAGTAAACATGCAGCCATTCTAGCATAATAATTGTCTTAATGGTGAGATTGTAGTAACTGTCCCAGAAATCACTTTGTATAATGTCATGATACTTCTCACTTTCCTGTAGCAAATTTTGTTGAAGAGTTTCGCTTTCTTCCGAAGCGGGGAGACCCAACAAAAACAATATGCTAACGGTCTTGTCCCCAATTAACCTCTCTGATCCCCAAGTTGAACGAACGGTGTCACGAGCAGCTGCATTGCTTGGAGCTACCGGCACAATTAATATCACAAAAGGGTTCTCCTTCTGGCACTTCTCTGGCTCATTCAAAACTAAATTATACGTGTGTGGGTATGCCACACAATATGGTTCCGGAGGCTTCCACGGTTCCGCAGAAGTCACTATTGGCGCCGCATTCAGAGAATCGTTGACCATTTTAATGGTATATTTCTCTGGAAGAAATAATCCAACCGTTACAGCCCAGGTATCTGAGAGTTCATTGGGGATGATGTAGTAGCACAGGAACAGGACCAGGAAAACTGTGAATATAAAAAACGAACGAAGAGATCTGCATCCACTACTTGATGAGCCATGACTAAAAAGAGAGGAAAAAAGACGTTTGACCTATCTTTTGGCATGTTGTGTATTGATGCATTCGTCTAAATATACTTCTGTTATCATTGATACACACAGTCACGCTGCACGAGGTATATATCAATCAATCAATCAATCAATCAATCATTTTTATTTATATAGCGCTTTTAACAACACAGGTTGCATCAAAGCACTGTACAGTATAAGATATATGATAAGGTGCAGGAGGTGGATACACCACTTCCAAAAACCCTTTGGAAATTGATTCGTTAACTATAGGTACATTTCCTACAGCTTACATGGAACTATATGCTATGTCTTGCAATTTCATATACAAATATAAAAAGAAGCATTAGTGCTTTACCTTTGTTTTTCACAGTCTTCCACCATATTTCCTCCGTTTGTAGAATTTCATACGCATTATCAAGCACTACCATGGCATGACACCGCGCATGGTGAAGTGGAAACCTGAGCCAACCCTACTTTTCTTTTTTTTTTTCTTTTTTTTTTTTTTTTGCATAACTAGTTCCACCCCCTACCACATCAGAGATAAGAAGGAAACAACATTGTCTATTATAATATGTGCCACATGTATTAGTGAAAAGCATCTGAATTGCACAAAGCAGTTACTAAAAAACTAAGATATGATTTTCCAATACATTAGTATAGTAATTAAAAACCATCAGGTCACGCTAAGAGATCTTAAAAGCAGAATAAATTGCACTGGCTAGTCAGATGTACGGACATGTTAAAAATACAATGTCTCTCTCCAGGGGTTGATCTTAATTATTTGTGTCATGCGCTAGGACAACACCATGGATACAATAAAAACATCACCATCTCAGAGTATTGTAGTACGCTTATTGAAGGTGAAGAAAGCGCATATCTGCTAATCTGCTTCTATTCATGTGTTTACGTGTTTTGTCATAGATCATGTTACTGAGTGACACAATTCTTTTGGAACTAAATCTTTTAACAAATAGGTGAAAAGAAAAAATGAGAGAATAAACGAAAGATTAAGCTAAATAAAGGAAGCATTTATAGCCTTTCAAGTGCTAGGGAAAAGCCCTATATCTTAATACTGTTTTATGATACTGTTTCTGAATAAATACATGTACATTTTCAACTTGAGTACAAAGTGTGCAGCTCGTTTCATACGGTTTCACAGTGAGTTTTGTGTCACACATTGGACCAGAAATATATATATGTCACACGTGGACTTATTTGCATATTCTCGTCAAATGCTCCTTCAACCCTAAACCACATCGTGACTATATATATATATATAAACAAGCTATTCTTTAGGTTAAAATGGCTTAGTGGTGTCGAAAATAAAAGGGTCAATAATTACAATATCAATATACAATATAATCAGCGGCAGTGGCAACTAAAGACTTGAAACATTTAAAATAAACATCACTGTTAATAGCTCAGATTAAAATCTAAGATTGATTTTCACAAAACAAAGCTTTTTTGTGTTTCAGGGTAAAAAGAATAAATATTAATAAGTCAATTTACAGCAAAAGTTTAAGCTGCGGTAACAGATAGGCCTACTACAGGGGCACATACAGCATATATTTTTTACATATATCATATCATAAAGGAAACATAATTTGTTATAATTGTTTTTAATAATGTAATTTATATTTTGTCTGTGGCTCCCTGTCGCCCTCTACTGGCCAGCTGTCACTGACGATGACAAACATATTACACATAATGAATAAATATGTTATTATTTGGCTTAACAAGAGCAACATACGTTATTGTAAACATATTCGTGTAAACTAATGTCTTTTAATACTGCTGAGAAAAGAAAGGTGACCCATTATAATAACTACACACTATAAATCATTACTTTAATACTTGTATTTTCATAATTTATTAATTAGCAATTTTTGATTTCCAAATTATAATGTAATTTAAACGCAAGTTATTCAGGAGCTGTCAGTGTAATTTATAAATTATTTAAATGTACATTAATAAGTCTTATTATTTAGACATGGCAATAGTTTGTTCAGTGTGTTAATAAATACTTTATTAATACATGTAATTCATGATTAAGTCAGCTAGTTATAAAACATTTAGTATTATTAGGTAAAGCTCCTTGTAAAGCATTTACAAAGGACATGTAAAGGCAACAAAGTGAATAAAGTTAAACAAACTCAACGCAGAGGGATATAGAACGCAGAAATATTTTTTCAAGATGCAATAAAAAATTAAGCGTACGGCTGTATACTTCATAAATAAACAACAAACCTCCGCAATTTCATAGTAAAAAAGTGTGCTGTATCTCTGTGTTGTGTTTGCTTGCTTTTCTGTTAAGAGGATAACTGATCCTTTAAATCTCCTTCATAATCGATATACTTATAAATCAACAACAAGGCATTTATAGCTATATATATATATACACTGATAAATTAATGTTGTAACAATGGCTTATAAACTATTTACTAATGCTTAACTAATGATGTAGTTCTAAACTGTTTATTTTTGTATACACACACACACATATGTATATATTTGTATATACCTAATGTTTGAAGATCTAAGCATTGTGATTTACTTCTAGACTATGCAAAATATTAACATTCATAAAACCACATTATAGTTTCTTTTTTCTTTTATATTGTACCAGTAGCTTTAAGCATGCTTAAAAAGACATCAATTTGCTGAAAAAATGAGTTTGAAGTAGATATGTTTTACCTATTCCATATAATAGGTACCAATAAGCTTATTTGGTTTGTCGAATTCTTGAGCTGCTTGAGTTTGTGTTTTCAAAAATATGCATTAATAAATTATACATTTCTATCATTTATTCGTACAGCCTGTATGCACAGATTATTTGTACAGACCCATTTTATTTTTTACGAAAAACCTTAGTATTTTCAATGGTGCATATAATTATTTTATTGACAGAAATCACATTCCGACAGATTCAGAATCGCATGTAGAAAATAAAACGACCAACAAAGTGCAAAGAGACACGCGAATCATAGATCAAATGTCAGCTGGCTGACCGGAAGTTGTGCCATTGCCCTTGTGTTGACTATTACTGTTATTGCTGGCCCAAGAAAAAGACGGTCTCTCCAGCACTCTCTGGGCGTCCTCTCTAGCATCCTCTTTACAGATCATTTCATGTTCACGCTTCAGCTCGTGGTATGAACGAGAAAACACATGGAAGATAGAAGTAGCCGGAAAAGCCATGATAAGGATTCCGCTTAGTATGCTGCTGAAGGCCACGACCTGGCCAGGTAAACTGTGCGGCACCATGTCACCGTAGCCGACCGTCGTCATGGATATGATGGCCCACCAATAGGAAGCGGGAATGCTGCTGAAGCTGTGGGGCCCAGCTGGCTTGCCCTTCGTGAATTCTTTCTCCGCCAGATGCACGAGAGGTGAGAACAGAGCCACAGCCACGCAGAGGAAGAGGAGCAGGAGCCCGAATTCTCGCATACTCCGCTGTATCGTAAGGCCGAGCGTCTGAAGGCCGAGCGAGTGCCGCGCCAGTCGCATCACATACAGGATTCGCAGGGCCCGCATGACTCGCAGAATTAAACCCAGCTTATCTAAATATCCACGGCCGCCGCCGTTGAGCTCGGCTTCTTCGGATTCATCTTCGCTATCGACAACCAAGGAAATGTAGTATGGCAGAATGGCTATGACGTCTATGATATTAAGCGGATTTCGGACGAACTGCAGTTTGCTTTGAGCCTGCAGGAAGCGCAGCGTGAACTCCATGGAGAACCAGGCCACGCACACCGTTTCCACTATGAATATGTTGCGGCATTTTTCTGTGCATTCGCCCTGTAAAAGAACAGCGAGGAGAAACCGGGTCAATGGTTATATTGAACAAGACTAAACCATGCTCGACAAATCTGTAAACAGTATAATAAAAGACAGATTTCAAATTGAAAATGATGTTTATTTTTATTATCATCATTTACAAACATTTGTTTTTAAATAATCTCTTTATTTTGCCATTACAGTATTTTATATTTTAAGGATGATACTCAGCTTTTTCTCTTTACCACGTTTGTTTTAAAGGCTGTCAGAACACCATGAAGGTAAGAACAGATTTGTTATGTTGGTATATTAGCATTATTTCAATTTATACATTTTATTATTTTTACTGTCATTTTTAATTAAATCTGTAAAACTTAAAATGTTGAAAAAAGTATTTTTTTTTATAATGCAGCTTTTATAAGCTTATGTACATTATGTACTAATCAGTTTGTCCTTTTTAGATATATATATATATATTAAAACTTTACTGAGGCAAAAATGTGTGCACCGTCTTTAGAAGTGATTCAGACCTTCAGCTTTTAGGAGAGAGAACTGAACTGAGTGTGTCAGATTCCAGCAACCACTGCCTGGTTCCTTGCCTCTACTCTCCAGGTTTCGCTCTCTCTGTCCACCTCCATTGTTATTTTATGTTCCCTGCTGTTCATGACCGGCCTCACCTATCCTGTAGCTCCAGCACATCTAATCGAGACAATGCAAAACAACCACATGCTTGGCTGGGACCTCTCCTGACTGTGTCCTCCTTATTTCTTCCCGAAATCCTTTTTTTTGCGTACTTTCAATATGTCACTGTTATCCCTGCATCTGATTTCTCCCGACAGTTCGATCTGACCGGATCAAGGCTGATGTCGCCTGCCCCTGTTCGTTCCCGGGTATCATGTTTGTTGAAACTACTACAAAAAACGGCTAATTCTAATTATTGAATAATAGACACAAATACATAAGAGTATTGTAAATATAATGATCATGTAAGGCTAAACTGTGGTGAGAACAAATAGAAAAAAGTGAGTGTGATCCCATTAATTCCTTATATTTTTGGTGTACAATCTGAAAAATAAAGGTATTTGATGGCCTCTATGCTTCTGTGCAGAACCGTAGAACATCTATCAAATCTTTCCATTGTACAACATGATCTTTTTAGTGGAAAGAGTTCTTTAGGTTGTGTTCCCCACGCTTTTTAAAGCTGTGCACCAAAAGGTTGGGGAACCCAAAATGGTTCTTATCAACCTTTATTTTTTAAGGGTGTAGAATACGCATAATGGTATTCTAAAGAGTGAATAAATCATATATAAATGGTGACTTTGTGCACTAACCCTGTTATCGTGATCAGGCATGGTGCTGATACACAAGCTGATAACTGTCACAGCAATCATGACCACCGAGAAACAAGCAAAGATTTTTCCAAGCCAGCCAGAATGAGGGTTTTCCACTATTTCTTGCAGCTGGTTCATGAACCAGACGTAGCCCTTCTCCCGCGCTAAAGGCTTCTGTAGGGACAGCCTTTTCTGCCTCCTCTCTTCCTCCTTCCTTTTCTTCTCTCCTACTTCTTCCACACGGGACAACAGCTTGCGCCGGCAGCAGCGCTCCATGTGAACAGGGTCAATGCCCCAATAGTTGAGTTCGTCAGACAGCGACACGGCGCACACCTGCCGCAGCAGCCTCAGTTTCCCCGCAGCCAGGAAGTTTAAGATGACCCGGAAGGCCACCGAGCTGCGGTCAAAAAAGAACTCTCTCCGGGCCTCATCGTAATCGTCACAAAGCTGGGCGATATCATCCGGGCCGCTGCAGTGACGCAGCTGTCCCAAACGAGTGAGGGGGAACTCCTCCAGTGTGCTCCAAGGAAACGTGTAGCGGTCTCCTCCGACGTTGATGAGGGCTAGTTTACTGTGGTCGACATCTCTGAAGGCCGGGATGTTGTCTAGTCTCTGGGCCCGTTGAAAGTACACGCCTTTGATGGTTTCGGTCTCTGGAATTTCCGTGAAAAACAAGTCAAGGCTGCTGTCGTCTGTGCTGACTGAGAGATTGCTAAAATCATGGTTGGCATTGCTGATGATGGGCATGGTGGCATTTGGGGATGTGGATGGTAAGCAGGAAACAAAGCACTGGAGCTCTCGGGGAACTGTTAAGAAAAAGGGTATTATTTTAGCATGGCTAATATCAACATATCTGTAATGCATTTTTTTCTATTAAGTAATTGTTCAGTGCAGTTGTTTTATCATTGAGACCGCTTAATTATGTTTCTGTGCGTGCAAATAAATGCTTTCATGTTTACAAGAGTAATGTTTTTCCATAAACTAATAAAAATGCAAAAAAACAAGTACATTTTACAAGAAAAAAAATATCATGTTTAATTTAATCTAATGTTACTTGTAAAATTTGCTAGAAATTTCTGGCTGAAAATTGAAAAAAAGAAAACCTTTACTTGTTAATTAAATACTTTAGATAAAAAGTGAAAAAGGGCAGGAGCTACAGTTAGTGTTCTCTAAACAGTCAGAGAATTTGATTTGACTATTGGAAATGACTTTAGTCGGTTTATTCAGCCGTGTTATGTAAGCACGCTTTCTATTTATCTAATAACGTTAAGGTTAAATAACATTTTTGAATAAGGGTAAAATCTGACACCATAAACTGTGATAACTCACTGGTATTATTCCATTTAAGAGACATCAAACAGGCAGTGCCTCCATTAAAGCAGTGTTTAGCTCTATGTAACCATATTATGCGTTATTTCACACATCCATATGAATAGGTGGTCCACCTCTTAATCTTAAACTCATTATTTTGTGCAACCTTTATTAAATGAAGCACGTTTAGCAGTTAAAGCATTTTTTGTGGTGTAATTTTTTTTTTGGTTTGTTAGTATCTTTTTAATAAGATGCATGCTTTTAAACGTAATACATACTTCAACAATAAGATGCATGCTTCTAAACTTAATACATACTTCAACACAGTCACAACATTAAATGCCTGTCGTTAAAAAAGCAATAAAAACAGCATTTTAACCACTTACCTGCTTAAATCAAGGATCCTGTCATCCTAATGGAACAATGTAAACGTCGTCCCATCTTGCAAGTAAGTTTATTGCAGTTGAGCTCTTCATGCGCGTCTCTTGCTAAAAACGTCTAGTCAGATGGACAGGAATAATCTGCCTGTCTCGTAAAGATCACCCTGAATCCCTAACGCAAGCGCCTGGGAAAAAGGTTGAGTGAAAGAAAAAAAAAACTCTGTGGAATAAACCCGATTATCTAACACCGGTGTCCTCCGAAAGCCCACTGCTGTTTATCTCTCTGCTTTTCAGATATTAAACACCGGGCGGCTGCGCGCGCGCGCGCGTCCACCTGCAGATTTAACTCGCCCTCGCTTTTTAATCACAGCAAATAATTGTCAGTTAAAACAGATTAAACGAACCATGCTGATATACGTAAAACCCGCGACTAGTTACGTTTGAATACCAGTGCACCGTATACAATGCTACTAACTCTAGTTTACTTTCTGGATTGCGTGTAACCGCCATGTTAACGTAATAAGCTATATGACTCTAAAAGAGGAATCATTCTGATTATGATTTATGAAATACATTAAAAAATATACTTTCTGCTAAGTTGATAAGGCACAACAGCGATGGAGAATAACTAAAACATGTAACTACGGTAAAATCACTGTTATGCAAACCTTACATGACTTATTGCTTTAGTGAAATATGTAGATTGAGATTCTCTGAAGCCCTTTATCCACAGACTAATGAATATCAGGGCTTAGCTGTAATCTCCTGTAGACAGATGATGGTGAGCATGCTGGGACAGTTGAACCAGTGGCGACCCATACTTGCCTAGGATAAACAATAACTTGTCATATCAAGAGTTTTAGAACGGTCGCTTTTTAAAGGATGCCTTTACTTCTGTAATCAAGTTTGTTTGTCAAGTTCAACCTGTTCCTATACTAGTACTCAGGTTACTTCTAATTGGATGAACTGGGCCTGCAAAAAGAAACTGGAGAACCTTATTAAGTGCTTTGACATCAGGGTCTCCTTACATTCAGCATCTAGGCTTTCGCGTTTCCCCTGTCCTTTGCAGAAAAAAAATGCAGAGAGTCGACGTATTTTTAACAAGATTTTACACTGCATTTAAAATACATGGATCTGTAACGCTAGGCGTATGCTAGAGGCTGCGAAGACGTTTCGAAGGTGCACAAAAACGTGTTCCTGTTTGCTTGATTCTGGGTAACAGCATCCTACATATCAGGGGAAGTTTTGGATGGTTAATAATTCAGTCCTATGAATGCTGGGTTCTCTCGTGAAAAGTTGGCGTGCCTGATTGTAATAAATGTGCACTTGTAGTTTACTAAGCCTTAAAAGTCTATTAAGAAAATCTGGAAATATAATATTAATTAAACAAAAGGCCCTCTTCATAATAATCAGATTGATTCCAGAATAAAATAATTACTCTCAGGCATATTTTTAAAATATGTGCTTTAAGGTACACTTACTTCAATGTTCTGACTATGTGACCACGTAAAGGCCTTGATTATTACTTGAACTGTAAAGTGATATTTAACATTACATCTACAGTCCATTTTGAAAGTACTAAACAATTACAAAAGTGCAATCACGAATATGTTACATACACATTTCAGTAGAAACAACATTATACAAAAAAAAGTTTCTGGAGGTTACTTTAAACTGTTTTCAGTTATTGTATTGAAGAGGACCATATTTCAACTAGAATCATGAAATTCCTAATCTATTTATGTATTACTTACGTGGCTCAACTAACTGCATGTAATGTAATTTTTTTGCATCTGTGTCTGTTTTATCAGCTAGCGAAAGTCGTATGTCCGATTACATAAAACGACAATTGCATAACTCTCCTCAATAAGCTGAATGGTCTTGGGCACAGAATATTCCATATGGCCTAATACGCGCCAACAACAAAACACTAAACATCTCTGAAACATTATGCGGCGTTATGCAGTCTTTTCACCAGATCCGTATCTTTCGGTGTATGGCCATGAAGCCTGTCCTGAATTTCCTGCTTCATGGCCACATATGTATCATGTTGCTTGTCAGAAAGGAAACTTGATTTGATGCTGCTCTGAAGAGGAATACCCACCGAGGTAGGGACAAAGCAGCTGACATATAAAACCAAAGAAAAGACAGCATTTTCACAGCCTCGGACTATTATTCAGTATTCAATATCCTGTTTTTTTTTATGGTTAGGTGTATCTAACCCGCAGGTACTTTTGATATCGGAGATCTCAGTACTGTTTCTAACCCTCTTTGGAAATAACAGGGGATGCTTTTAGGTGTTTCAACATTAAACAAAGGAAAACCTTTTGATGTTCGTCCAGTTCTGTCCTTTTTAACTCATCCAGCGCCTCATAATAAAAAGAACTGGTTTAATTATGAAGTATTATAAAGATATATTATTGTTAATATATATAAGTGATTACGATAACAATAAAGTATGCATAATTACATGCAAATAACCCTAAGACAAACTCTAATGCTAACCATATAGTCAGCACATTTATTAATATTACTTAGTACTTCAGTGTATATATACTATACTTATACTTATATATATATATACTATATCTGTATTTTAGTACAAGGGCAGCATTAATTAAGGATTTTGATCATTAAAATACAGAAACGTACTTTAAGTCAGCAGAACATTCATCTGATCTCATATGTAAAAAGTAAAGTAAAAGTAAATATATATAGTTTTTATATATTTTTAACCATGATTGTTTTGGCAAAAAAAGCGGAAGTCCAAATCGTTTTGTGGACATACCGTATGCAGCTCTTGTGACTTCCATGACTACTGTGCTGGTATAGACAGGCACTTAACTTGCATAAACAGGGTGAAAGATCTTCAAACATTTCTCAAACTATTTATTAGTGTTGTCAAAAGTAATTCAGCAGAATGCATTAAATGTCTTCCAAGAATCTTTGGTAAAAACATACAGAAACTCATGACCTAGCCCTTAAAAAATGCAGTTGTCGCCCTAAGGTGTTTCTACCTGATCTGACCCCCTTAGAAAATCATACAGAGACTTATGATGCCCACCAGGTGGAGCTTTTGGATAGTTTTTTTGTACAGTCAGCACAAGACTGACACACTGTGGATGTTGTCAACACAACACGTGCCACAGTCATTTGAATCGAATTTAAGCGATGCACAGAACTGAAGTGAACTTGGTTAGCTTTATAGAATTCATTGTTCTCTCTCATGAGTATCTGGTCATCTATTTTCAAATAAAGCTGCATATAATTTGCTGATTTTTCACCGTTTAATGAATCAGCAGAAAACCATCACCTCTAACGTGACAAATATAGAAACGTGGCACAAATATGGATATTTTCACTTTACTTTTTCAGTCATTGCATAATGCCCATACTTCCCTTTGTGTTATCTCATAGTTTGACACACGGAAGACATAAAGAATAGCTGTTCACATGTTTTACTGAATATAAAAGCCATTTTAAAATAATTATGTCTAATTTCTTTTCGTCTTCAGTCTGCACCTTTTAAAAACTCTAAAACGTTTCCTTACAGAATATCTCTACAATCCAAATCTTCATCAAAGATCCTTCGCTTATTCCCAGAAGAGTACTACAAGAGTAGTAGACAGTTCATTGAGGGGTTATAATAAATTGCTCAGTAGTGCCAGAGCCAAGACTAGTGGATAGAGAGATTTTATGCATGCCGAACTGGATGTTTCTTTATAACCAAAGTTTGTCCTGCAAGGATTTTGAACTTCTTTAAGAGGGATGGGTTTATCATCTGGTTTGGTACCATTTAGGTCATCTCTTACCTATTCAAAAACAAAAGTGACTTTTTTAGAATTTCTAGGAAACGTTTTAAACAGGGCAGTAGATATGAGTTACACTGAGTTTGAGACTAATGCATTCATGACTGTGTGTGAATTGTTCTTACTTTCTCCACCTCTCTGAACACCCTCAGTAGGTTTCTTCCCAGAGCATCTCTGATCTCATCCTCTGACCATTTGCGCCTAAGAAGTTCAGCCACCAGGTCTGGGTATTTTGATACATCCTCTAAACCAACCGGCACCCTGTTTAAGCCATAGCATTATTTATTAATGGTCATGTAAGAAGGTGATTCTCATCATATACAATGCACGCGTGGTTTACAAATATGAAATGTCATTGAGCAGTATTATCATTTGATTGAAATGCAGGTGGTCTATTCAGTTTGCTTACCTCGGCACACCATCATAATCTCCTCCGAATCCAATGATGCTAGAGCCAGCCACTTTCTTGATATGGTCAAAGTGATCTGAATATCAAACATATTAATGTATTGCCTTTTTTCACAAAGTGCTTAACGAAGGAATGCTATGCAGGGTTGCAGAGTGTATATATATATATATATATATATATATATATATATATATATATATATATATATATATATATATATGAAATAACCAAGGTTGCTTTCAAAAGGACTTACCAGCAACATCTGAGATGTTAGCATTTACACTGCAGGTTACGTAGTCGTTAAAAAAATTAACCATGACAATCCCTTCTTTTTCTTTCTGAAATAGAAACATTACATTTTCTGAATAATATGCAAGCTAACCGTGTAAAGCAAACATATTAAATAGTAAATATTGAGAATTTTGAAATTTTATTCAAAGGCCCAAACTGAGCAAAAAATACACAATTTGGTGCAATTGCAAATATTTACGTTGAAGGACATGACATGCCTGACAGAGAAATGCCAGAGATCATGAGTAGTGTAGTAGATAATGTATGCATACTATTGGTTTTCAGCAACGTTTTAATCATTTAGATGCCTTAGAAATGTACTTATTTGTTAAAAGGGTAGTTCATTTATAAATAAAAATCCTGCCGTAATTTTCTCGTCTTCAAGTTGTTACAAACATTCAAGAGTTTCTTTCTCCTGTGGAAAGCACAAGTACGTATTTTGATGGTAATCACTGACTTAGTATAGTATAATACCGTGTTATGAATATTGTGTAAATCAATGACTGCCAACTGTTTGGTTACCAACATTTTTCAAAAAGAGCAAAATATGTTCAACGTAAGAAATATCTCATAGAGGTTTGGAACAGTTTTAGGATGAGTAAATGGTGTTTACAGCCGCTGCCACAACGCTCTTTTTCTTTAGGAGAGTTTTTTATGCATCGTGTGTATTGTTGCTGGGTGGCCAAGGTCAACCCAAACCCATAAAAGTCCTGGAAAATTTGGTGTACACTAAGCCACGTGGATCTCAGTTCTCTTAAAAAAAGTGCAATTCTGTTTCTGAAGCATTCAGAAGCATTCAGGGGATTTGCTGGCATTAGTGGTTAACCTCTCAGTTCTGACTAGTTGACAACTATTTGTTAAAAAAGACTGACCGATTGTGTAATGTATTGTGAAACCGTGATCAAGGCCTATAAGCCGAGATGGGTGTATATCAGTGATCTAATTGTCACTGCTTGAGAGGTTCCGATCCAGCCCATTGCAGGGGTTACACGCTTGTACAACATAATTAATTAACACTTCACAAAAACCCATGCTGCTTAGTTACTATTGTGTGACAAGCCATGCAGCTTTCGAGCTACATGTCATGTTCCCACACAGTAAAAAATACATTGTGGAGCAAACAGGAAACGGACAAGAAAGAAGCAGGTCACATCCGCTACGAAAACAAAGTCTCAGCTTTCAGATTTAATGTGTTATCTCAACAATCAGCATTTTTGATAACAACCATTTAATTGCTGATATCAACAATTCGTATCCTGCGTGTGTTTAAATGTTCAAAGGGCGACAAAACTATTACGCATATCAAAATACATCACTTAAAATGGCTAATTATATTATAGTAGAAATATAATTTAATCATTGATGACATTAATAATTACATTGTTACTAATGTGAATTCATCATAGCAAGAATTCAGTTGTCACTAGTTGAAATTCACTAGTTAATTCTTGGTATCTTGGTGTCTGATATCGGGAATTAGCATTTTAACTAGTAAAAATTTTTTTTTTTAAGAATTTATAGTCTGCCTCGTCCTAACTTCCACAAAATTGTATATTAAACTTTGCCATCGTAGAGATAGTTTATTCCGATCCTAATAGTAATATATCTTAGGAATGATTATTAAACCACTCACTTATAGCGTAGAAGCGGCAGTAGTTTATGGAAAACCATCTGTTGACCAAAAGGTAACATGAAACAACTGATAGGGGTTCTGTTTATTCCACTTCACCTTAACAGTAGTTTGTTTCTACTTGAAAGTCGACAAAAGCTGGAACGGAAGGATATCACTGTCATTGTTATCCGCAATTTACATTTAAAACGAATCTTGTTGAAACGGGAAGGTGAACAGAAGGCAGAACAAAATGTTTGAGCTTAGGATGTTTGGGGTTAATTTTTACTCCAAAGTGCTGTTCGTGCTTTTTTACTGTTATACTGTAATAAAAGCGTTCTTCCTCAAAGATCTTTGACTTCTCCTAAGTTTTCTACACTGTTGATATCAAGACTTCATATAAATAAAAGTCAGAACGACTTGCCATAGACGTCAACTGAAATGAGCTGTGTGTCATCTGAAGTTTTGATCCGGTCAATATTTCTGGTTAATAATATTATGGCATTTCAAAACTCGCAGCTCGATTGGACTCATGGAAGTGTTTTATATTACTTTGGTAACTGTCGATGGTAATGAATAAATTCAAATTTGTCATAGAGACAGTGATAACTGACAGTGAGATACACAATGACGTGCACATACGAGTCAACGGGGTGATGGAAAGTTAGAGGAAAGGCCAAAAAAACAAAGCAGAACTCAGCCTGTGCGTGTCACATTCAGTTTCAGGTCTAAAGTTTCAGTTATATTTTTGTAGATTTCAAGTTTGTAACTCATTGTTTCTTTTGTGTCCTTTCTGCTTCTTTGGTTTTCCTGCTTTCAAAATATACGTTTTATTGGTTGCCATAGTAACTTATTATCTGTGTATTTATAGTCCTATAGCCTTCAGTTGTTGGTTATTGTCTATTAGTGCTGAGCAACGATTATATAATTGATTGCAATTAACTGTATATATAAATACACACACATGCATGTATATATTTAAGAAAATTCTATTTATATTTTAAATATATATATGTATGTGTGTTTTATATATATATATATATATATATATATATATATATATATATATATATATATATAAATATCTAAGCTTTAGAATAAATGTGATTAAGCTGTGATTAACCATGAGATTTTGCCTAATTAAACCATCTGGGTTTATCGTTTATAACATCTCTTTAAATTAGTAAATAAGTAACATATTACAAACTTTTTATGAACATGGAAGAGCAAGTGCGTCACAGTCTGTTCTTTTTGGGCAGTAAACTCTGTTGTGTAACATTTTGAGGTTGTAAATTGATGGTACACTCACCACTCTCCTGAGAACATCATCAGGAACATTTCTCTTGTGCTTACAGATACTGTAGGCAGAAGAGTGGCTGAAGATAACAGGAGCTTTAGAGATGTCCAGCACCTGATTCATGACTTTCTCAGACACATGAGACAGGTCAATCAACATTCCAATGCGGTTCATTTCCAAGATCACTTGCTGAAAGGACAAATCAAATCGGTCACTATATAAGAAGTAAGAAGTAAAGCTTTCTCAAAAAGCCGAAAGCAAGTCACGGGTGGCCTAAAAAAACACCACAATCTGGCCTGACGGTCTAGAGGATGTATCAAAATACCCAGAGTGGTGATGTACAGAACACATGATGAATAGCTTTACTGACGGTAGAAATTATTTGGATAGGACTTTAAATACAAATCACCAAAAATAATAGTTGACTTTATTAATAAGTAACCTAAGTGAAACAAAATTACAAACCAAATGTTTTTATAAAAAATATATTTTTAATTTAAAAATTCTAAGATCGAGTAAATACAAATAGCAAATTCAAATTTAAAGCAATATACATATATGTTGACTTCTATTTTGCACACACACACACACACACACACACACACACACACACATATATATATATATATATATATATATATATATATATAGTATTTATAATACATAATCATTACTATGTATGCATTTTTGGGAAAATAAATAATTTTTGAAACTTTTTTTTTTTTTTTGATGTATCTATAAATGCAGGACAGACTGATTGATTTGTCAGCTGATTGTAGAAATCTGACATTAAAGCATCTCTGTGTCTAACCTTGCCAAACTCAGACAAACCGTTATGCTCTTCAGGCTCAGATCCTGTGTCCACCAGCCAGTTATCTGCCCTAGAAGGAAGTGAGACCAAACCATGGTTAAGAAAACAATAGAGTTTTCAGCTGAAATTCTTCCCCTCCTCTAATCAAATGGGTAGGTGCATTATAGGCCTTTTATGTGGTCAGTTCTTTTGAAACCCAGTGTAGCTCCTATTTTACACCCACATTCATCAAAATATGAATTCTGTGGAATAGCTGCTGGTAAACATTCAGTTCAACATTCGCTTTCCGTTCTAATTTCCCGCATTGCCGCTATCGGCGTTATGTGGGTGTGTTACAATAGCACTATAGAATGCCTCTGGCACAGTTTTTGGACAGATTTATATGTACTTCCTTCCAAACATTTGACGCTGTTTTTCCCTCGTCTAGCTGGATCAACCTGTATGTACTTTTTGATGTTGCATGAGTTTATGCTATCATATCAGACTATCTTTTATTATTTAAAGTTCTATGAATTACGGTAAGCACTCTTCGGGGGAATATTCACTAACCATGGTGTGTTGCAGCTATGTGTGATAGTGAGATAGCGGACACCCAGTTGGTACATGGTGCGCAGGGTGCCTAAACTGCTGTCAATCGAATGTCCACCTTCCACCCCAATCAGACTCGCTGTCTTATTCTGTTCAAAGGTGTCCAATATATCTGCAACAACATTTTCATTTTAGTTGATAGTGAAAACTTTAAACAGCTACCAATATATATACGCTTCATCACTACCGCAATAATTCCAGGGTGCTTTAGGAAGGAATATGATGCTGATGGGTGGTTGTTACAGTGTTTGCGGTTATGTTGAGATCACTATGGATTTTTCAGGGGGAGGGGGGTTTCTTTCATTTCACCCCATTTACAAGCAGCATAATCTGAAATATCATTCATGTTGCAGCAAAAACGATAGCCTTGGGTATTCTGCAAAGGTGTCATTGTGTTCAACGCTGACGTCTGTTTGATTCACTTCAACTTATTACAAAGATCTCTACAGTATTTACTGCTGCTTCGCTGTATTACCTTGACTGCTGGCAGCAAATCTGAACACTTCTGGGTATTCATGACACATCCTATGGATTACATCAATCTGCTCCAAGGTCTGTCTGACTGCGTCTTTGTACTGGGTATCACATGGTACATAAGCTGCCCAGAACTGCAAGAGAAAAACAAATATTACCAAAAATGTAGTCTATTATAGAGAATATATGTATGTTGTTTAAATTTGTTTGTGTGTGTTTTTTTTTACCTGGGCTGAGAGGCGCCCTTCTTTGATTTTTGGGATGTTGGTATGTGTGATGTTTAGTATGTACAAGTTCTCAGCGTTGAACTCATTATTAAACAAGCTCCTCATCTGCCAGGGAAGGTCATTGTGCCTGTTTTATAAAAGTTTCAAATAGAATCAAAGATAATGAGATCCTATTTATTCCTTTCTTTTACAGTTTCAGAAAAAATGTGGAGCACTCGTTAGAAAAGGGCCTACGTTTGTATAAAGCATTTCGTATATGAGAAGGAATCCAAACTGATCTCAGATTCTGAAAGGGCTGTTTATATAAAAAACTTTTTTTTTCATTTAAAGATTATGAGGGCGCTTATGAGGGCGCATGACTTTTAAAAAGTAATGATATTTACAGATAAAATCACTGCAATATTCCATTAAAAATTATATATTTCATATAGTGAAATTTCTACTTAAAAAATATAAAATATAAAAATATATATATTAATAAGTATATATATATATATATATATATATATATATAGATAGATAGATAGATAGATAGATAGATAGATAGATAGACAGACAGATAGATAGATTTTTTCTTTTTTCAAAAGCCCTATTACGTAAAAATTTCATTATGAAATATACGTTGATTATCTTGTTTACAGTGTAGATAAAAAAAATAGACTTACCCATCTATAAGTGGAGTGTCAGCCATCAGTCTCAGGGCTTGCTCTTTTAAATCTTCTGCTACTGAGTTGAACGTGAAAGCCCAGAGCACTAAACACACAGTCCTGACCCACTCCATCATCGCCACACTGTTTACCCACTCTGTATCCTTTAATTATGAATTGCTCCTCAAATAACTCTACCTATCTCAGCTCTTCTTGTTTTCAGCTTGCTGCTTATATCCACAGATGCTTATCTTCTTCTTCTTCTCTCTGATTATGTGTAGAGATACTCTAAGGCTAAAAGAACAGTGTTAGGGATTAAATTTGCCTCGTAATGATGCTGAATATAAGTTAATGTGTAATTTTGGGTTGTAAAACCGTCCCATAAACTGGGAACTCTTCGTTTTTAATGCGAAAGGTGATGTAAGTGAACGTGTAAAAGCATAATGCGTTTTTTTTATTTTGTTGTTTAAAGTCCACGGAGGGCTGTGTGTACACATCGTGATCGCTTTGGCTGATGTTAGGCTCTCAACTAATTGAAAAGCAACACATAAAGAAATAACTCACACTTTTTGTGATTGAATTTACATTCATCGCTTTTCATGCAACGGATATGCCATATATAAAAGAGCATAGGTTGCCGCTTTGGTCACAGCAGTTGCTGTTGTAATTCTGTTGTTACAGTGTTAGCGCTGCAAAAATTAACACTTCACCTTTAAGCTTTTAAACTGAGGAAGCTTTATGACACAACACCAATAATAAGCAAGTGGTCAGAAATTTAGTCAAGGCCACAAGAGTGATGACTCACTGCTTCTGTGACGGCGGAACCAGCAACTCTTCTTTTAAAGTCAGCATACTATAAAGCCATTTCATAACATGGATAAAAAACACCTTGACTGGTGAACAGGGTGCTACAATCTTGAATTTTAACACAATTCTGTCATTTTTTCTGAAAGCGAGCTAGCATTTTATCATTGAAACAAATCATATTTGTTGCTAAATCTTTTACAAACAGTACAAATGATACAAATGACCTAAATCTGCTATATCTGTGAGTTGTTCCTCCCCAAAATGATATATATAGCGCTTTCAGTTTTCTCAAAGTATGCACAATTCTTGCAGACATATTTGAAAAGAAACCTTTGATGTACGTGTTAATATGTGATTACTTTACAATATAATGAACATGAGAAGGCAGTGTAACATCATAAAAAAAAATCCATTTCAGTTTGAGAGAAATTAATGTATAACCTGATTACTCTCATCACTGTAGCTTGGAGCACAAGACTGCTCTATTTTAAGCTTCACACGTATCACACTTTGGTTGATTCACCAAGACTATTTTCCCATTTAGGTTATCGTGTTTAAGATCAACAAGTTTAAGGTTAAAAGCTTCTTGTTGCTTAAGGTTTGTTGATTTCTAAACTCAAAATCTTCTACTTTTTTAATTAGTTCATTTGTTGACTTCATTTAATTTAGGTCTGTTTACTTTCATTTTGCTGCATTTAATCCAACGATACTTCAAAGCCAATGTTTAATCATTTGAAACAACATATTTTAAGAGTGTCATTACACAGAGGGGACCGTTTTGGGCAATCATGATGTATACAAGGACTTTCCTGGTGGTTTTAAAGTATAGGAAAATAATGGTTTTGGTTACGATTACCACATCCGTGTAACAATGTTCACATGAGATGGAATTAAAATTAACCACAATAACAAAATAAATTGCATTTGTGTGAGTTGAAATAGCAATTAAAGGTGAAATAAACAATTGCTTCTATTAAATGCAGTTTTGCAAACACATATGCAAGCTGTTTTTAGGTTTGCCACTGAATAAAAAGTCATTGATTGACTTCAAAAAAGCAACAAAGTCAAAAGGAAACCAAGCTAACCAATATTAATGTCTAATGATGATATTATAAAAAAACACTTTTGCTAGGCAGATTATATATCATAGCAATTTATTCAATAACCGGTTTCTCAGGTAATTTCTTACCTGAAAAATTCCATGCTCGTGTACTTCCCCTTCTCGGTTGGTGACATCATGCGTCTTCTGTTTTCTTTTCCTATATAAGCTGATAATAGAACGCCGTTGCCAGATCATCACGCTGTCTGTTCTTTATTTCTTTTGCACTCGCGCACAGACAGACATGGCACGACTAGATGTCACGGAAACCTTTCATAGCATCATGTTCCCTGGGCACATGCATACTAAAGACTCACTGAATTACGCGACCAACTTCGAGTTTCAGGACACAGATACTGTAATTGTCACCTACCCAAAATCAGGTAATAACGATTTTCATTTTTTGTCAGTTTTTTAACAGGCGTGCATTTAAATTAAAATAGTAAGCTACCTTTTTTTCCCCAAGCAAGACATTATGCCTTTCAAGAATTCATTTCACTTTCCTCGAATCCGTTATTTTTAGGAACCACATGGATGCAGGAAATCATCACTCTAGTTTTGAGTAAAGGGGACCCGACTATCGCCCAAACTCAACCCAACTGGGCCCGTGCACCATGGCTTGAGCAGTACTACTGCGACGATGTTCTAAAAGCCTCTAACGGACCTCGTGTTATTACGACACATCTGCCGTACCACCTGCTGGCACCGGCCCTGCAAAATTCCAAAGCAAAGGTGAGCAGATGGACCAACCAAAAATTAAGTTTTATCGCTTCTTTGTTGAATTTCCTTCGAAAGTGACGATGTTTGCTATTCCTCAGGTTATATATGTAGCCAGAAATCTCAAAGATGTGTCTGTTTCATACTATCACTTCCACAAGATGGCCAATTTTCTGCCTAACCCTGGCACATTCTCTAATTTTCTGAATCATTTCCTGAAGGGTGCAGGTTAGTTGATAAACTTACCAGTTCTCGGATTTGACTTCTTTTTCATTAGAACATAATCTAATTCATCGTGATTTTTTTTCCCGCCAGTGCATTACGGCTCTTGGTTTGACCACGTCAAGGGCTGGACCAGCCATGCAAAAGATATCCAAAACTTTCTCTACATCGAGTATGAGGAAATGTGTCAGGTAGGATGACTTCATGAGAATTCATTCATTTGGTGACCAAATAAACAAGACGTTTCAATTAGCAATTTTTTAATATCATCAGGATCTTCAAGGGTCTGTCCAGAAAGTGAGTGGTTTCCTTCAATGCCCTTTAACTGAGGATGAGCTGAACCTTGCTCAGAAGCACTGCAGCTTCAATAGCATGAAGGAAAATGCCATGGTGAACTACACTCTCATCCCTCAAGAGATCATAGACCACAGCAAGGGCAAGTTCATGAGGAAAGGTATCTAAACGCCTGTTTGATTTTTGCTTGTTACAATCATTTTTGATGACGAAATATATGAAAATGGAATAGAATGAAATGTTTGGACTTTTAAAAAAAGTTACATTTTATAAAGACAATCTTTTGAACGCTACAATCCTGTTTTTAAGGTAAAGTGGGAGACTGGAGGAATACATTCACTGAGGAGCAGAGTGGTCTTGTAGATGACGTGTACTCTTCACAGATGACAGACTCCTCACTGCTGTTTAAATGGGAGTGCCTTGAGAAGACTGTTAGGCCCTTAATGAGCTTTAATACTTCAGAATCCCACACACCTAGAACTGTACTCGCATAACTTCCATAAACATTATTCACATTTCACACTGAAATGCCCAGTAAGTGGGTAAGCTAAAGTATTTCAATACTTTCTGCTTTTTCTAAATGGTAATATAACTGTAAATATGTATTAATATATAAAAACCTTTAGCCTGAGACCTTAAAATAGATAGAAATGTTGCATTGTTTACATACTATATTACTATAAGTATAGTAAAATAAAATGAACCAAAATCTATTTTCATGTGACATCCTGGTTGTGTATTTTGCAATATAATGAATTCAATTGTAATTTGATCAATCTGTTTATATGTGGTCTTGACGCATGATGATTTATATAAACGTACTTTACAACGTCTGCTCTTGTGCTAATTGTGGTCATTCTGAACCTGTTACCAAATGAATTTGAGCTACGGCTGGGACAATGGGTGACCAAAAAGTGTGGCAAGCAAAATGTCAATCTCAAGGAAGTTCAAGCTAGCCGAGCTCATCAGATGTTCGTGTGAGCGAGAGGCTAATCTAAAAGGCCAGATATTTAAAATGTTATCATCTTTAATGAAGAGATTGAAGTGTTTCGTGGCGGGGTACTGCACCTGCTGCACTTCGAATGATTGATGGCACTTGAAACGTGCATTTGGAAGAAAGAAAGAAAATTTCTAGCCGAGCATGCCAGACTCTCATGTTATGCTCTGTACAAAGAACTGGCACCCTGTGGTTCAATGTTTATTAAAATTCCCATCAAGTTTTGTGGATTTAGTATGAATATTTGTGCCTTGAGGTCAGACTTGTGCGATCGAATGTTCTCTGCAATCCGAAACATCATTCCCCTTACGTTATAAAAATAAGATCATATATTGATCATATATTTATTAAGTTGCTTTTTTGAATATAGTAAAACATAGCTTATCCATTTAAATTCTATGCATAATGTATTTTATGGCTGTTTTACGTAGACATCAAAGATGAGGACAAGAATGTGGAAAACTGTAGGCAATCAAAAAATTTCCAGGGCTGTAGTTTCATCTTGACACACTGAGAATATCGTATGTGACATTTGCATTTCCAGCCTGTCTTCTGCAATCTATGGCCATTAGTATTGTAATTACTGAAGAGGGACCTCAAAACAGTCTTGGCAAAGGCAAAGACATAAAGGCCTGTAAGAAACATGGTTCATTTGTTTTTAATCATATGGACAGTGGAAACTTTGCAATGGAAGAAGGGGAAAAAAGGACAGACTATATAACTCTTGGATGACTAGATTTTCACACAAATCCCTAGGGACTGTTACAAACAGGACCTATTTAAAGTAAAAAAACTAAACAAAAAAACAACTATATAACTTTTGATTTTGATCTTGAAGTATGGCATATTGTACTGCTGCTGCGTGCAGTGACGTCACAAATTGTGCTTCGTAAAGGAAAGTCCCCAAAATCTGTTGCCTGATCCTCCTGTGCCACCTGCCTCAACAGGTTCAAATTCTCTCATATTAATAGAAACTCGTTTGTCAAGTTGAATTTCGTCATGTTCTCTAAAAGCTACCTGAATACAGTATTTAGGTCCTTTCTTTTTTACAAAAGAAGTGAGAGTTAAATGTCTCAACAGCAGATTTAAAGCTGCCCCGAGGATGATTCTTTATTTTAAAATAGAATTATAAAATGTAGAAATAAATATTACGATTAATTTGAAAAAAACCCCCAATAAATTCACAAATTCAAATAAATTCATAATTGATTAATTAAATAGTGTTACTCCACGCCAAAATTAAATTTTTGTCATTAGTCACTTAACTGTCAAGGACATAATTAAAATAGTCCATCTGCCATTAGTGGTTCAATCTGTGTTTAATGAAGAAAAACTAAAATAATGACTTTATTCAACAATTCATCTCCTTTGTGTCCACTGCACACAGCCGCTACACAAGGATACACTGTTTTCACAAGTCTCCCACTTTCTCCCTTTAATTTTAAGTTATTTACTATGATATTTAAGAAGATTAATTTCAAGAATTTGAATTGTACTTCTTAAGAAGACTCAAGAAGACTTTTACGATTTTGAATGTTTTGTGGACCTGGCCTCTGACTCCAGAGTTTGTATATGGGACATGTGAGTTTTAACGTTGAGTCTAACACATTTAGGACATAAACATGCACAAATATAATCTATTTCAAATTACCGGTGGAAAAAAGAAAGAACTTAAGTCATGATTAATCTAAGCCGTGGCTTATGTGCGGGGTGTGCAGCTATTCAGGAGCAGTCAGGATTTTCAGGAAGTATCAGTCAGTTAATCTACTCTACGTGCTTCTTTGGTTTGAGAACGATGGGCACAAGATATGTGCTTATATAACCTCACCAGCTCCGGTCTTTAAGTGTTCTTTACAAAAGTAAAGGCTATTTGACAGCATGAGGTGGAAAGTAAATTCTGCAGCAGAGCTTTACATTTTTAATAAGCTCAAATGGTATGTGATGTGCTTTTTCATGTTTGCTTAAATAAAAAATGCACACAGTAAAGTAATAAACCATTTTATGGAATGTGCTGTAAAAATGGACTTTTATTGCATAATTCAGTATGACATTCAATATCGTAATTTTATTATTCAATACAAAATTTGTCTTCTCGTGCCTGGGGAACCACTGATGTCTGTGAAAGTTTAATTTTATGCACTTTAATAAGCAAATCATATTTAATTTATCCTAAAAGAAGCAAGCGTGATTTGCATTGTATTCGTATATCTTACAGAATTGACACTTTGAAGGAGTCCCACGGCGGTTTTGCTTGAAAAACTGATTTAGACGTTCTGACGACAAACATTTCTGTTCTGTGCAAGGTACAAACGAGTGAAATGAATTCCTATTTATCAAGCAGTTGTTCACGCTACTGCTGCTGTGCAAACAAGCGACTTAGGAGTGAAGCACGCCTCGCCTGAAATTCTTGTGAATCACCTCTCATGACGCTGTGAATCCAAGGCAGGTAGGCAGAAATCTTTGTGTAGACGGCGTGCTCTTCTACAGAACAAGCCTTGTCGAAGGAGAGGATGCCCGCAGCATACACCGCATTGGTTCTGGGGTTCAGGAATGCAAGTGCGCCCCCTGCATCGCCAAAGCACACATTTTCCTGATGCTTACTGGGTCCCGTGCAGAACTGTTTGTCATCCACGTTTGGTGTACTTGCCAGAACCCTTGCCTGGTAGTTACCTTTGCATGACCGAACAGGCAGAGAGAGAAACTTTAGTACTGGAGCAGGGGTAAAAAGTCTCCCCCAGCCCCATCCCGCGATGATGCCTTTCTCTTCTTCTTTTTCTTCCTGGTTATCTCCGATCTGAGGAAGTGGGATGGGCATTACGGACTCGCTAAATTTGACCGGCTCCTTCAGTTTGATCAGAGCAAGGTCATTGTCCCATTCGGATGTGTTCTGAAAGTCTGGATGCAAAAACACCTGCAAGAGAAAACAAAAGTCAATGATCAAACGTACTATGCGACAATTACCTCCTCTTTATTCTTTTCTTGAGTTTGTTATACGCTGTTTGTCTTAAGCCACTCTAAGACGTTATTAATTTCATAGCATCATATGCTACCAAGTTTGATATTTTGTGTGACACTGACAATCACATGTAATTGTAGTTTTATTTTATCTTCTTTCTAAATGGGAGTCTAAGCATTCCTTTGAACCATAAGGGACATAGGAAAATTATCAAATTTGGCATACTTATTTGGGGTCACTTTGCATAATAATCTATTCAACTTTCTCTATAGGTCTCTACGAATTGTATAAAACCACCACTAGATCAAACATACAATATTCTTTTGGTTAAAACTTTCAAATCATTTGTCCTAAACACTAAATTCACCTCATGCTGATCAAATATGAAGACTTTATCCATTACAGTAGATGAAACATATTCTGTTAATTTTTTTCCACACTCTCTATTTCTATAATATTTGACATATCAGCACAGGCATTTATAGTAAGTTCTGAAGCCACCTGAGAAATTGGAAAACAGCGCCACCTATTGTTACAACATTTCGGATAACAGTTTATTTTGATGGTCTCTTATGAAAACTCAGTTGTCAATGAGTAACTTTGCTCCTACATGTCAGCTAACATTCATTAGAGTATAAGTAGACTGTCTGATTGTTATCTGTTAACTCTTTATTGTGATGATCTACCAAAAGACATTCTAGTTTTCATGAACCTGTCAAAATAATTTTAACCCTAACCCTACTAGTCTACTAACACTCTACTAACACTCTAATGAAAGTTAGTTGACATGTAGGTGCAAAGTTACTTATTGAGCTCATAGTGGACCATCAAAATAAAGCGAAACCAAAATTGGTAAGCTATTCTTTGTATTGTAGCACTTTAAGTGTATAGTACATAAGCACTTGGTTTAATAATCTGAACAGAGATTGCTAATGCTTTTGTGTCTTTATATAATCAAATATATGAAGAGTTTTTTTCAAACAGATAATGCTGTTTTTTTCAAGTTGTTTTGACTGGGTTAAAAAAATAACTATAAAATACAACTAGCTAACACTATAAAAAATATGATAACAATAAAAAAACTGTATCCGTTTTTGCAAAGAAACTCTTTATATGGTGATATTGATTTAGCTAATTAGTTCGGTTTGGAATTCAGTGAGCGTTTACCTTTTCCACGGCTATTTCTGTAGAGGCGTTGGCATGAACACGTTTGCTGATTCCAAGATAGACTTTTGGAATAAGTGGTTCTCGTCCTCTGGTCTGGCTTTGATTCTTTCCTACAAATAAATTGCGGCCAGCAGTCAGTACCCACTGCTCAGATATCAGGGCTCCTCCAGCAAAACCTCCATCCAGTATGTTCTCACTGAGGTACACCATTGCCTGCCAGGGGACGGATGCCGTCAGTAATCCCCCCACCATTCGTTTGGGGCGTAGGGCTGAAACATAAATGAGAATGAGATCTCTGTAAGCAAGTGTTGGTAGTAATTTGTGTGCTACAGCTGAACATAACTAGTAACTAATGCATAATTGTAACACATTACATGCTTCACAACTATGTTTAATATTTTATGGAAAAGAAGTGGTGCTTGGTAAAAAAAAAAAATTATGCTCGTTAATGTTTTCAGAGATTTTTTATGTTGCAGTGCTGTTGTAAGTTAATAGGATTTTAGCCTGTATGTTACAGTTGCATTTGTTGCATATAAAGTACTTGGAGGCCAATGGCACATGGATGTTATATATGTTATTATAATGTTTTCATAAGCACTTTAACTAGTACTGCTTTTACTGGAGCTGATTATTGGGTCATGTCTGATGGGGAAGGTCTCTGTTACCCGGAACAAGTTCTCTGACTCTATCCACAGCAAAAGACGCATCTGGCAAACAAGTAATCGTGCCCAAGAGCAGCACAGCTACAGATAGCCTAGAGACAAGAAAGAGATCATCAACAAGGTATAATCTGTTCATTTCAGAGGAACACTTGTTTGAACAGATGTTAATTAATAATGCATTGCTGTGAAATTGCGAATCCCAAGGTAAATTATGCAAATCATCATTCAAAACATATTTCAAGGAGACTTACCACCTCATGATGAAAAAGTTTTGCAAAAGGAGCTGTCTTGTATTATATTGTGGTCACTGAGGCTCTGTTTTTTTATATGAGGTTGATACAAAAAACTACAGATTACCTAATCAGGGAAATTTATCAGTGCTTGAATGTTGACACCATCCAGGTTAAAGGTAGATAAGAGGTTAAGCTAGCAAAACTTTCCAAAGGCAAGCACGTACGTCCTAATGTTCAGTTTGCATTTAAACAGATGACACTTGTGTGATTTTGTAATCCTACAAAAAAAGAAAAGCAAGATCAAAAGGAACAAAATATGTTTGCAAAATGATGCACACTTTGAATAATAGATATGACAACAAATGACAGTGCCAGTAAGTACAAGTTTTGTAAACTCCAAAATCAGGGTTTTGCAATGTGCAATACAATGTCGCAATAAGTTTTAAAGAAATTGAGATTAAGCAAATAAACATTTTCTTTTGGACTTCAGTAAGGAATAAAATAAAAATAAAAATGACATTTGACAAAAATGTCTTTGACAAATTGAATTTGATGTTAGAGGTTATTGTTTCCCTGTTCTTCATAAACTCCTGTGATTTCTGAAAGTAATAATAAGCTGAATTATGCAATATAATCACACCTGTTCAGATATATTCTTTGAGTAATCTAAACGAAACTTGCACTCTAACATTAATCTTATTGGTGCAAAATCTCTTTTTCGAAAAGAAATCCATCTTGACTTTATTGAAGTTGAAGAATACTCAAGGAACACTATGGATGTATGAATGCATTTGATTTACTCTAAACAAGTATAATACAAAAGGCTAACTGAAATAATTCTCTTCATCATCATTTTATTTATATTTTGTTTGGCCCATTTTATTAAAGCCAAGGGCAAACTTACTAAAGAATGTGGTAAAATGCAGTCTTGAGAATCAACAAAACATGAACACAGATTATATTTTCTGGCAACCCTAGATAAGTCTCATTTGTTAAGTTTAGTTAATGCAGTAATTAACAATTAACTAACTATGAGCAATATTATTTTTATAGCATTTATTAACTTTTGTTAGTACATTGCGTCTAAGTGCATCAATGTTAACAAAGTTAGTTTTTTAAAATGTATTCGGAAATGTAATATTCCTCAAGTCAGAAACTGTAGTGCAACGAGAGTCCGTTTTAATACTAAAAGTAGGTAAAAATGTGTTTGCTCTCATTTTCAGCCTGGACGGAGACGACTGAAATGGACTTGTTTCAATTCCACATGAGCAGTTTTTAATAAGTACTCGCTAATTACTTGCATGACACCCTGCAGTGCTAGTGTAGTAGTGTAATGGTCAGGGAGATTAGGACAGATAACGGAAATGTTTTGAATGTAATGAACTATTAATGACATGCGGTAGGCTATGCCATCTCACAAGTGTATTAGAGATGGAAGTGGGTCATATCTTCTGTCATTAGCCTGCAGCCAAACTCAAAATATAACCTTTCAGTTAAAGGCCTTACTTAATCATAAATTAATTGAATTATGAAAATCATAAAAAAAGGTTACAATTCTTTATTTCAAGTTATGCTATCATCAGTGATGGGCAACATAACATTTAGGTTCATAATACTTTATTAATATTCCGAAATGTAATTAATCTTAATTTGATAAATAAATAAAAGTACCTCAAAGACTCCTAGCTTTACTTTAAAATGTGAAAATTTATCAAAGAACGAAGATATGGCCTCAATGACAGAGCTGGGGAAATGCACCCATTGTGTAATCCCATTAGGTGCTTACCAGCGTGAATGTTTTTGACCAGTATTTATTTTGGGGATTGGCAGAATGTGTTCATACATTTTGCCAACAGGAGAACAGAAAGTACACATACGCCTAGTCCTAATAGGGTTACTGGCACATTCTGACATATTTTTTTCCAGTCCTGTACACATTTATTTTCAGATGCTAAATGCAATTTGATTCCAGAGAGGAGAGGTTGTTAATCATTCATGATATTAATGTTTGGCCTAGTCAGTTAGTACTTTTCATTTAATCTTTAGAGAATAATGTTAGTGCATTTTAAGTTGCTTTTCACTTACTCAGACATGCAAATCATCTGGTCCTGCAGGAGGTACTCTCCGAGGATTAAATTTAAATATGCACAACTTTCTGATTCTGTTTACATATTCTATTAGACACACACACACAGATTAAATGACATAGCACTGACTCTCAGAACTCTCACGTAACATACACGCAAATATTAACAACTGCACCAAGGTGCAAAAAGTTTTTTTTTTGCCTTTGTGAGTGTGTGCTCCATAGTGATCTATATCATAGCATGAGCCATAGAAGCCTGATGTATAAAATACACTCAACTAAATAAAAACACACATGCTTCGTTTCACTCTGAACACTTAAAGGGATACACCACCCCAAAATTAAACTTGTCATTAATCACTTACCCTTCAGATTCCTCTGAAGGCCAGCCAGGATGGTAGAGAGATTCCAGGATGGCACCAGCGGTGGCCTAGGAACTTTTAAACTTTTGGCACCCCTCAGGAACCTGACGATCCACTGCAATGTGATGTGCTGCAATAGTAGTCACATACACTTTTAAGGTGAAGGGTGACGATTCTCCAATCATACTTGCAGGAAAGAAAGCACTACTTCCATCATGCATCTTCAGTGGTCTTTTGGATGAGAAGAACACCAGTTTACAAGCAGACTCCACTTGGCAGATAACTTAAGTCTTCTGCATCCCATCCAGGAGCAACATGTATAGGTCTGAGAGATCTGGGTGAAGGTGCGATATTGTTTGGAGTTTGGAGTAATATAGCTGGTAGTGGGGAGACCTGTGGGAAGTAACCAGATATACCTAGGCTTCCTCGAACTGACTCCTGATCAGTAAGATCATCTCAGGATGGAGTTGCTATTCTCTGGGGATTGTGGGTTGTTATGAGAGTTTGTAGTCTGCAGGATTGATCTCCCCTTGAGCCACATCTGACTGCAGAGAAAGAGATGACGGGAGAGCTGTGACATGTGACATGATCATTGAGCTCCCTGTTGGTTGATCTTTGAGACAGCCACAGTGTTGTCAGTGCAGACCAACAAGAGCATGTCTTGCAGCAGTGGCTGGAAATGCCACAAGGCCAGATAGAAGGCCAACAACTCTAGGCAGATGATGTGCCAAAGCAGTCAAGGCCTTGTCCAGAGCCCTGAGACTCCATTCCCGTTGTGTGCAGAGACACAGCCCGCACTGGAGGCATTGTTCTAAGAGAACTCTGGCCTGCAGGAAGGCATGCAAAGGGGACAGTTAGCTCTTCTCCAGGTTGACCCAAAGCCCCAACTGCTGGAGCTCCAGGTATCTGTGATCTCACCCTGCTCTCGTGACTGGGCTATGATCGATCAAATACCAGTCACCAAGACAGTTGAGGATCCTGATGCCCCCTTTATATAACGAGTGCTCTCCTCCTTAGGGACAGTTAAAACAGAGGACCCTGTACTGCCATGCCTGACCCTCAAATGCAAACCATAGGAACAGCCTGTGTCAAGGAAGAATCAAGACATGAAAGTAAGGTTGACTTCTGCAAATCAGTCCAGGGGCTGGATGCATCTGATGATGTACTTCTGCTTCAACATCTTGAGCTTGTGATGGGAGAAGGAGTGATGCTGTCCTCGCCATCTCCTAAAAAAGATAAGATTCCCACAAATCTGGGTCCCTCTCCGATTATATGGTAAACCGTGGCCTGAGGCCCAGTGGTGGCAGGAGGATCATGCCTGGGCAGCTGTGGCAGATCAATCAATCACATTATATAGTGCTTTATATACACTAGACATATTGTGCCAAAGCACTGAACAGCATCAAATTCGGAGAATAGAGTGTAAGTAATGTATAATGACAAGATTAAGCTAAAGGCATTTCATTAATGAATGCAAAGCCGTCATTGTCTAGATCAGTTCAGTTTCAATGAGATCTTTGTAATCAAATTGCCAAAAATCACTAGAAATGAAGTGTGCTGAACTGAGCAAGCCAGAGGCAACAGCGGCAAGGAACCAAAACTTCTTCTTGACCGAATGGAGAAAAAAATACTTTGGGAGAACTCCTAAACAAATCAGCACTTAATTTTCAATCCAATTTTAAACTCAGCTATGTTAGATTGTGTAAAGGATTTAAAGTTGTATTTAAGTGTGTGTGTGTTCTGATTCCTGTGATTTCATCTAGGTGTTCTCGTCTCTACTGACAGTCAGGGCTGTAGACATCTCTTGGTGCTGATCTACCATCTGATCTGGATACAGAATAAGAAAGAAACAGACTAATATTAGCGGTTCTGGCTGATCTAAATAATACAGCCTAACAATCCTTTAACATATTTGACATTTTTAACAAGCATGCAGGACAATCACCCTATTGGGCGTTACAATAGTCTAACCTTGAGGTCATATTCGCACCAGAGTATGTGAGAGGAGAGGGGAGAGAAAGTGAACCTAGCTTAGTAAAAGTCAGAGAGTGGTGGTTTTCCCTCGTTTCCAGAGCGCTCCATCCTGAATACAATTCATGCCAAAGACCCGTAATATAACTGCATTTTTAGCCAGAATTCTGTAAAATACTGTTAAAAGCAGGAATGATGCTGACAATGTTATTAGCTTGGCATATGGTAGGAAAAACATTTGTACACTAGTGTTCCAATAAGCCACTTTAAACGCTCCTATTATTTTATTCTCTTCTTTTAATATGTTACTAGAACACTTAAAGTAAATGAGGAGGTAACACACTGAAATTCAATATAGAGTACCTCAAGGCTCAGTACTAGGGCCGTTACATTTCATGCTTTACATGGGAGGTATTATCAGGTGACATGGTGTCAGCTTTCACTGCTATGCTGATGATACGCCGCTCTATATTTCTTTGTGGAATTTCTATATTTCTTTCACACTAAATTGGGAAACAAATGGAACGTATAGTCTATATAAAAACTGAATATAATTTCTTACTGCTAAATTCTGAAAAACAGAGGTGTTGATTATCGGAACCTAGGTGTGCTGTTTGATAGCAATCTTTCCTTTGAAAAGCCATGTTTCTAGCATATGTAAAACTGTATTTTACCATCTCAAAAACATAATTAAATTGCGATCATATTTTGATGTAACCATGCCATTTTAACAGCATTTTACGCAGACTGTTTTGTCAAACCGCTTTACACAGAAATCGAACTGGAGCTTTTTATTATTTATTTTTATTAAGCCGAACGCCGTATCACGTGATGTACTGAGTAAACTTAGCATCTATGAAAACACATGAGGATGGATATATGTGATGCTAACGTTAAAAAGTACCAGTTTGCAAATCTCCAAACATATTAATATTGTTTTGATGTCATAACATGATTCTTCAAGTAAATGTGCAAATATTAAGCTTTATTAAACAAAATTTATGAAAAGGAATATAATGAGTCTTACTGCCTCTAGTGTTCATTTCCTTTGGAAACTGCACTGATGTACTTATTGGTACATATTTCATGGCTCTCTATAAAGTGCACCAAGGTACGTTAATAACATGAGACCAAGTAGAAAAAAAACACTTGAAATGTACATATATTACAGTAAAGGTATTTAAAAAATATTACATATACAAGTGTTTATATGCATTTTATTAAGAAGGCTTGAGGCATTCAGAAAAAAGTGTGAAGATGAAGGCCTTCATAAACAATATAACCTCATCTGGTGATTAAGCCACTAATGATATGCATATCCATTTAAAAAAGTCAATAGTATAAAAATATACATTTTATTTAAATTAAATTTTACATTTAAATTATATTTAAATGTAAGAAATAAAAATACAAAATAATAATATCTATAGGTTTTTTGTAGGTGTATTTATGCTCGTGTGTGTGTTTATTATGAATGACGCGGAAAAAAAACATGGTAAAGAGAGATTGAATGAGGCAGTGGCCTTGGTGCAGAAAAAATACAATGGGTAAAAACTGTGCAAGGCTAAAGGTAGTCAGGATCCACTGATTCACATCAGCTTTTCTGAGGTTGGTGAAAGTGGCCGTTTCATAGCAAATGGACTACTGTGAGAGAATAACGCAATGAGAGGAGGAGGAGAGTGGAATGCATATGTAGCTGTAATGCTTGAGCTTGCAGCTGTGTTTGAGAGAGAGAGAGAGAGACAGAGAGAGAGAGAGAGAGAGAGAGAGAGAGAGAGAGAGAGAGAGAGAGAGAGAGAGAGAGAGAGAGAGAGAGAGAGTTTTAGACAGACTAGGTCAACAAGGAGTGAGAAGCTGCAATATATAGAGTGGGAGGAAAACATGGACAGCGAGACAAAGGAGGGGATGTAAGAAAATTGGGGGAGGACAGAGCTCTGATAGAGATCATTTCAAAAGCTACAAATAGAGGTGATCTTGCTCTTCCATGTTTGTGTGAGAGAGTTGCCTGTTTTCTAATGGGAGACTTATTAATCTAGAATCAAATCGGACTTTATTGTAGATCCTGACTGGAAAAAGAAGCAAGAAGACGCTTGACAGTGGGTATTATCTTGTTCTTTTGCTGCTCAAGACAGTTTTCAGGAATAGAACATACAGGTAAGAGCATTAAATCAAAATTATTGCTGTAGATGAAAACAATAATTATTGTAAATAAGTGTGTGTGTGTGTGTATGTATGTTATTGCACAAGACACGTTTCTTAATTTTTTGTTGCGTACAAGTATTCAGTTACAACATTACATCAACATTAAATCTGCATGCATAATAATGATAAAATGTAAAAGAAAAAGGAAAAAAGTCCGAGAATGAGTATAAAATTTCACTTTCTAAAATATATTTCATTTCAACTAACAATTTACTCAAATGAGGAAATATGCTTTTTATTAACATATGACATAAACTATTACAATATTCAGTGTGACCTTTTCTGTTCTTTTTTCATAACTACTGAGAATAAAATCCACCATTTGCAGTTGACCAATCATAATTAGGGTCAACTTTAATAACTGTTAGTCTATGGTATGAAATATCTTCTCAAAAACAAACTCTTGAAAGCAGTGCATTACACATTTACCAGTAAACTAAATTGAAACTAAAGTGAGGTGGATTGAAAGTGAAAAAAAAAACGCAAACAAGTTGAATTGGGCTAAAAGATTAAAGGCTGGACAGAAAGATTAAGACAGACACACATAAACAGACACACACACGCGCGCACACAAACACACACCGAGTCTATGAGAATTACAGGACCCTCAGGGCTTCAGGGTCCAGCACTGGTCACTCCATTATTCCAGTTGACTGTCTACTCTAGCCCCGGACACAGGGGCTGGACCTAGTCTGTCTGGAACTATAGGGTCATCCATAATAATCTACTGCTGCACACGACATCCTAAAGAATACTGTTTACAGTTCACTTCCACCATCACTCACTTAAATTATGCACAATATTTAATGTGTTTTGCTGAAAGAGTGCTCCAAAACCTAGCTGCTTTGCTGTCTGTCTACCTAACCCCTTCAAAGGTCACACTTTATTTGGAAAGATCACACTGAAGTTCAGTTCGCAACTGATTTTTAATTTGCTAGTATGAAGAGTTTGATATTAGCATACTGCTAAGCTAACAACACAATACTCCAATAAGCATAGTATACATGCACACATTAATTAGAATCAGCCCTATCAGGATACTTTTATATTATTGAAAGAAATGTATGTTTATAATCAATTTTCACTTGTTGCAATGCATCATGGGACGGTTTTCTTTAAAACATGCATTTGATGCCGTTTTAAAATTTTGTTCAAAGCAATGTCTCTTGAGCTATAGATTATTTATGTATAATTGCATACAATATGATTGACAGTCCTAATTGCTAAATATGTTTCAGATTTTTTTTACGGCTGTAAGTAATAAGCGGTTGGAGAGCGATGCTAAACTCTTATTAGGTTAAGTGTTCACTTGGAAAAGGAAATACCGAAATGAATTAGAAACTGAATGAATAGGAAAAGAAGGATGAATTAATTGCACCTGCTGAATGCGCAGTTTATTTGTAAGCACTATCTGCTCCGATTCGCTTAATAAATGATGCAGATCATGCAACGAAACAAAAAGATCCAGAAAATCTAGGGTGAATGTAGTTTATCCTTCACAATTCAGAGTCACATTCAACACAGTCTATTCCAAAACCTAGTAAGCTGTCTATAAAGGCAGCAATTGAAGGCACCGCAAGCACGGTCCCACCCTGAAGGTGAACAGCTATGTTGTTTGTAAGACATTTTATTTTAAGACGCATTGAAGACAGAATTACATGTTTATGACAAGAAATGTTCATTTACTTATATTACTTATATATTTAATCGATCAGAAAAGTATTGAGAAAAATAAAGTCTCAGTTACTATTTTTGTGCTATATGTATTTTTTTGTATGTATTTCCACAAGTGTATTAAGTGCAAATAGCAAAAACCAAAAAAAAGTATGTTATAGCTCTGTGTGTATAGTATATGCGAGCATAAGTTGCAATTCACTTTACAGCCACTGGTGTCGCTAATAACAAGCATTCCTGAATTTTTCTCTAAATATCGCTTTATTTCTTATTTTTTCAAAAACTGTTGCATGTTACATACTTATTAGATTAGTATGTTATTGATTGCCATACTTTTTTATTTTAATAACAAAGGCATATTATTAGGTTTGGAAACAAAGACATATTAGAGTTTCAGCAGATTATTGTCACCAAATGCGATGTGAAACAAACCACAATCGAAGTTTTACGTTTGATTCTGATCTAACAGATCTAATTCATAATGAATTACACACTGCAAATGCAATGTCCTGGGTGGATTCATTAGAAGAAACCCTGGCCTACTTCCTGCTAAATGCATTTGTAGTAAAAGATGTAAAACTTTTTGACAGATACTGAGAGAAAGAGAGTGAGTGTGTATGAGTTTGGCTGTGTGTGTTGGTGTCTAGCTGAGACGCTGTCATAACTGCCAAAAAGCCCCAGCAGAGCTTTCTATTTTAATGTTCACATAATATTTATCATGCTAAATTTCCTTTAGTACGCTGAGAGCTGAAGTCTGACTCTCAGTAGGGTTCTGCTTGTTTAAAAGCACTGAAAGCAGTCACGGCTAATGTCAGGGTTCTATTTGAAGAGATGCTGCAAGAATTATAAGACCCGAACAGATGGCATGACTGCCATCATGACCGCAAACACCTTTCTAAATGTTATATATTCATAGGTTTTTATTTAGGTTCATGTATTTCTGCATTTTCCAGAAACAATCCAGCCAAAGCCACATTACCTAAAAATAGAAGACAACATAAATGGTATCAAAACAAGCCAGCATTTAAAGTTTGTCCTGAATTTCTGTTCTTTGTATTTATACTATTCGCATTGCAATTCTCAAATTAATAACTTAATTTAGGAGTTTGCCAAGCATTTTAAACCAACAGCAATACTGTATGCAAACATCTTTAATAGCTCTTGGGACACATTTTTTCCATTGATTACATTTAATGTCTCATAACAACAGTGGAGGGATTTTTACACCCTTTTTTTTAAGTCTTTATTCATAATTTTTCTTTCACTTTATCTATTCATGCATGGTATTGAAAAGTGTATCACAGGAAACACTGCAAAATTCATTGTCTCTATCAGCGTTTTTGTTCTTGTACGAAAAAAAAAATCATTTTTAAAATACATTTGCTAAAAATGACCTTATTCCCCATGTGTCCAAATTGTAGTATCTTTCTAACAAGATTGTATGCAAAACATAATGCAGTACTACCGCAAAAAGGTCAATATGTATAAAAATGCACCCATTAGGCTACTGTATAAAAAACAAGCCAAGCATATGTAGAAAACCTACTAATATTAATTATATTAAGAACAAGCATTGGCCAAATGCTCCTACATTTTTTTGTATACTTGTCAGTATAAGCTACCTACTGTTAATTCAATTATGACAGTACCATACTTAATTTAAAATAAGTATAAATTAACGAGACTATTAAGACATTATTATCTTTAATTGATTGTTAAATATGTTTGGCAATCCGTCTTCTGAATATTCTTCCTCTTTATATTTGCCCTTACCAATTCTACGTAATATCAGAGACTGATTTGTATGCATATGCACATGCTTGTTATCATCATGCAAAAACAAGTGTAGTACAAGCTTTGATTACAGTGTGTTTATGTTGCCTTGATTATGTTGAACTATACAAACCATGCAGATTGTTTTCTCTGCTCTTTTACAGGGTTGCTATCCACGGCTAACAAAAGAAGCACCCAACTTGACTTCTTTACATATCACTGCCTGACAGAGGCATGAAGATTGTTCTAAGGCTTCACTATTGGCCATCTTTAGTGTACTCGGATAACCAGGACCTCAGCTTGGGATAATGGAGATAGCTAATCAAACAACAAGTGAATCTCTAGGTGCAGGACAAACGCTGGCACCTCTTTGCACAGTCCGCTGCTGTGGACTACTAAACCGAACACTGGCAGTCATGTTCATGGTTAGCCTGGCCTTTGCCATTGTGGTGGGAAATGTGGTGACGCTTACGGTTTTCATGCAGACCCGGCATTCTCGAACACCGCAGGGCTACCTCAAAGGTGACGACAATTACTTCAAATATGGAATAAGTTCAGAATGATACGCAAATGTATCTCTGTTCTCTTTTTCTCAGAAATTTAACTAGAAATGTTGAAAGGATAGATCACCCTCATGTTGTTCCAAACACATAATAGGGTATTTTTGATTCATCCCGTAAGCTCTCGGACAAGTGTCCTTACTCGATCAAGGCCCAGAAACATAGCAAGGACATCTCTAAAATAATCCATGTGACATCAGTGGTTCAACCCTAATTTGACGGAGCTACAAGAACATTTTTTGCTGACACAGGACAGCATATGCTGCTTGCGTTCAGTGTATACTCTCCAAAATGGCACCAGGGTGATGTGGAGAAGACAAGCTATTATTTTCCGAACTAAAAATATTCTTATAGCATTGTAAAATTACGATTGAACCACTGATGCCACTTGGATTATTTTACCGTTCTCCTTGCTATGTTTCTGGACCTTGATCATGTTAGGATCATTGATGTCTCTGGAAGGGTCAGAGAGCTCTAGGATTCCATCAAAAATAAGATTCCATCTCTTAATTTGTATTCCAAAAATGAACAGAGATATTGCATGGTTTAAACAACACAAGGGTGACTAATTAATGACGGAATTTATGGTGAAACTGTACCTTTAAACCTTTATACATATAGATCTTTCTGACAATGCATAGACAGCAATGCAATTACCACAGTCAAGGTCCAAACAAGTAGCTTCATAAAATTAAGGTTGAACCATGATGTCCTTTCTGGGCTTTGAATGTGATATTTGCGTTACTGTCCATGCAGGGTTAGAGAGCTGCCAGATTCCATCAAAATATATCTTAAAGGGATAGTTTACTCCAAAACGAAAATTTTGGAGTAAACTATTCTCATGTCATTCCATAGCCATAAGACCTTTGTTCAAAACATAATCAATGTAATCAGCACTGTAATCATACTTTCCTCCTCCCACAACCACACTTTTCCAAATTTATCCTGTGCAGCACTCAATTATTACCAGCAAGAATGCATACCTCTAATGCAAAGAAAAGGTTTGGCGAATTCTGAGCAATTTGCTGTACTTTATATTTGTCTTGCAGTGTCTCTGGCCTTCGCTGACATGATGGTTGGAGTCTTGGTGGTGCCATTTTCTGTATACACTGAAATCTCTCTGATGGTGACCAGCACTCCACCGCTGTGGTACCAGGGCATTTCAACAGCCTCACTGGAGGGTGGATCAGGACCTTGGCAACCCTGCATGCTGATAGGTCCAGTTTTCGCTGGATGCACTTTTGTCTCAATTAGTACCATCTTTCTGATGACAGTGGAGCGCAGCGTGGCAATCCTGCGTCCACTGCATAAAGACACTCTTGTGACAAGGCATCGCACCCTGTTCCTAATTCTCTTGTCCTGGGCTGGCAGCTTCTTACTGGCGATGGCTCCACTCATGTTAAGCAACAGCTTCACGCTAGAGTACAATGAATGCAGCCGCATGTGCAACTACGCACCCTTACTGATCGGACATCAGTTGCCTCCAGATGCAAACATCCTTCTGCTTTTTCCAGCCTTTGACTTCAGTTTACTAGGAGGGACATTAGCCGTCAATATCCTGTCCTTCACCAGTATCCGCCGATACTCCCGTAAACGGAAGCTGCTCTCCGAGGGAAGTCTTGGTACAGATGCGGGAGCCGGCGGGTGTCCCCACAGACCCTCTTTTTCTGATATCAAAGCAGCTAAAACCATTGGAATCCTCACCTTTGCCTTCACAGCCTCGTTCTCTCCTATCGCAGTATTTGTGCTGGGAAACGTAGTGGGATACACCTGGTGCAACTTCTCCTTTTTTGCATTTTGGATCCTGACAAGCAATAGCTGCTGCAATGTGATTATTTATAGCGTGCGAGACCACCGTTTTAGGAAAGGGCTGACTCTGCTCTTTCAGCGGGATAGAGCGCAACCTCACCCAGAGAAAAGCTGAGATTTTTTGGACAGGACCTGGACAAAGGCTGGCGCTGACTTACCTACAATCACTTTCGCCTTGAGAGATTAAGAATTTGCTTTTCGGGACCTCTTTCGCAAACGGATCAGGGACGACAATAAACATCATTCCAGGAACTGTGGCAGTTGTCATTATGTTTTACGGAGAATTACGGTCTTTATTAGCTTATCCCTGCAGTTATTTATTTTTTATATATACAAAATACAGACACATGCCTTATTGATTATTTACTGTATTGCATATTCAGCATAAATCTGTAAAATATGTACCTGAGACATTTTTGAATGCAATTTATAAAAACTAATTACATTTTTAAAGAGGTCTATTTGTACCTAATCTGGCTCAAACAAAAAAACAAGGTAGGTGCAACTAAGTAAGTCCCCTTAAACAAATCACATGATCGTCCCATGTGCAATCACATGTTCAAATCACAAGTGAAATGTGGTTTTGGAATGTTTTTATGTTGTGAATGTGTGAAACACGTGATCACATATGCGGACGTGTTTAGCATTTCGATTTTTAGGATAGATTTGAAATATACTTCCTTTTGTTTATAAAAAAAAAAAAAAAAACAATATTATAGATTCTTCTTTCCATTTTTAGATTTCCTTTAATAATAGAAAATTATTAGAAAAATAAAATAATTATTAAGTGGGAAAAAAAAAACAGTATGTATGTAGATAACCTTTGTAACAACTAGCGGACACCCTCAACACTGTGAAGTACATAATCAGTGCTATATTATTGATAGAATGAGACTTCAGAATTTTTAATAAACATTTTGAAGCAAATGTATCCCCTGTGTTCACTGAGTGTGAATAATAGTAGGTGACAGGGCTAAAAGTCTGTCAGTTTTCTGTTTAAATATTCACAGCTTCAGAACCACATAAAGCTGCTCAGAGTACACACTGACTGCCTCGGGCTGTAACGTGTCCCTCACATTCAAAGGCTATTAAAATAATAATAATAATTAAATACACAACACTATGGGCTGATTCTACAATGGAGAAACACCACTGAAAACATATTTTCTCTTTGCACTTAACCACTTGTCTACTTATATTTTAAAATGCCTTTTAAAATACATTTCTGAATGCCTGTTTAGACGTTCGGAAACTCAATACTTTTATCTGTGGTATTTCTAATTAAGTGTTAAAAAGCAGTTGCAATTCTAAAAATATACATCACTGCACCAATAAAATGTGCAATATCTAATTATCATTAACATTCACCTTACACGAGAGGTTAGATTAGACTAGTTTGTTTAGAGCTTGTTAATTTACTTTGGCTTTTTAGGACCTGGTAGTGGGAGTAAAATGTATAGTGTTGCAAATTTTGTTGGCACAGAGTCCATTTATAACGTAATTAAAAATACTACATTTAAATGTGTCATCAGTTACACATAGGGACTTCTGAAAACACATTTAGAAAGTTGATATTAAAGTGCAAAGTATTATAAATTATTCAAAAAATATGAATGTACAATTTATTTATTTTTTATTTATACACATTTGATTCATATTTTTTTATGCATGAGTAAATGATAAGTATTTTTTAAATCATCTTTGTTTTTTGTTTATGTACGTGTTTTAATCTTTTTTTTTTTTTTTTTTGGATTTTCGTTTACCCAAGATAATCGATATTTACATGAATGATAGGATGATAGTGTTACATGAAGTTAATTAAATTATTTATTGTAATGTTTTTGAAGGATTTGATTAACTTGGTTCATTCAGTTCTAATTTGTTTGGAATTTGCTTTACTTAAAACTGTTATATATTTATTTATTTAAAATATTTCAGATTATTTGATTTACTTTGGATTATTCATTCCTAATATATGTTACGGTCTCATTTCAGGGAATAGTTTCACTTTGTTATACTCGTTATATTTTGTAGAAATAACCGATAACCGATAATTCTTTAAATCTGAAAGCTGATAACTGAATATGTTGGACAATAAATCTAAGTCCAAATTATATCATTATTATATCATTTATTATATAATTGTTGAGAGCTTTATTATAAAAGTCTTACCATTAAAGCAATAATGGTAAAATAATGCAAACAAGTCACTGAACAACATTAAATTACTTTAAGAATCAAAATGCACATGCCATAAACAAAATAGCCTCCGCACAGAAAATAAAGAAACAATTTTAATCAAACCATAGTTAATGTGTGCAGTTTGAGCTGTATATATATATATATATATATATATATATATATATATATATATATATATATATATATATATATATATATATATATATATATATATATACTATTGAAAAAAATTCTGGGAATTTATTTATAGATTTATTTATTTAATTTATAAGTTTTGATTACTTTATTGAGTAATTGGTAGCACTAGCTATTTGCTTCATCATTTCTTAGTGTTATATGTTGATTTATTTATTTATTTAATTGTATATTTCTTTATTTATTTTTCAAATATTTTATTTGCTAGGTAAATTATTCCTTATTATGTAATACATAAGACATTGATCTTATTTAAAAAAACTTTCATAGTATTATTTTTTGTTCATTTATCCATTAATTCAGGTACATATTTGGTTAATTATAATCTGACTCTTGGGGAAAAAAAACAAAAAACATTTTGCACACATTTTTAAAAAAGCCATCGTTAACTGATTTGGTCTGTTTGATCTGTTGGTCCCACCAACACTCTCAAAAATACAATAGCTGTCATTGGGGTGGTACCTTTTCAAAAATCTATTTTGCCAATATCCTATTATTACATTTTTAACTGAACTTGCAACTGTGCTATCCAATAAATGCGCATGGCTTGTCACCTGCATTGTCGCTCGCGACAGAAGCATGTCGTTAATAATAATAAAATGAATTAACTAATTAAAACTGAAGGTGCTTTTGACTGTGTGGGAAAATGAATGTCAGTTGTGAGTCTCGCGCTAAGCGTGTTAAGAGTTGGCAGCCCTGTATAAAGCCTGATAAAGGACTATTATGGCCAATACCAGGGAAACAGCTATATGCTGCCACTCCAAAAGTGCCACCTACTGGAAGAGAATGAATTTGCCTTTTCGGTAAACCCATCCATTTTCATGCAACTTGGTTTTATACAACAAAAACAGTGGTAAAAGAGATATAGTGGAAAGCTAGAATGCCATAATATAAGTGTAAACTTAAATATTTTTTCTGTTTTAAGTTAACATAATAATTAATACTTAGACCCACCCCTTGTCTTTACCATTTTATAAAATATTTGGTCCCACTGTATATTTTGTCCCTTATACCTGTGTACTTAGTGTAACAGATCGGCCAGGCTCCACCTTCAGCCAGTCACTGCGATACCGATCACCCGGACCTGTCAGATCATTGCTCAGATTGTGTATCGAAATAAATACAAACTTTTTATATACCTGTCTGAGGCCCTTTTGTTACACATAGATGTGTGCGCACTAGCATGTAACCAGTTTATGATGCAACCGTAGCATGCAACCACACTTATAAAGTGGAACCAAACCTTTTTTTGTAATAACCTTTGTCAATTTTAATTGTAAATCGTTTAACCTAGACATTAACCTACCCTACCCCATCATGTGGTATTAATTTTGTTCAGCTCTTTAAAAAGGTCTACACATTTCAGCATTTACTGCTGTTATTAATATTTTAAAAGACAGTAGTGTTTAATTAATCTTACAAACCCCACGTTTATCATATGCAATAAGAAGGTACTTGTCATGTCTTAGTAAGACTGCATATTGTCATAAAAATTTGAGCTAAATATTTGATAATGGCCTGCAGTGTTATGCATTTGTGTGATTTTGATTTAGGTGTTTACAGCAGTCATTTAACGGTTGTAAATCTTAGTTGAATTTTTGCATGTAATAGTTAACTTTATTCGAATATAAAATGTAATTTATTAACAACAAAATTGTGGCCAGTGCAAATGCTAACTTTGACGAATCACTAGCGACAGTGGTTGGTGAGCAAAAAATAAACTTTGTCTTTAAAACCTTTGCTTTCGAGGTATCTCTGTAAATTTCTTTGGCACTTCTGTCAAAGGGTAATAAGCTGGTAAAGTAGATTAACTTATTGTAGAGCGGCGGTCTCAAACTTAGTTCCTGGAGGACCACAAACCAAGTTTCTAGTAATCCTGAAGGCTTTTAAAAAGCTTGTTCCAACGTGTTTAATTTGGGTGGCAGCTAATGTCTGCAGGGCTGCGGTCATTCAGGAAGTCTGAGAACACCGTTGTAGCCAGGAGAACCAAATATTGTAGATAATAGCAATACTGTAGCATGAATTTCAACAGTTACTGAAGGGCCAGTATTGATGGTCCAGTTGGCTTAATAAATGGTCAAGAAACTTGTTCAAATGTACATCCAAAAAAAAATTGATGATATATATACACATTTGAAGATATCACTTTCAGACATACTCTTCAGACTTCTCTCTCAAGATGTTTTATATCTATTCAATAACACACTGAATCTCCCGAAGCAATGACAGACATCTGCTCACCATCAAAAATCATGGCAAGTATTCAAATAAATACATTCAGTTAAATAAATAAAACTGAACATAAAATGAAGACTATGCAGTGTTTCAGCTTTACATTTGATTACTTTATTCAATTTCATTAGTTGAATTCTATTGCATTGAATAGACTTGAACTTAATTTCACGTGTATTTTTTCTGTTGTATCTGTCCTGTTTGCAATCTTGGTTTTAGATGTGTTTTTTTTTGTTTTTTACTTACAGTAGTTTACATAGTATTATGGCTGTCTCTTAATAGTCAACTGTTAGTGGACAAATTCTATTAAGTCACTTGTTGGCAAAAAAAATAATAATAATTCACAGGAAGCGGTGAAGTCATGCAGTCTGTGATGGACAGATTGGGTGGGACATCCAAACTCCAAACACTTCATCAATCATCAACCTCAAATATGGCTTATCATCTGAAATATAGAAGTAGTAGCAACTTTATATGGCCGCTCAATCGAATGTAAAATGCGTGCTATTCAAGTGTTTGAGTGTATCGTAGACGCACAGTGCATGACCTGTGGAGGCGGCGGAGTGGTCACTTGCTTGTAAAGTACTTGTAAAGTCATTTGTTTTAGTGACGGAAGCTCCACAGTGCAACAGCACGACAGTGACAAGACAAGACGTTGATAATAAAAAATAATATACAACGTAAACGGTACAAAACAGCCAAAAAAATGTACAAAAATTTGCATACAGGTGTGTTATGTGGAAATGTGAAATGTAAATAAGTATGTGTGGTAAACAAATAAATGTATAATAGTGTTGTGTGTGTTCCTTGTTTATTGTTAACTGGTCATGAAATGGATTGCCTGGCCATTCTGGTGTTAAGTGCTCTGCGGCGTCGACCAGATGGCAACAGTTCAAAGAATGAGTGTGCTGGATATGAGGGGTCTAGAGTGATTTTGACAGCCCTTTTGCTCACTTTACAGTTTTTGGAGAGTGGGTAGAGTCCAAACTACCCTCTGTAGTCCTCTGAGGTCAGAATTGGGAGCTGAGCTGAACCAGACAGTTATTGAGAGCAGAGGACAAATTCAGTGATGCCACAGGAGAACTTCAACAGCTCCTGTGGAAGGTTAAACTTCCTCAGTTGGAGAAGGAAAGATAACCTTTTTAACAATGGACTGAATGAGTATGTCCCATCTCAGAAATACCAGTGTCCAGGAACCTGAAAGACTGAAAGACTTTAAAGTGCCGTCCATGATGGTCAGTGGGGGGAGTCCTGAAGTCCATGATCATCACTGCTTTGAGCTCCAGGTTATTAAAGGAACACTGTACTTTTTTGGAAAATAGGTCCATTTTCCAACTCCCCCACAGTTGAGTTTTACCATTTTCGAATCAATTTAGCCGATCTCCAGATCTGGCAATAGCACTTTTAGCTTATCTTAGAATAGATCATTGAATCTGATTTGTATTAGTATTCAGCCACGGTAGCTTTTCTAAAAGAGGGTGAGAGGGGAAACCGTGCCGTTGGTTGCAATTCGAAATCTATAAAACGCTAGATGCCGCTAAAATGTGCACACTGCACCTTTAAACATGTTTAGGCCCCGTTTACACTAGTGCATTTCAGTAATAGGTCATCTACATATACATATCTGTAGTTGTATGTGCATGAATGGTCATGTGTAAGGCAAGGCAAGGCAAGGCAAGTTTATTTATATAGCACATTTCATACACAATGGTAATTCAAAGTGCTTTACAAAAGAGGAAATAAAATAATTACAAGATTTAAATAACAATAAAAGAAATTAAAATAAAATAAAAACACTGATTTAAGATAAATTGAATTTAAAGCAAAAAGAGATTGATTTAAAACAGTTTAAAATAAAAGAAGCAAAGTAGCACAGTTCGGACGCAGCACAATGCTCATTCTGTAAATGCACAACTAAACAGTCTGGATTTAAAAGTGACTAATGTTTCAGCACATCTGATCTCTTCAGGAAGCTGGTTCCAGATGCGAGCAGCATAATAACTAAAAGCAGATTCTCCTTGTTTGGTGTGAACCTTTGGTATTTCTAACTGATGCAAACAGATAGATGATACATAATCTTTCCCAAGCATTCCAGTAGGCTACGCAAATATTTTCATAGCATGAGTGGCTTAAAATGAATAAAATTAGCCTATCAACGTAGCTGATATTGAAAACAATAGCAAGCAAGAGTGGATTTGTTTCCATTTCATAATTCGCACATCATTGTTTTGGTTTCTTCTTTTAAAAGATGTATATAAATAATGATGTCTGCTAATATGAACAGCTCATTTGCATGCAGATGCAGAAAGAAAGCATGTTCAATTGCAGTTTTTTATCCAGACTTGGTGTGTTTCTAAAATTAGGCACCTTTAATTTGTGCTAATCCTCACAGGGGTACAAAAAAATGTTGGGCTGGTCTAATCACTGTGGGATTCTACTATCACCCCGCTACTGCCTAGTCTTATTCTGTTTAAAGTGTTTTTTGTTGTTTTCAGGTAGTCGGCACACTCTTGTTGTGCCCAACTACACTGGAGATGGTCTGTATTTGGAATGAGGCTGGTGTAAAGTTAGAGGGGTCTCCTCTGGTGCCTGATCTGGGATCAACTCACAGGGAAATAGAGGTAGTTGGAGATTGGGATCCCGGGCCTGCAGCAAATTCTCCTGTTTTGGCTACTCCAGAGTGTGGTTTTCCACTTATATCTAGGACATATTCGATTTCATTCTTGCTGTTTAATAGGGCAGTTAATTCTTAAGTTGCTTTTTACTGCATTTAGTTCATCAAGCAGTTTTTGAGATTTCTTAGATGCAAAAAAAAGCTGCCTGTAGGCGTTGGAAACTTTGCTTGAAAGGGACTATGGTCAAACTATGGTTTGATTTTAGTGTTTAACCAACCCTTTCATTTGTGAATGGCACTAGTATGACTCAATTTACTTTGAACCAATCCATGCACACCAGTTTTCTTGTCGATAGGACAAATGGTTACGCAGTTATATTTTTTTTGTCTTTTATAGCACCACCAAGAGGCCAAGCGTAACTTTCAACAGTGAGTTGAACGTTAAACTTCATTCTGCACTGGTTTGGTTCATAGGATTAATCTAGGACTAGTTTACAAAATCATCTTTTTCAAAAAATCAAAAAAATGATCTCACAATTAAATCTGAGGCATTAATTTTGTCTGCTATGAACCAAGGATTCCAATGACATAATACACTTGAGCCAGTGACTGACAGTTTAGGATTATTTTGTATTATTGTTCGCTGTAGCGCCCCTGTCAGACCAAATGGGGCGACCTATTGTCACATCGTAGGCAGTGTGAGTACTACCAGTCTCTTCGACTTTCAGTTTGGTCTGCACAATCAGTTTTACATGGTGATCGCTGATCCATGGCCATTGAAATGATTACAAAAAGAGAGATAGAAAAGTTTACTGATCCTAAAATCAAGAATTAAGGAGATAAAGTGTGCCAGGTTTGTGCCAGACTGACATAACAGGGTTTACTTTCGACTATAATGAATCTTGATTTGAAAAAGAGGTCTTCAAGATCTTATAGCAGGTACATGTGTGACCCGTTTCCAGCGAAATAAGTCACATTGACCCAAATTTCAAAATTGAGAAAGAGAAATGAGGAGACCGTAAGCTTTAAAATGATATCCTAATCAAAGTAATACCAGGAATGGTTTTAAAGATATATCCAATTGGATAATGGTCGTCTGCTCTCTTTTTCAAATTGAAAACCTGAGAAAATTGGTTTTAAAGTTTTGGGTTTTTTTTGCATTTTAAGGGATTTTATTTATTATTTTACAGCTTAATTTGACCAAAGACATATGTACACACTCACACACACACACACACACACACACACACACACACACACACATATATATATATATATATATATATATATATATATATATATATATATATATATATATATATATATATAGTAAACGCTATAGTACTAGGTACTTTTACTTTTACAAAGATTGATCAAATACGCTGCGTTTTTTCTTGAGAGAGGGTGTGTCAGTGTGTGTGTGTGTGTGTGTGTGTGTCTGCGTCACAGAGAGAAAGTGTGTGAGAGAGTAAATGAGTGAGGGAGTTTTTGTCTGTATGTTAGAGGAAGAGTGAACAACAGAGAGTGTGGGGGAGTGATTATCTCTCTTTCCCTCATTTTCCTTCGCTTTTAAACAACCTAGTTTAAAAAAGAAACGTGCGCATTTTACTTTCACTTTTACATTAGGGGAAATTCTACAACAACTGCTTGAATTCTCATCAAACTAAATCATTTTTATTATTATTTAACAAATCAAAAACACAGTGGGAGACGGTGTCGAGGTGGGCGTGTGATGTATTGCCACCAACACCTATTACAGCAAGCCTATGCAATGTTCATTTCCAGCTAATTTAGTAAAACTTTAAGTCAAATTTAATAGTTTAAATAAATACCTTTATTCAGTTATCTTGACTACAAAACTTTGGCACTACAAAACTTTTTCTTGTCTTAAAATGGAACGTTGCAATTTCTGACTCATTTTGCCAAAACGTGTCACATTTTATTATGAAGCTAAACGCTGTACTTTTTTGTAAAGGTTACTTAGGCGAACTTATGTCATTTTGCTTTTAGCGTGTGTTTCTTTTTTTTTTATACTCGAAAATTGTTTGCAATCCCTGTGCTATTTTCAGTCTGTGGACGCTAGTTGACGGCCTGGAGAATAATCCACGTGGAAGAAAACATGTTCTGCTGTTCTCTCGGAGAACATTCACTTCCGGTGTACTCAGTCCTGAAGGATCTACCCTTCTTACTCTAAATCATTAAAAGTGTAGCGTAATTTCTTTGCTTTATTACATTTCTACAGTGACCATATTTACAAACATATATTTGAATAGCTTATATTTATTATTAAATTTAAAAAATTAATTCGATAACCTATTTCAAAGCTTTAAAGTTTGTGATCGATTTTACTCGCATATTGTGACATAAAAATAAAGCGTTACTGTAACGTGAGCTAACAAAATAAATAGCCTGTAGATTTCAGGCTGACTTTAACCAGTAAGGGAAAAAAATATATCTTAGTCCTAAAAATAATGCAATTTATTAAGGCAGAATTTAATATCTCATGTTTTGATTTTGATGTTTGGGTCAAATATGTTTTTGAGCGATTCCCCTGAATCAAGCTTGATCCGTCCTTCACACAGCAGCAACAGACATCATACCTCCCTCTCTCCTGAAAATGAATTTTTGATAAATATAACACACTTTGAATCCTGCCCTCTTAGTGTCCAGAATAAAGGAATCTGACTCAAGCTTTTTTTTATTTAAAAGATGTTTATTTTCGTACCCATGAAAAAAACATGTCTCCGCAAAAAGTGTGTGTGAGTGGGTGACTTTACCCCGTGAACAATTTCATGACGTTACCACTGTCACCGAAAATAGAAAGAAAAAAAATTCAAGGCCACAGGTAGTTTGTACATAATTATTTTGACATAATATATCTCCATGTAATCTAGGCCAAAAAAGGTAAAGCAAGGGGGAAAACGCTCTATTTTTAAAGCACTTCTGGCTGCATCTCACACTGTCCTTCGCCGTCTCCTTGCCAACAGCAGTCTTTCCAATGAACTGATTTACATATTTGTAGTTGGGAGGGTGTAAACACACATAAGAGCCTAAACCATGTTCCTGTCGGCTTTACAGATCTTCAGGGCTACCATGTGACCTTAGTGACAAACAACCAGAATGCTAGGTTACTATTAAATGACTCTCTCTCTCTCTCTCTCTCTCTCTCTCTCTCTCTCTCTCTCTCTCTCTCTCTCTCTCTTTGCAGATATTAAAAAGAAAACAGATATTCCCTTTGTGAAATAATAACACACTATAATCCTATTATAGATATTTTGGGTCATTAGACTGCTCTAAAACCCTAACCTTACATTTTGTTAATTACTCAGCACTTAAATGTATTTACACTGTAACATGACAACCGTAAAATAAAGTGTGACCAGATGCCCTGTCATACATTTCAGAATCCAACTTTTCATCCAAAATCGAAATTATCCGGTAAAATAAAAAATGGTTGAAACGTCCTATGACAAGAAATCAGGAATATCATATCCGCTGATTAGAATGTCACACAGATGTGAAAACAAATACAAATAAACTCTGGAACACACCTTGACCTTAACAGGAAAGCAGCTTTAGTAACTGTAAATCATCGTGGTAACTGCCTGCTAAACAATCGTCAAGGACAGCCTAGGAACATGAACCAGCTGTATCTCTGCCCCACAGCAATATAGAGACTCTGGCTCTATTGATTTGGAAAATTGTACATATATATGACCCTGCACAAAACTATTGAGAAGTAACATGGGTATATTTGTAGCAATCGCCAAAAATACATTGTATGGGTCAAAATGATTGATTTTTAATTTATGCCAAAAGACGGAATTTTAAGTAAAGGTCACATTTCCCACAGATATTTCGTACATTTCCTACCATAAATATGTGAAAACGTAGTTTTTGATTACGCATTAATTTTTTGATTATGCATTGTGGCAGAGACTTCAATATTTATATTTTTCGCACCCCCAGATTCCAGATTTTCCTCTCAGCTGAATATTGTAGTATCCTTACAAACCATACATCAATGGAAAGAGTATCTATTCAGCTTTCGGCTCTCTCGTTTTCAAGAAAATTGACCCTTAAGATTGGTTTTGTGGTCCGTTTAGAACACGAAGTAAATGTGTGGCAACCACGCCATGGCATTGAGGTTTTTCGACAGTTCTGGTAACAACATAATGCCTAGTGTCGAGTTTTGAATTAGAACATAAACCAAGCTGGACGAGGTTTGCAAAAACGATGGCTTACATTTCTGTGTTCATGACATAAATATATCATAGAATGGCTTCAGAAGACACGAAATATAAAGAACAAGATCACATGGACAGGTTTTGTGGTGCTTTATCTTCCATGTTAATCTTCCATGTGAGATCATGTGTATGCCGGAGGGAAATGGGAATTGCGACGGCTGTTAAATTCATGACTGTCATGCCCTTAAGGTTGTACCTCTTCAGGATCAACAGCTGCCATCCGAAGCAGGAACTGTGCTCTGTATCCCCATAAATGTTGTTGGCTGTCAATGTGCTATTTAAATAAGGTACAAACATTAATTAAGAATGCAATAATAGATGACAGTAAATTCTTTAATGTGGAGATTCCCTACTGCTATCGAAAAAGGCACGCAAACGAATGTAGAATGTATCAAAATGCAAATGATAACTAGTTGTATGTTATGATGGGCATATATAGGCGTCTAAATGTCACCCTCTGTTTCAGTTCTATATAGCCATACAGAAAGAATGGAGTTGACATGGACTTTGTTTAAAAGTCTTAATAAATCATATGACGGGGAGTTGTTTGAAACCTCAGGCTTCCATCTTCCCTTTGACCCCATCAGACCTGTGGACTCTGTGCTTTGTGTCATATACTAGCAGGTCCATGTGCATCACACGTTTCACCCATGAGAGAACAGGCCAGCCCTGTGCCTCCGGCAAAGTACAGGCCCAATGAATAACTCAGACCTAGGTAACAGCACCGGTCACTCTCTTTTATTTCTCAGAATTTTGGTTGCACTTATCAAAGAACCTGACAGCATAGGCCATGGAAGAATTATGATGTCAGGTGTTATGTGTTTTGTCACGGTGGATCTATAAATACAAATGTTATCCAATGGTCTTTGTGTCTAATAACATGACTAATTTCCGGTATTTTCCAGCTTTTAGTCACTTTATTGTATTGTATAACTTTTAATATCAAATAACACCTTTTTGGTTTATTTTTAAAGCATCTGAATACACCTCCACCTCCTACTAAAAAAGTGTGCCAAAAATATAGCATGTCCAAAATCACAGTATTCAAGAGAAGAATAAGAATGACCTACTAACTCATGACAAAATGTAAATTAAGTGGAAACTTTGATCTCCCATAAATCTTTGAGAAAGGAGTCGTGAATGGCAATAAAGCAACACAACTGATGCCGACAAAGCCAACATGGCACATCATATATGAATCTTCCTAATGTTCTAAAGTAACCTCCGAAATGTTATTTTTGTTCTTAAATTCACCTACAAATTGCACCTTTTTCTGGAAATAGGTTCACGCTGAACTTTGAGAGATTGTGACAGAAATGAGGCAGAGGTCTGTTCTCCAATCTAAGCATAAAAGTAGAACGACAAAAAAAAAGTTCTTTTTTCTCAACTTCTTTTTTAATATTCAATCATTTTCACACTTCTTCTGCTAGCAGTGGCTAAGATGTTTTGTTTACAAGCTTTGCATATTTATTTGTGTATGTGTGTGTGTGTGTGAGAGAGAGAGAGTAAGCAACATGAGAGTGAGTAAATATGGAAAAAACTGTACATTTTTGTAGAGCAGTTTCTTAAAGTATGCAATATAAATTGAATGCACAATCTGTGAACACCGCCAAGAATTTTTGTTTGTTTTCGTATGTCTGGTTAATATTGAGAAGAGCTAGGTAGCAGAAAAAAAAATCTTTGTGGCAGCAATGAACATGAAGTTATTTTGAACAAAGTGTCAATTTAAATTTAATTTCTTTCATTCACTAATGAGAGAGGAACACGCCAAAACTAGATACTTAAATTAGAAATAGGATGGTTAACATTTGATGCGCATTTAGTGTTTCTGAAGACGGTTTATGGGCATTTCTAAATAGTAGTCACATTTTGTTACAAAAAAATGTTTGCCAGGTTGATTTGGGAATGTTCAAGCACAACGGAGGGAACGCACCTACCCAACCGAGGATTAAAAAATGGATTTGGTTGACTCATGGAAACAATCTCTTTGTTTCCATGAGGTAAAAGTAATGGTGATTTGTTTAGCTGGACATGTAATGTAGTAGCCGTGTGTATTTGCAAGGTGTAACATTTAAGCGCTGCCAATTTTACAGCCCTGTTTCCATAAAGCTTTGGCTCCAGTTTCTTAAGATTAAGAACTTTACAATTTAAAGTAGTGATTTCATGGAACTGAGGCATACGTTTTAATTGATTTTCAATGTTATATAACACCCTTTTGTAAAAAAAAAAAAAAAATTGCCCCCTTATTAAAGCCAATAACTGGTTATGCCTCCATTAGCAATAACCGATTGCCAGCACACAATGGTTTTTAAAGATTCCACTATAAACTGCCACAGCATTTCAATCTGGATTTTGACTAGGCCATTCCGAAGCTTAAAACTGTGGTAAACTAGCATGCACGTTCTTGCATAACCCAACTGTGCTTCAGCTTCAGTAAATGGACAGATGTCATGAAGAGTTCTCATACAGCTCCCTCTGTGCATTTCAAAGCCTTTAGGTCATGCTGCAGCAAAATGTTCTCAAAATAGTCCTGATGTCTTTTACAGAGCACACTGCTTTTTCATGCACTCTGCTCTATAAACTTAGATTTTATATATTACGAACGTATTTAATCCAAGGAGGTGTCAAGCCTATCAGCTGCAAGGACATACAGAAACTGTATGTATGACCTTGGGATTTGTTGACTTGTATGCTATAAAGCTTATTTATACAAATGCTGGAAGTCATGCAGTTAATGAATGCAAACAGAAAAAGTGTGTATTATGAGTATTTATGTACTATATATAGATAAGTATGCCATTATAAACATAGCCATTTTATTGCAATGTCATTTGGTCAAAGTCACTTGCCCTCTCAGGCTGTATTGGTATAACTTTGCTTAAAGCAAATTGTAATGCCTTTTTCAATGGGCTACGACAGAGTGTAGGATTTAGTTTGGTCTGCCTGACAGGTAACACGTACAACATTTTCAGAGCAACATTTGCTTAATTTGGAATTATATGAGAAGCAGAATTTTCATTGTAGAAAGGTCATATTTAAAAATGGTTAACTGCACAAGCAAAAGCTTCCAATAGGGATTGATATAAAGCAGGTGGTATTCTGACGGCCATGTGACCAATCAAATTGGCCATTAGTGAAATTAGAATACTGATATGTCTTGAATTTGCGTCCCATGTCATGCGTTTAAAAATGTACAACATCATTTCTGTGCATAAATATATTTTTGGTAAAATTAAAGTGAAAAATATTACATTAGAAAAGTTAACTTCTAATAGTATGTCACAGAAATTGGTTGGGATTCATGTCATGGATTTAGTCACAGTCTGCAAAAACCAAAACCTATGAAAATCATGGTCTTCACAATTTCAGAAATATAATGAAATCAAATACATTATCACCGTGATTGGTTCACTTTTTTATACAAATCTTAAGCAGTGCACAACATTGATTCAAGTTCATATACATAGGCGTGAAATATCAGATATGTTAGCCACTCATGTTCACATTTCTACTCATGAGCTTTCCTTTTAGGTCTGTGGTTTTGCAGTTTTCTCTGTTGCTCTATGATCAGCACCGACTGCCTCTGCTACACATGTAAAACCTTGTGCCCTAAAAAAGAAAACAAAACAGGAACAAATATGTTTAATACCTATTTTTTTTTAATACCTGGAAGGGAAAAAATGGGGAAAAAATATTGATATACTCACTTTAGTAGATCATCCAGTTCTCTTTTGATCTTTTTGACTACTGGGGGACCCAGGTATACTAGAGCCGTGTAGAGCTGGACCAGGGAAGCTCCTGCACGAATCTTATCAAGGGCATCTTGCCCGCTGGCTACTCCACCAACTCCAACAATGGGTAACTGCCCTACAAACTCAAGAAAAAGCTTATTTCCTTAATAAATAATCCACATTTCAATTTATCAGTCCAAATTACAAACACAAATATAAAGTCTTCGGCCTTTTAACATTTAAGGGTACCTTGTGTCAATGTGTACATCTCTCGCACCGTTTGAGTGGACAGCTCTTTCAGAGGTTGACCACTGAGGCCCCCTATCTCATGTTTATTTGGGTCTTTCAAAGTGTCTGGTCTGGAAACAGTAGTGTTGGAAACCATCAAACCATCAACTCCGACCTGAAAAACACAAACGGTTTCCCATCTTCAAAATTAATTGGGCACAAAAAGTTCACATAATCCGTTTAACCAGCGAAGACCGACCTCCATGACGACCTCAGCAACGTCTTGCTTGTCTCGTGTCGAAAGATCCGGCGCAATCTTCACCAGCACAGGCGGCCGGTCCTCACGCCGCAGCGAATCCCGCTCCTTAAGCACCTGAGTAACCACCAACACCAAATGATGAGTGGAACAAAAAGCTGCATGACACAGGACAAAGTTGTAACTCATTTTAGTCATTTCACAGATTTCACTTGTTTCAAAGCAAAAGATTTCAGTCTCTCCCGACAGGCAATCGGATGAAAGGTCGGATGAAATTTGAATCGCCCCTCCTAAAGATATCACACAGGTGAAGGAGAGCTTTGAACCGACTGCCCTAAACTTTAACTATATGAACTTTATTGCAGCATGAAAGACAACGAAAACAGGAAGTTCTTTAAATAAAATAATGTTATCATCACAAGAAATGTGAATCATTCTCCATCTATCACACAAACAGTCTGCAAACTGCATGAGCGTAAAGTCAGAGAAGAGGAGAAATGTTTTAAATCATTTCCATTGAGGAGTAATCGAAATTAATCTTTTATTATCCACGCAAATCTGTTGTAATTAGGTTTAGAGAAGCCCTGAAACCCTGTGTATCTACTGTATATTATCATTATGATTGTTTTTTATTTACTTATTTAAATCACTAGATTTATGCAAAATATAAAATTAACTATACATCTATTGGTACATATATTTTATTTAATGGTGCCCATGTGTGCGCTACATTCGGTCTATATCAATGGGCAGTATGTTTCACGTCAATGAATGCGATTTGTCTTCACATGATTTAACAATATTTTAAAAAACCTGTATGAACACATATTGGTATTACACTGAATTTTAAATGTGTGGTATTGCTCATCTCTACTTCACATATACCTTAAATCACAGAAATGATGAACTACCTTGACCAGAAGGTGGCGCAGTTCTTCCTTGCCCTGTAGGTCTCTAAGGCCAGGAGTGTTGGGGCTGCTAACATTAACTACTAGGTAGTCAGCGAGAGGGCCCAGTGTCCTCACTCCCTCCACATAATCTGACACTGCGTCTGTAGAAAGCTTGTTCTTCCCCAGATTGATGCCAAGAGGTCTACCTGCTGATATTGGAATACAGTACATGTATACAGTTACAGGGCAGTAGGACTTTTCCTGGCACAGCTCAACAGATGTATTCAAATAAGTAGGAAAAAGTACTGAATGTCTTTGTTATTTCCAAGGCACTAAGGGAAATTATGTTATGTAAAGATATGTTGACAGTCTTGAGGAAAAATAAAATTATATGGAACCTTGGCCCCAGTTCCACAAATAAACACGATGTCTTCAAAGTCTTTCAAATTAGGAAATTGTGATTATAATTTACCTTTTGTTAGTTCTGACTGGATATTCTTCCTGGCTTTTAACCTTTCTTGCACTGCAGAAAGACCACAACTATTGAATCCATATCTGAAATACACAAACCACACTAAAGGTATAATACATGAATTATTGGCAAAATATTTACACTACACTACACACACACTATATATATATATATATAATTTTATATATAATATATATAATTATATATATATATATATATATATATATATATATATATATATATATATATATATATATATATATACTTTTTATTTTTTTATTTATTTATTTTTTTTTTTAAATCATATCTACACAGTAGTCAACATCTAAAGTGGATCAAAACCTTTCACAAAATGTTTTCTTGTCTTAGGACAACTTTGATGACAACTTTTTTGATCCACTTCAAATGTTGACTACTGTATGTATATATATATATATATATATATATATATATATATATATATATATATATATATGTGTGTGTGTGTGTGTGTATGTGTGTATATATATATACATATATATATATATATATAAATAAATTAAAGTCAAAGTCCTCATTCACAGATAAACAGTATTGATGCTACAGGTTGATCTGTGCGTTAGGGTTCGTTCAAATCACAAGCTTGAAAGAGAAAGTTCAAACTTCAACTTTAAAATGGCAAACAGCATTTGGCATTCAAAACCTGCAACATGGACAAACGCCACTCATTTACTCCATCCGGAGGGACTCCACCCTTGTTTGAATGCCTGTGAAAAATCTCTACAAAACACTGGCTGACGATATTGGTGTGTGACAATAAAAGTATAATTGTTAACGTTAGCAAATTCAACAGACCATAGACTTTCTTTACATTATTGACTTATAAAATAGAAAACCTAGTGAAGCCAGAAATTCAGAAAAAGTTAAAAGATATTCAATGTACTTGATCAAGTATTTCCAATTTGGAAGAAAAATCATATTTATTATTATGAGTTGATTAATTTAAGTGTTTCGGCATGTAGTGAAGTTTCAAAAATATTTAAAAACGTACGTTTAAAAACAAACGTATATTCAGTGGACCGATAAGAGCTATACTCAAACTGGAAGCTTTCTTCAGGAGAAGCTGGCACGTCTGCAGCTCATTTGCATATTCTCCATGGTGAAAGTAAACACTGTTTGTGTGACAGAGATGCTAATACCATCTTACCCAAAATTATGCAATTTTTCACCAACTAGTCTGTATAACTTATCTTACCAAGAAAACATAACCTGAGAGGTACTTTTTGATAACATCGAATTTAGCTATATTTTTTTATATACTAAGTTAAATGTTAAGTTAAATGTTCAGTTCCTTTTAAGACAAAAAAAGTACTAGTAGAGCACAAGAAAAGAATAGTACAGCATAAGAATAAAATACAGAACACTTTTTCTTAATGATTACCAAGATAAGTAATTGAAAATTGTTATATATATATATATATATATATATATATATATATATATATATATATATATTTTATTTAAATATAAATTAGTAGCTTAGTCAATGTTTGTTCAAACATAATGTCAAATAATTAGCACATCCAAGATTGAATTTAACAAACATATTCTAGTATTTGGTCCATAACTCCATAAAGTAGATAATAGTAGCATATAAAGTATACTATTCTGACCCTTCTACTTGAGTGTACTAGTTTATGACAAACTGTCACATCTGTGTCGAATAACTCCTTGAGGATGACTACCTTAAATGGCCTGGTCTTTCTTGCTCTGCCTCTACAAAATCCCCTGCGCTTGCTTAAGTGTGTTAGAGTTTGGTAAAATACTTGTCAACAGAAGGCATTTTACCTTGGGAGAAATGTATATAGTCATTGTTATTGGGGGAAAAAAAGCCTCGCACCTTCAAAACTCATGCATCCCGAAACAAATAGATTTCTGAATAAGGAAAATTGTGTGTTAGGTGTTGACTGTGGCTCTCTGGGCCCATATGAAACCCAGCGTGCTAGAAACCTGTGCGTTCTGTTTGATCCTAACTTTAATTTGACAAACCGATCAGTGCTGTTGTAAAATCATGCTTTTTTTTCATCCCTGTCAACTTTCTGAAGTAAAACCCTTTTTATCACAGTATAGTTTTTAAAAGGTTTTTCATGCCTTCATAACAGCTCATTTAGATTCTTGTTATTGGCGACTCCCAAAACCAAAATATGAACCTTTCATTAGCCTTAATAGGGGCACTTTAAAATGAAGACCTGATTATTTTAGGAACCTAGTCAGAAGTCTTTTTTTTTTTTTTTGGTGATACTTTTCAAAGACATAAGTTTCCTGACAGTTCTCTCTCAACTGTTCCACTGTCAGCTTTAAATCTAAGAATTCAATGGACTATGGAACGCCTCTAATTAGTTATCATTTGGTCAAAACGTTGAACCACAATGTTCCTGTTTAAATAGAGAAATAATATGATACAAAACATAAAAATATATTAGCGTTATTATGCTGTTTTAGGTGGGTGTACTTATTTTTGCAACAACCTTTTTATCACTTTGATAAGGAAATCTTATTTTACTGAATAATTCTGAAATGCTTCTTTGGGAATTGATCGAGCAGACCTGCTTGAACATCAGATCTCCAAATAATCCCAGTCTTCTAAATAAAGAATAACTGATTAATTCCAAGAGTTGTGTACTCATTTAAGCTGAGGGAGTAAATGAACCTTAGTTGGAAAACTCGTTTTTAAATTATAATGGTTAAAAACAGATATTCAAAACTCTATTCGGACAGCTAGGTTTGTCTTTTTAGCAGAAATGTAGACATACCTGTTGATGACAGCTTGGTCCGACTCCAGTCTAAATACCCGTGGCTTTGGGTTGCCATCCTGTGCCTTTGGGGTTACGGTTCCCACCTCCACGAAACCAAAGCCCAATCTATAGAGGCCATCCACTGCCTCGCCATGCTTGTCAAAGCCTGCTGCTAACCCGACTGGGTTCTGGAACTTTCGACCCATCACATGCACTTCCTGATGGGAACAAATGTGAAAATAAGTTTGACTTTAAATTTACCTTGAGGAAAAAAAAAAACTAAACTAAACACTGAAACAAAGTTCGTGCCAACTAATAGCACAAACCAATACAGGTTTTTCAGTTACCTATACCAATATACTACATGTACACTACATGGCCACCTCGAAATCCAAGAGCTTTCTTACCCTGCATGGACAGCAATGTAGGACATTTGTAAAATAGTCCATGGGACATCAGAGGTTCAACCATAATTTTTCAAAGCAATGAAAAATCTTGTGCAAAAGACCCCAGAAAAAAACAAAATTTTCAAAAAAGAATTTTCATTTTGGGGTGAACGATCCCTTTAAAATGTAAAAATGAAAATCTAAAACAACTGATGAAAAAGACTCCTACAGCAATTGTTTGTATTTAACACACTGACCAGTGAGGCCGGGTCCTTGTAGTTGTTGTAAGGCACAAGTCCAAGACCAATCACCCGAACGGCCATGACATGAGCCATCTCTGCTCCCACAAACCTCTGCAGCACAGGCATGAGTGCACTGGCATAGAAACGCTCGTCTCCGGAGGCTGTGAGGTATCCCAGGAACAGGGCACTGCCACATCCTATAATCTTTAAGGCATCTTTCGCTTGTTTCTGAAAAGATCAAGAGAGGATACTTAAGCAACAAGAGACCAACACTTTTTTTTCTGTCGTCCAAAAAATAGTGCGCAAAGAAACGTTTTAAATATGAAGAAAAATTTAATATGAAGGCTTTCCTTTATTCCCCAAAATTGCGTATATTACAGGTTATGTAAGTATCCACTAACCAATTTAAAAAAAAATAAAATAAAACCTTTACAAAAAGTCCTAGGTCTGCACTATGGATCAGTGGTGATACAATGTCAAAATTTCCTAAGTATTATCCCGGATTTTTATTTTCTACTTTGCGTGTGTGCGTGTGTGTGTGTGTGTGTGTGTGTGTGTGTGTGTGTGTGTGTGTGTGTGTGTGTAATGCATTTAATCAATCGCTATTAAAATCAACTGAGACTATTATCCTGATTTAAGGGGGTTACAGAGGGATTACTGTGATTTTACATTCACACAAACTGAGACAACCAGGACCTAAACAACGTAAGACGCAAAACAACAAAAGGCCACAGCAAAGAGCGTGCATTTATCAGCAAATGCACGCTATGCTTGATCTGACGACGCTTTTAAAAACACAAAACTTAATCCAAGAACAGCGAAACATCGCTTATTCACCTTCAGTCGTCCCGCCATGAGTGTTGTGTGACACCATCCAAACAACGTGCGTGGAGCACTTCGCTGCTCACTTCCTGAACGAAATCTCGCGAGAGTGAAGTAGTGGCGAGCCCCTCAGGGAGAAATTAATTCGAGATATTTGTTATATAACACAGTTAAATGAGTGATTTTGAACAGTTAATTGAGTGGAAATTACTGTGGCAATCGTTTTTTATATTGTTCTACAAAATGTGTCAAAAATCCATGGAATTAACATCAGTACTGCCAAAGCATTACAGTGTGCTTCTCCTTATTTGTCTGTTATACAGTGTTAAATAGCCTAACTAGTAACACAGAGGATGGCAAAGAACACTTTTCTATTTTCACTGTATGGGTTAGTGTGGCTTAAAATCAAAATGTCTTTATTTGACAAATCTGTGGATGGCAATGTATTGGAGGCTTTTGGAATGGAGAATCTTGGTTTAAAGTCAGATTTTGCATGTATTTGAGTGCCTGCTCCCATTTCCCTAATGAAGTTAGTTCACATTCACTGTTTTCACAAAGTGAGATTTCAGATTTGCCTAAGATGTACGTAGGCTCCCTGTTTTTTAGTCCACACAAACCTTCCTAGACTGAAGGTTGCTATTATCAGTCATGGCTTTCTCAAAGCAAGTGCTTGTTTGTTGTTGGATTTCAATTTTTTTGATACCGCATACGACTTGTATGGATGAATCAGAAGAACGTGGACACGAGAAAGATTATGGCAGGAGAATTCTGGAAATTCACGAGGGAATAGCGTATGAATTTGTTCAGGAGTCCGTGCCATGGGCTGAAGCCTACGAGAACTGTGAAAAACAAGGGGGACATCTTCTGAGGGACTTGAGTGTTGAGATTAAGGAGCTTGTACAAACCCAGTCCACAGAATCTGGACCGTGGTGGGTCAGTCGGGAGTTGATGTATAAAAATTCCAAGAGTCGTGAGTAAAGTTCACAGTTTTTCTGGCTGTAGATCTAAACTTTTTTTGCCCTTACTATTTATAACAAGGAAGGTCAAACCTGGGCCTAAAATAGAAAGTGCTTATAGATGGTGCAAGTTAAATGTAACAATCTCCTGTGAACAGTTGAGTTGCACTTTATATTAAGTGTAATTAACTACTATGTACGTACATTAGAAAATCGGTACAATGTGCTTATCGTGTTCATATTGTATTGTAAAAGACTTTTGCTTCAACTGAGGTGGGATACGAGTAAGGACAGGGACAGGTATTGTGGTGTGGGTAAGTTTAAGGATATGTTATGGTGTTAGTAACTATGTAAGTAGATGTGTACAAATGCAAGTACAGAAATTAATTACCGATGAAATTACATAAAGGTGTTTTTAACTTAACATATAGGCTGTTTATTAATTAGAAAGCAATTCTGCATGGCCATATTTTAAATCTCCACCCCATAACATCCTTAGAAGCTACCTTAATAAAGAGCACTATGCAGCAAATGATGAGCTTGTTGAGGCAAAAGTAATATTTAATAGTTAATGAACTGATTGATCCCCACTAAAGTGTGACCAGGTTTGGTATTCCATTGACTTCCTGGAGTCTGTACGAAGGAACTGAATTTGATTAGGCAGGGCAAACTGATGTTAGTGCAGTATTTTAGCATGTATCCTGCTGTTCGTAACATACTGCTTTGCCTAAAAAAGGTTCAATTAGAACCAAGAAAGCCTGACGCTATATGGAAATATGGAAATCAATGTCTTTTTATTGTGTAATCTCAAAAATATCTTATTCTTTGCTGATTCTAAGGAGAGTTTAGAGCAATTAAATAAATTACACTATATAGTTTATGGATATTTTTACATGTTTGGGTGTGTTTACAGGATTTGAAGCTGTTTCAAAATCACCTGTTAAAAATGATGGCAATGTCAGTAAAGACCACTTAGCTTGCACCTATATGGTCAAAGATCCGTTTCAGCTGGTGACCACACCCAACTGCAACATGAGCTTTAGCTCCCTCTGCATGCGAGGTACGGAAACAAATCACCTCTCCTCAGCACAAACATAGCATAAACCAACATTGTTTGATGATGTTAGCTAGAAATGAAACTGCTTGCTACAAAATTTCTTTTTAATATGGAGTAATGTCGTAGTTGTGCCGTTGCAGTTTTAAATACACATCTGACGTCAAATGAAACAAACAAAAGGAGCCGCAGAAGTCTTACTGACACATTGACGTCACTGGAAATCAGTATAGGAAATACTTCTATGCTTTTGCAGGTTGGTGAGGTTATTGAGTACAAGAATCTATTCCTTTGTTTTATTTGTGTCCTATATTAAGAATTTTTTAAAAGAGGAAAATGAGAGGTAGTGTTTGGGATACATATATGAAAAAGTTTAGACCACAAGACCACTTGGTCTCTGTGAGCTTGATCGAAATGGCTTGTTATATATCACGGTGAACCGGTTGATGGATGTAAAGAGGTTTATTACTTGATACTGCTATAATGGGCCGGATCATGATCAAACACTGTGTGAATAATATCATTAAATTAAAAAGAGTCCCCAAGAGTTTTAAAGAGTGACATACAGAGTAGGTTAAAATCCCAAGAACAATCCAAGAACTTGTGATCATTTTAACCTTTCTTGTCTATCTTGCAGAATGCCAAAGCAATGTTGAAGGATTTGGAGACAACAACAGAAGAACTATCAAGGGAAAACAAGGTGATTAATGCATTATATTATACAAAATTATTAATACATTAAATTATTGTATATAGCAATTCATTATAGTATTTTTTTCAGTTGGTCTAGCATATCAGATTTGTAACAGCCTCTAAAAATGAATAGTATAAAAATCTTTTTTTCATTATAAATATATTTTTAAGAGTATTTGCCAAGCTTTAAATTTCAATCGTCATTTGTGTAAGCCAGAAAGGCTGCCATGCATACATAATCAACAAAAATGTAATGATATCCCAAGCACTGGCCCAATATGGCAAAGAACAGTTTATTTAGCTATGGCCTAAAAAACTCTAATACTGGTACTGAGCAAACATACCATCCTTATTGTTGATCCCTCCATAACACTAATGATAATATTCTCTATTATTCTATGCTTCATAATCTTTAAGACATAATTTTTAATTTATAATTCCATTTATTTTCAGCATAACACATTGATGTATCCATGTAAATTGTTCTTTTTTTACCTCTTTATTGGATAGATCCAATACCTGCAAAATATATATAATCACCTCCAAACGAGTGCTATAATCAGTCCAAATCAGCTTGAAGAAATTTTGAACAGCACTGCAGCCATGCTTTTGTACTCGCAAGAGTGTGAACCTGAAAACATGGATGATGTAAGTCAAGTTGTCAAGTTGTCAGTTTTAATTTTTGGGCTGATTGTGTCTTTCTCTCCAGATGCTTTACATTGTTATAGCTATTTAACTGTGAATACTTCTTCCTTTATTTATTTATTTATTTATACAGCTTGAGGACCTCATCACTCTTGCCGGCCATATTTATGGAAAGGCTCTGACTGATAACGGTAACATTGTCAAGGAACTTCCAACAGGCACTATTTATGTCACAAGGTCATTATTAGTTGTGTTATTACTAGCCTATAGCATCATATGAAATGATTCGCAGTTAATCGATTGCTGTGTCTCCATAGGCAAGATTCAAGCACCCTGGGTGGAAAAACTGTTGGCTCAACAGATGGAGGATATTGCCAACTTCCATCTATTTCTGCAATGACTGGTCAGCTGCCACTTGGGAATGTCAATGTCCAGGTTTGCTAACATCCAAATCTTGATTTTAAAGCCATAAAATCAACTACATGTTTATTTAAATATTAATATTTGTATAGTAGTCAATCTAAAAATGTAATAAATTCTTTATATAGTACATATTTCTGGTGGCATGTCATGATTTTTGTTGACCCTGGTACAACGTTTTAATCCAAATATTTACTCTTGACCATATCTCCATATCTCTACACCTAAACCTAAACCCTAAACCCTAAAATCAGATTTAATTCTAGATACTGAACGATACTGATGTACAAGCACCAGATCGTAAGCCTAAACTTCACAAAAGCAGTTTGTTTTTTAACCCCGTTTCTGTCGTATATAGAAAATTATAGACAAATCATCTCACAGTCATTACACTTTTAAGATGATAAAAACTTTATCGTTACAGCTCTTCCAATTTAAAGAGAATCCATTGGAAACCAAGTCCAACGAAAGCATCACTGGAACAACCTGCAGCTTTTCTTTGCAGAACGGAAGCTCTGCAGTCAAATTCTCACATCTGCCAGAGAACATTGAGGTGAAAACAAATAAATCAACTCATTCTGTCACGCATTAGTTAAAGAACCCTACTGAACTAACTTCATCAGTTTCAATTCGAACTGTTATCTGTAAAGCTGCTTTGAAACAATAAAACAATGAGATAAGCGCTTTAAAAGTTTTTATTGAACTAAATAGATGATTCGCTCTGTACAGATATATCTGCCACGGCCTCAAGCCTCTGAGCCTGAAGTTGTAGATATAAAGTGGAAACCAGGGTTTTCTGTCACCTCAACCTTCAACATCTCAGACGTGAATGTGACTGTGATTGTTACAGCAATACCAAATCAAAACGTAACTCTCAATGTTACTTTGCACCCACCAGAGGAGGCAAACGCCACTTATTTGAACCAAAGCAATAATCTAACCTACAAAGGTAAAGTTTGGAAAATAAATGAATAAAATTAAAAGTTAACATGTATTATTCAAAGACTGTTGCTACTTTTAGTAAGGGATTAAGATTACCAAAATGAGATTAAGATTTCCGTGCATTTATTTATTTATTTTTTTGCAACAGACAATTATCGCTGGCTGATCACCCCTGAAATGACGAAGGGGATTGAGGGGGCCTGGAAGGTGGCAATATTGCCAACTGATTACTCCTCAAGTGAGATGCTGACCTTTAAAATCTCAGTTTTTGTAACCAAGTGCCTGTTTTGGGACACTGAGCTTGGAGACTGGAGTAGAGAGGGCTGCAAGGTGAGACTCCATAATAATTGGTTGTTTAATGAACATTTCATTTACAGTTTTTTCATGATGTTTGTAATATCGTGTCTATTTAAAGGTTGGTCACAATACATTGCCGAACCTAACTCACTGTTTGTGCAACCACACAACATTCTTTGGGAGCTCTTTCTTCGTGATGCCCAACCAAGTTGATTTGTCGCAGACGGCGGCTTTGTTTGCCACAGTAAAAGAGAACTATATAGTTGTGGTTTTGCTCAGCTGCTTCTTTGCCCTCTTCCTGGTGGTTGTAATGTGGGCCTGGTATGCAGACCGCAAAGCTCTCAGAACGGTACAGTATACTAACATTCACTCTCCAAATTAACACACTCATGTGGCTTGTTAGGGAAAGAGATACTATGACTAAACGTACAGTTTTCACCTAATGGATGAAAAAACAGCTGACAAAATCCCGGTTCTAAGAGTGGCGAAGCCATTTTTGGACATTTGAAAATTAAAAAATTGGTTTCATTAAAAAATAAAACTGAAAAAAAAAATTGTTTTTGTAAGTAAGAAAATGGCAGTTGAGAATAGGCTACTATTCTTAAGAATGTTTTGAATCTGGCCCCAGAATATGAAGATATTTCTTTTTCCTAGTGGAACCAACAAGAAAAATCACATTCCAATCACATTTAAAACAGCCACTGAAGTGCATTTCCTAGTAAAATATAATGGTCATTTGATCTTGTGAAGCGAAGTCACTTCAGTCACCACAACACCTAGTCTTTAACTTAAACTTAAAACTCGTTTCAGTTTAATAGAACTACAAAGTGCTCTAGAGCGCTGCATATAGGACGTTAAGAAATATGTTATTAAATAGGTTTGGTTTGTGCAGTTACAGACGTTTGTTTACCGTGTCCTAATGTCAGCCAGTTTCACTCTCTAGGAGACAAGACACCACTTTTAAATAAATGTAAATGATTTTTTACTTTCGCCATGTCAACACATAATAGAATATCAATGCTAAACTGATTCCACTTCATCCGCTGCCACTGATACAACAAGATCCTTGATAAATATTCCTGTAATGGGGTGAAATACCTGTGTCCACAGCGCAAGATGACTTTGTTGGAGGACAACCATCCATGTGCCATGTACAACTACCTTGTGAATGTGCAAACAGGCCACAGAAGAAAGGCTGGCACCACAGCGAAGGTGATACGCAATATGTACACTAAAATAAAGGACCTTTAACATCTGTTTTACGAAAGGTTATTTGTGGCAAAAGAAGGCTCTTTAGATTATAAAAAAGCAAGAAAGATGGTCCTTTAAAGAACCTTTGACTGAATGGTTCTTTGTGGAACCAAACATGGTTCTTGTATCATATAGCTGTGAAGAACCTTCATTTTGTATGCTTGTATGTATGCTTGTTTCTTTTGCTTTTTGATATGTTTAGAAGGTGCTTAATTCATGTCTTACTTTTCACCAGGTTAAGATGACCCTTCAATTCAAAGAGGGGCAAAGTGAACAGTACAATTTGACTGACCCCGAGAAGCCGGTGTTTGAGAGAGGAGGGGTGGATGTGTTCCTGTTCAGTATGCCCTTCTCTCTTGGAGAACTGCAGAGCATTGACATATTGCATGACAACTCAGGTGGAAACCCCGACTGGTAGGTGTCTACTCGTCCTGTCTTTTGCATGCCTTTTCGTATTTTTGCATAGCAAGGCAGAAACTGAGTACACTTGAAGCGAGTATTATGTGTTGTTTACTATTGCTAATATTAAGTCCACAATAAATTTAAATCCAGAAAAGTACTGCGTTGTTCAATACAAATCAGTACAAAATTATTGGCCAAACCATTCCAGTTTGTGACACGCTATAGCTCTTGAAAGCTCTAGTTATCCAATATCTGATAACGCAAGACTAGTTGTTGAACAAACAAGGATTTCTGATTTCATTAAAAAAGGTCCAAAGGCTAATTTAACTTTCAAAATTCTTCTTTAATCTATGGCAGAGCGGTTCAATCCTGTCAGTCTTTAGCGTCAGTGCTAATCAAACACAACCGGATCATCTAATCAAAGTCTTTAACATTAGTAGCAACATCTAAGCAAGGAGCAGGACTGGACATGGCTGAATTATGAAGTGATGGGTGAGAAAAGTACGTGTATGAATGAATTAGGTTGCATACGGCTCACATCACAAAATGTTCCTTCAGGTACTTGGACAAAGTTATGGTGCAGGATTTACAGACACAGGAGGTCACACACTTTCTGTGCTCCACCTGGCTGAGAGGTGAAATATGCAAGAGGACCTTCAACTCAGCTAACAAGAACGAAGTTGCAAGCTTTGGGTAAAGACTTTAACATACATTCTCATAGAAACAACATCTAAGTATTAAAGCTATACCTGCAATACCAGTCAAACGTTTGGACACATTATTCATTATTATATTATTTTCCCCCGTTTCAGATTTATAGTCATCAATGAATCAAATTAAAAGTACTTAATCATATCAAGCTCAAATTTAAAGAAGCCACTCTTATCTTATTGCTCATCAGGGCATGTGGTCAAGACCGATTGATATCATTTTGCATTTTTACATTTAGAAACTTTAGAACATTTTAATCTAAAGCAGTGGTTCCCAACCTTTTCTTGTTTGAGGCACCCTTGGAAAGCCTTTCAAAAGTTCCCGGCACCCCTTATAAGGAAATAGATATTTAAAATCTCCGTAGCTTTTTTATTATTATTTATTTATTTGTTTCATTTCGAGAGTTTGCATGCAACAACACCTTATACCTAGTCCTAGATGATATGAGAATACTGTTTACACCAGTGGTTCCCAACCTTTTCTTGTTTGAGGCACCCTTGGAATTTTTTCCCCGAAATTTTGGCGGCACCCTCAAAAGATCTCACGGCACCCCTTAGTGCCGCGGCACACTGGTTGGGAACCACTGATCTAAAGTGTAATTAGCTTTTTTATTGAACTGTTGTGTAAAAATAAAATTTGACGTTCTCTATAAGCCTTTGAAACAACAAGAGACAGCCAGTCTTTACAGAACGTCTTACAGTATTTTTAAATAACAATTTTGGTTACATGCGCCCTCCCAAACCGACCCCCGTCCCAGCAATATCTTCCAGACCCGGACGTCTTCTGGTTTCCGTGATGAGCACATCTGGGTGTCAGTCGTGGACCCCACGCGGCGCAGCCCTTTCACGCGTGTTCAGAGAGTGTCCTGCTGCATGTCTCTGCTGCTCTGCACCATGGCCATTAACATCATGTTCTGGAACCTTCCTGTTGATGAAGAGTCTCCTGTCCTTCTAAAGATAGGTCAGAAAACTTCCCCTCGGCATTTTTCATTTTCTAAAATTATATAATGCACAAATGCGACGCCTCACTCTCTACGCCACTCGGGTGTTTTTATGCAATGCGTCATATTTGAGAGAGTCATGCTTTGAGGACGCATATTTTGTTCAGCTGCTTATTCGTTACGCATAAGCATTGTAAATATTATTTAAAAAATAATGCATAATACGATATTAGTCAGTTAAAGGGATAGTTCACCCAAAGTTGAAAATTATCCGGACCTGTATTCTGTTCAGTGCAAAAAAGTTTCTGAACAATGTGGGTACTAAAAAGCTGCTAGAAGCTATTGATTTCTATAGTGTTTTTGTTGTATTACCCTTAACGGTGGCATTATAAATATAAATGTACTCAAAGGTTTTTCTTGGGTATTGCAGGCTCTTTTACACTGACATGGCAGGAGTTCATGGTAGCCATAGAGAGCGGCCTTTTCATGTTCCCCATCAACATCCTGATCATCACTATCTTCAGACACATCAAACCACGCATCCTCCTGAATAAAGAGAAAGCCGACACCACCAAGAAAACAACGCCAGCTGCTGCTGTTTCTATGAACACTATCATAAAGGTTCTTGCAGAAGTCATTTTGAAGCATAGTAATCGCTTTCTGCAATAATACACACGTGTGAGCAAAATGTCATGTTACTGTTATTAAGTGAATGTTCTCTTCCTACTCTTAGGAAACCGTGGGACTGTTAAATCATCTGAGCAAAAGCCCCAAAAACATGCTGCCTGCCAAAGAGATACGGCCTGAGACCAGTGGAGATCTTTTCTGGGCCCTGCATAAAGTGAATGACGTCCTTCAGATTATGCAAGGTTACTTGATCAGTATTACATACATTTAATTTCTATATGTCATTTACTCAAGATGCATGTACTCAAATAAAATCTGTATTATTTTAATATCACTGAAATACTATTATAGCTTTAACTTGTATTTTTAATTTGTTTTTATATTTTACGTTTTTATAGTTTTAGTATATTTGTTGTGCTTTCGTTGTATATCATTATATTATATTTTATTATATTATTATATTCATTTTATTAATTGATTAACTTTATTCATAATAAAGAGAAAGGTTTTTTTTAATGACAATTTTACAATGAAAAAATTAGCTGTGTATTAAGCTTTAAGTATATACCATGTGACATAATGCTTAATATTAAGTAATCCTTCATCATAAATATTTTTTTACTCATCAAAGCTCTGCTGTGTGTTTTCATTCAGTGGAAAATGTTGGTGATCCCCACTGGTCGTACTGCGGCCGCTTTGTGCTGTATTCACTGAGCCACATCTCTAACCTGCTGGAGCATGTGGGAGAAAAGGGCTTTTTCCTTAACGAGGAGCTCCGGCAGGCCCGGGGGACAGTCGGTGTGCTGCTGAAGAAGGCTGAAATGGTTACTGTCCAGCATGCTTCCCAAAGGTCAGGACTGTCACCTCCGCAGAAACTCCTGTTTGTAAAAGACGACTCATTTTTACAAGAAACTCAAAACCATTTAGGATCGCTTTGTCCTTCCGTAGTCTTTCTAATCTCACATTCCTATTATTTCTTCTCATCCATCACTTACTAGTCCGTAATATACTACAAGCATCAGTTCAGCACATTAACTGTTCAGTTGTTCTTTGAAAAACACAATAATAAGCAGATGCTCTTGTTAGCTGCAACGCAAGAACTCTATTAAAAATTTGTTGTTGTTGTTGTTGTTGTTCCAGCCAACCATCTGTGCAGGCGCAGAAGAAACAGGGCTGGTGGTTGCCTTGGTGGTTTCTTTTTATTGGCTGGTTCCTGCTTTTTGCCATGAGCGGTCTTTCCACCTTCTTCACCCTGCTTTACGGCTTCCAGTACGGAAGAGAGTCTTCCATACAGTGGGTGATCACTCTTACATTATCTCTCGTCCAAAGCATCTTCATCTTGCAGCCCCTTAAGGTAAGAACCAGTGGGGACTTCTTCTCAAGACAATAAAAGACTTTAAGGCATTGATTTCAAACTCGATTCCCGGAGGGCCACAGCTCTGCAGTTTTGCTCCAACCCTGATCAAGGGCTGTAGGGTCACTAGAAACCTCCAAGCAGGTGCGATTTAGAGCTGGTTGGAGCTGTGGCCCTCCAGGAATTGAGTTTGAGACCAGTGCTTTAAGGTATAGGAACACTGAAGAATGATTCTTTTACACAATAACATCATACAAACTTGGTAACTTGATCTCTGCCAGAGCTTAATTGTGTGGTATTTTACACCAAGCATTAAGCCTTTATGCTAAAGTATACTTTAAAGTAATTTCTGTTGAAATATATTCGTTTTTACACTTAAAGCAGTACTATGTATCTTTTTATGCGTTCAAAATGTGCACAAGCTTTAATGTATAATGTATAATGAGCGGGTACATCATGAATTCATCTTCCAAACCGCCTTTTTGCTTCGCCCTTTTCGGGGCGTCGCCGCTGCGGAGTAACACATACCTGCGTGAATCGCCATAGATATAAACTTCGGTTAGAATGTTCTTCCGCGGGAGGCGTGCAGTTCCTTTATTGGCCGCTAGATCGCCAAAAGTTACGTAGTGCTGTTTTAACACGATATTGCAATTTTAGCCAATTTAAAGTATATTAATCAAAATGTTGTAATAGCATATTACAGTTAAAAAAATTCTCAAGTACTTCACGTGCGCTTTAGCATGTTAGCCCAAACATTAAAGCATGTTCTTCTTTAAAATGTAACAAAATATTATTAAAATATAATGCACTTGAATGTAAAACCTTTAATTTGGCGTTATTACAATGTGCGCTTTTTAGTGTGGAAAGAAACACAGTCAACTTTAAATACACTTAAATGGCCTTGAATTTTATAAAATAAAACCTACAATTTTAAGTAATAAAGTGCATTTTGAAGAAGAGCAGCTTGAACAATCTTCTCCTTTTTGGAGTAAAGGAATAATGCGATCTATCTAGTGCTGAGTAATAAGTACGAATGAGTGAATGCATCATTCTTTTGCGTGAATGCTTCTTTTAAACTACCGTTTGCCGTCTATTTAATCTCATTGACGTCCAGGAGAAACATTTGAGATCTCACGTGTTCTCCTCCTAACTGTTATGGGTGACAGGTGATATTTGTGGCCATCTTCTTTGCCATGATCCTGAGGCCAGTCGCTGTGGAGAACAACGAGGAGGTTGAACTGCTCCTGCAGGGTGAGAAACGTGCACACCAAAAAAAAACTAAAGAACTCGGCCTGTGCCGATATCAGACGGCCTTCTCATTAACGCTTTGTTGCCTTTTCACAGAGCAAAAGCAAAAATGTGAAGAATACTCCGGGAGGTCAATATCCTGATCGCGTCTCACCCCGGACTCTTGATTTGAGACGTCGTCAAACTCACCCAATTTTATTCTAGATTTTGGTGTTGGGAACAGAGGATGCCATTTTCCATGCAAATGACTGGCGTCTCGCTGTCTCTTGCAGATTATAATCCGTTTGCGTAGACAGACTACTTTATTTTTCATGTTTATATTTTAGTCATCATCACGTACGTGTACAGATCTTTGCATCGAAATCTAGCAACATATTACTGATTTAGTCTATACTGTTACAATAACAACAGTGCATATAGTTTAGCACACGACCTTGTCTTATTTAAAGTTTTCTGATCAAATCAGAAAAAAGGGTTTTCTAATGGTTCACGGCAATCATTTAACTGTCAAATTGAGATTCACACAAGGTTATTTATTGTCTAATCGTACATGAACATATCTACACTTTGGTGGCCAGTATCATACTATACGTCGCAAATGTTTGGTTGATTTACTGCAAAAGCAGATTCTCATTTCACTCACGTAACTGTTCAGTAACTAGTACCGCTGTGCGTCTGCTGTAATTGTTGAGCTTTGCTTCGTGTCATTTCAGTATGAGGGGTAGGTCAGTGTGAATGTTGAAACTATTTTACATAAAAAAAACACTGAATATTCTCACTATTGCGTCTCAGTTTAATTTATGCAATTTATGAAAATTCTAATAAATGTATTTTAGTATAACTAAATCAATAAATGATTTATTTTACAATGCATTTCAGTGTATCAATCAAAATATATCTGACATTCGGTGCTGTTATATACACTGCTGTTCAAGCGTTTTTGCTGCTTAATATTTTTATAGTAAACACTAGCGAATTTTAACAATTAATACATGAATGAATAAAAATAAATAAATCAAAGTTGCTTTATTTAAACGTATTCTTCATGAATAAATAAATGAAAGAAAGAAAGAATATTTTTGAATGGTAGTGCATCACACCACAAAAAAAATAAAAAAGTTTTTAATATTGTTTGAGATTAAAATGATGGCTGCTAAACATTAAGTAATAGATTTAAAAAAATCTAATATTTTTAATTATTTTGCTCAAATAAATACCTTTTTAGTGAGCATGAGAGACTTATTTCTAAATAAATATACTGTTTGAGAAGTAGGCTAGTGATAATAAACACAACTACATACAGTAGTCTTGTTTTAACGGTGAGTTAAAGTCCCCCTCACCCTAAGTTATAGTTATATATACTCATTTACATATTTCCTATCTGTAAAGTCATTATCTATAGATAGCGCTATAGTTTCAGTGGCTAACAAATGTGGAAAAAATGTTATAAAACTACAAAAATGACGGCAGCAAGTAGCCTAATCATTTAGCTGGTACTGGTTACAGAAAACTGAGTTATAGCTTCCCCCTCGTTCACATCAGCATACTATTATTAGGAAGGTGTGTCATTGCCTGGCTCCTACATCCACTGTGTTCTCTCTCTGTGTCCTGCTTCAGGCCACATTTGTTAGGAGTCACATGCAGACCATCTCCCCCGGGGTCTGTGTGTTTCTACTCCACAGAGGTGAGATCCCGAAGGGACGCTCACGGGGGAGAAGGCTCTGCGTCCCGTGTCCCCGTCTCCGTACACCTCTTCCTCCCCTCCGCACCACAACGAGTGTCCAAAGCGCGCGCTATCTAGCACGCGAACGAAACCGCCGAAACGCTTGCTCGGTGACGCGCAATCGCCAATCTCAGGCCTTTCAAACGACCCGTGTCTCTCAGCCCCTCAGACGAGAGCCGGTCGAATTTAGCGTCTTCTGCTTTGTCCACGATGATTGCAAATCGCGTCTGGTCTTGTTTTTCAACAGCAGGTAAAAAACTGAGAAAAATCCATACATTTACATGCCTCGGCTCGCATGAAACCATGTTTAGAAGTGGGGAAGATTACGACCATTTGACTGAGAGCTGAGAGTCAGTTTAGAACTAGACGGGCATATAGTCATCGGGCGGTATTTGCGCATCACGGCAAAACATCTTAATAAAGATTTTTTTTTAACATCATAAAAAAATTCAAATCTGGCGTGAACAACACGTTTTCAGAGATGTTGTTGTTTTGTGAGGGGAATCTCATTTGAAAGCAGAATTAAGAAAAACAGTGCTAGGTTATTGATTGTGTTACTTCACCCTCTAGTGGTTATAAAGTATAGAGCTAGCTCGCTCTCGCGCTCTCTCTCTCTCGCGCGCGTTCTCTCTCTCGCGCGCTCTCTCTCTCTCTCTCTCGCGCTCTCTCTCTCTCTCTCGCGCGCTCTCTCGCGCTCTCTCTCTCGCTCTCTCGCGCTCTCTCTCTCTCTCGCGCTCTCTCTCTCTCTCTCTCTCTCTCTCTAGTAAAGCTGCTCATGTTATGTTATGGCATCAGTATTTTTTTTTAAGTTAAGATTTCTCATTAAATGAATCATTATTTGGGTAGTATAAGTTATGAGCAAATAGACTTTATTACATGGCATAAGATATGATTTCAATGCAAATTAAAAGTCAGTATCAAACATACCTAAACACTGCCGGATTTGTATTTGGGGCGATTCGAAAAAAAGAGAAAACACAAATTAGTGTTATAAAATCAAGTAGAAAGCAGCCAAAACAATGCTTTCCAAACTTGAAACGTTGACAGTTTAAACAGTCGAGTCTTACAACGAAAAATGATATACGATGCACGATAAAAAAAAAAACCTCCACCAAAGAAAAGAATTAGCATGTAAATACTTATTTAACTGTGGAGTACAAGCTATCGGGGGAAGTCACATTTCCCAGAGAAAGGTGTGGAACAGCAAGGCCACGGCTTGAGATGTGGAAAACTAAGGCAAATTCAGTCCAGAAACACACGCACAGACAGGACTAGAAACGGGAGTGTTATTAACTGTAGACAAAATACAAAGCCTTTCCTTCGGAGTCAAATGAAGACGGCAGCAGGAGCAATAACGATAACAGAAAAAAAAAATAGGACACGCATACGACAGGCTGAAATAAATCCTGTGCCCGGGTCACCAGAATCAAGCAAACTGTGACGTTCACCAAACCATCCCATCTAAACCCAGTAACAAAAAGCTGAGTCACTTCTCATAAACGTCGTGATCCACTAACAACCCATGACATCATACAGTGTGCAGGTTCACGGTCGTTCAAGAGAGATCGATGCACAGCTCTGGGTGTAAATAATGGCAACAGGTTATACCTGCTTCTTCTTGAGAGTCGTCAGACATTTCCGATTCGTTTTTTTTTTTTTTTTTTTTAAAGGAGAAAGTTATCAAACGACGCAATCATAACCTAATCTAGAATATAAATATTCGATAGACTTCATAGGCGGTCACACAAGCCGCAGAGATTATTATACTACAGATGATCGACTAGTTTTAGCTGTTAGCAAGGCCCTCCAAGCAAAGTGCTCATACAAAGAAGAGGCAGTTTGTCAACAGTCCATGTTACGTTTGAATTTCTGCCGCTGCCGTTCACAAGCGTCTATACAGCGTCCGATCCTTCACTGTGCTAAGTAACAAGTATTATATTACACCTCCACCCAGAAGAGCTGCGAGTATGTGAATATGGACAGGGTACATTGAATTATTCTCGTGTGGCAGCCGAGACAGGTGTTCTGACTCCCAGACGCGTTCTCTGTAAATTAGGTCTTCTTCTTGAGCTCTTCGAAGCGCCGTGACAGGTCGTCAAAGTCAATGTCGTCCGACGCGTTGGCGTTCGCCCCGAAGGAGGAGGCTGGGAGCGTGTCAGGAACAGAAGGAAGTTCAGGAAGGGTAGAGTTGTCGTAGATCTGAGCAGACGGGGCCGGGCCTGGAGACCATACACAGCATTTTAGACGATAATAACATCGTAATACAAGCAATAAAAGATGGTATTAGGACTGAGGACGTACCTGGGATGACCTGGGAAGGATTAGAGGGTTTGACAGACAACTCGTCAATCTTAAAAAACACATGAAAACATGTTAATAACTACTCACACATTCACCGCTGCAAATGATCTATGCTGCTAAACCGATAATGCGAAGGGTTAAAATGATGAGACGTGCATTGTGAGTCAGAACGGACCACCGTGGTTAATATTTGGAAAACCTGGGACATCATTTATGAAGGCGTGCACAGAACGATACTAAATTTGGAAGAATAACAATTTGCATGTTCTTGCAAATCAATTCTGAAACGTCCGTACACACACACACAACAAAGAAATGTCAACATTTGATAAACGCAACACTGTATTAATTGCAGTTTACTTTCAATTCAAGTGCAATATGAACAAGCACATCAAATCAATCTACAGAACAGCCATTAATATCCCTATACGTTTCAGAAGACACTAAAATTATAGAATTTCATGAAATGATAATTAATTAATTGATGCATCTGTACATTTTAATAATCAGTGAGTATTATTTTAATAATTGATAAATATGATTACAATAGAAATCTAGACACATGCTCTTCAACTGGTTTATGCATAAAAAAATGTCAGTTTTTGCCTTTATAAATTCAGAAATCCATGGATTAAATCTGGAAAAACACTGTGCATTTTATAAATGAGGCCCCCGTTGTCAATATGATTTGTCAATATTTCCATGATTAGCAGAGGATTTGTTGGGGTAAATGCTTCAAGGTGAATGTCACGAGAAGCGAAATCAAAAAAAAAAAAAAAAAAATGAAACCTTCATATTTGTTCCTCATTTGCAATAATAATGATATAAATGTCTTACTGATGATTTTCTCTTAATTCCGACAGACATATTCTTGACTAAATGTATGACATTCACCTTTTTAATATACATTTGTGTGTGTACATTTTCATACCATAGCACACACTTAAATACTTAAAAGCACTTCCCCCAAAAAAGCCATACACTCGGTGCAAGAGAGATCAGAAGGTAGTGTTTTGGATCCTTTGCAGCCCGTAGCACATGCCCGTGGAGGCTCCCTGTGTGAGATCAGAAGACTGACAACAGAGCAGGACTAACACAGCTAGTGAACTAGAATAAACTACTCTTCCCTGCATGGTGAACAGGTCGTCTCCGTCTGTCTGGAAGGGTGGGAGGAGTGGTGATCGCTTCAACTTACAGATTCATAGGTGGGCGGGCAGCTGGGCAGCTGTGGGGGCTGCCCTCCTCTCACCGGAGGCTGGAAGTTGCTAAAGCCATCATAGGTTCCAACAGGACCATTAAAGGGCTCCTGTGAAGAAGACATTATGCTGAATGGATGCTACGTCACAGCCAAACAATCTTTGGCTTTTTAGATTGCTCATAAATGAAACGAGTTAGCCATAGGACGCTCTTACAGCTCCTTTGGGCGCTGGGTAGTTGAACGCTGTGGGCATGGGCATTGGCATGGGCATGGGCATGGGCATGCCTACAGCGGGAGCCGTGAACCCTCCTCCGCCTCCTCCACCAGCTCCTGGCTTCTTGAAGTCGCTGTCCACGTCAATCAGATCGGCCTCTTCCCCCGGACACACCTCTGGCTGTGAATGATATGGACGAGGAACGTTTGAAACCAATGCTGCTTGCATAGATGAGGAAGTTTGGAAAGGAAGAGGAAACCGATTCCTACCCGAACCATGGCATCAGGTTCATAGGGAACGTTGTAGTTTTTGGCGATCTCAATGAGGTAACGCTCCACCAGTATCTTGGGAGGTGCCTCCACGCTGAGCTTGTGCATAAGCTACGGAAATAAGGCACAGTGCAATCAACGTTTACAAGGTGCGTTCACATCAATGAAGAAAATGATAAATATAACAGTAACTATAAAGTTTTAATGAATAATTGTTTGAATTCTGATTATATAAGAATAGGGATGTCCACACCACAACTATAATGATAACAACATCACTGGAATTTTTTTTTTTCTAATTGATGAGTGATAAAAATATTAACAGCCTATCAGAATCCACCTGTGCATTTAAAGCAGTAGACAACACCCACAAAAAACATTATCATGTCTCGGTGTGGATCCCAGCATACAACTGGATGGAATCAAACACTATATTGACTGCTCAAAATCGGCAGATCAGATATGATTTTCATCTAGCACTGGCTCCTCTAGACAGCGAATTGGTGCCAAAAACCTTGTTATGTAGTTTATCCCGGACTTCAGAAAGTAAGACTGAGGCAGTATGACTCGAGGCAGATCAGGACAAAAATCGAATACTTTCAGCTTTGCGAATGCCCTAATCCAAGAACGAGCAACAGCACACAGTACTACGAGTTTATTGTCATGCCCACTAAACAAACATGTTTCGTCATACCCTATCATTCACTGTTCCAATCTGGTTTGTCCTGCACAGCTTTCCATACTCTTTGCTGTATTTGGCACACAGCTGATCTGAAACCTGTGAAAGGAAGGGAAAAAAAAAAAAGGCATGAATGAACTATATTAGAACTACGTCCCAGAAACAGACTAAGAACAGATACAAACAATACCCACAATCTTGAGCTCTGCCACCTCTGACTGCAGACGAGGGGCAGCCCAGATGAGAGTGGAGACTGCTTCTTGTAGGCCAGGATCCAGTTCTCTGAAGAGAGAATAGGGAAATTGAAGAACACGGAAGAAAAAAAAAAGGTTTAAAATGATAAAACAAATGCTACTCACTTCATGGACTGTATCAAGCCAAAGCGGGTGAGCAGCAAGTCACAGTATAACTCCAGGATCTCCATGGCCTCCACCAAATAATCCTCCCTGATGATGTGCTCGACTCTGATTCTCGCACGCTCATCTTTGCCGGCCGACAAGTAGTCAGCGATTTCCTTGCGCGCCTTCTGGGCTAATTCAGCTAATTCAGATCAAGAGAGTTAAATTCTGCTCGAATCAACTAAACTCAAAACATCCAAAACGTGCAATCTGCAGACAACCGAACTTACTTTTCTTCTTCTCGAGAAGTTTGAGGCGGTTTATGACCAGCCTGAGATTGACACGAAGTCTCTCGGATTTGAAACCTCCACCAAGCATGATGGAGCTCTGTGGAGATAGGTCAAGAGTCACACATCAGGTAAAAGGGATTGAAAAGACTCAAATTAAAGGCCATTACAGTGTCCCAAGCATGTTATTAAAGCTAAAGCCCAAGCATACACACACACACACACACACACACACACACACACACACACACACACACACACACACACACAGAGATTACCATTGGAGATATGTCACCTGTTTGGTGAGTAACGTCACGGTCATATCATGACAACAGCACAAATCAGTTTTTATAAACCAGGAACCCATTAAACAGTATAAATAATAACAGCAGTCAAAAACATTGGCAGTACTTTAATAACTGATATCTGTACTTGTACTTATTTATGATAGGATCTACATAGTTTTCCCCAAAACAACTAAGAATACCCTGGGTACTTATTACCAAATATAGCAATCATAAGGAACTTTTTGCTGCTTAGCCTCTTACTTATTCAAAAACGGAGGATCATTAGTTTATTCGATTCTCTGACATATGATAACTGACTCTGTTAGTGAGAGTCACAACAGTTAACGTTAGCCAAAACAAGAGTAAAACGACATAAAACAGAATTAGAGTAAAACACAAGCAGTCACTTGCTATTACTTATATGGATGGATTCAATGAATATATACTGATCTCTAACGAACGTACAAATTATATCTTTTCGACTTGTCAGAAACCTGGCTGTTGAAACCAGGAAGAGACTCGACTAGCGGCTAGACGAGCTAATTCACGAAAGTAAACAAAACCCTTCAAGAACCTACAGATATCGACAAATCGTCAAAACGTCGTGGATATCTCACAAATACCTCACAGGGCATATAATAAATATCATATTTACGTGTCAGTTCCTCTTCAGGCGCTGGGAAAGAGTGGGTTTCGATCAGAATGGTCGGGCGACTGCTCGGTTAGCATTCACTTCCGCGTTAGACGTGACCTCACCCGTGACGTCTCAGGTCACGTGGTAGCCAGTGGAAAATCGCTTATGAGGGGAAACCCCCGTCACCAGGGCGGACACATCACATGTCTTTAATGATGTCATGTTTATGATACCACATGACTAGAAAGATAGACATGTTGGCGAGTAACACCTGAGCTCACGGAGCTTAAAACAGAGCAGATGTTTTGTCAGAGTAGACTGAAAACAATACTGTACAAATACTGTTCAATCAAAATGAACAAAATGAATTGACAACCTTCGTGTTACTTATTGACGATAAAGTGATGTTACGATGATCAGTGGAATGCAAAAAAATCAACCCATGAAGATCTGAAGTGAAACTCACACCAAAAGTCAAATAAATAAACCAATAATCATCACAGTTACTCAGTACATGCACTCCTGATGATATCTGGGCATACTCCGATCAGAGCATCAGTGAGCGCCTGGACACTTTGGGAGCTTGAGCGCATAACATCTATACAGCAGTAATATTACAATTTAAAATAATAGCTATAAAACTATCTTCTGATTTTAATATGTATGGATGGTCAACGTAAGAACGGTTTCGTGGTGGAAAATATTGATTGGTTACTTGAAAATATAAACACCTTTCTTCGGGCCTTATCTGAGAACTTGCTTAACCGTGAGAGGAAAGGTGTAAACATGGACGCTCTCACTGCCGCCATCGTTTGGAGATCAAGTGAGAAGCAGCTGTCATTAAAAGACATGATATGAAAGATAGAATCAGAAAAATTACATGATGAACATAATCATTTACACATTTAGGTATTCTGAACACTTTTCTATTCATTTGATTTGATCACTAGTCTCATATATATATATATATATATATATATATATATATATATATATATATATATATGTGTGTGTGTGTGTGTGTTATAAACAGGAATATTTTATAAAACACTGATAATATCAAGAGAAAAAAATAGCATTCTTTATTAAAAGTTCAGTTATTTAACTTAGATTTGTGAAGAAACTGTATGGGGTTTGTGGCCCAGTTAACAGCTAATTGGCTGCTTAATTGAAATCATAAAAATGTAAACTTTAATTTAAAAGGTAAAACTTTTAAAAGTAAAAGACTGCAAAAAAAGAGAAAATATTTTAACTTTTACAGACATTATTGTGATCATTAACTGACTTCAGACAACTGTGAAAATTATTAATAGTGGTATTATTTAAATATCACACACAATCTGAAAGATCCAAACAGCAATGCAAATTGCTGTCCTTCACTAAATGTAAAATTGCATGACAAAAACAGTTTTATTGGTATAATAGATCCACATAGATCGCTAGTCTTCATTTGTCAGCTATAAACAGGATTAATTTGTAAAATATTGCTATATAATATCAAAAGAAAAAAATGCTTGTTTAGGGTTTCTCAAACAGAGATTTTGTGAAGTAAAAAAAAAAAAGTTAAAACACTTAAACATTAAAAAAAGGAAACTATTAGTATTTTATTTTTTCACATGCATGTTATTGTGATTATTAACTGATATCAGACAATCATTAATAGTGAAATTATTTAAATATTACGTCAGGGGTAAGTATTTCATATTTGGCATCTTATGGGGTTCAGCTGAAAAAATATAAATAAATAAATAAATAAAGTTTAAGCCTGGTACAGTAAACAGTTTATTTCCATTTCAAACATGTAACAGAAGCTAAAACAATGACAAAAACAGTTCCCTCGCTCTGTCAGGTTTGGTTCAGTTCTAGCTCTGCTTGACGGACATAAAAAAAAAAAAAACACACAAAACAGCAGAAAGATAGGAATGTGATGTGACAAAACTCCACATGAGGAATTGAGATGAGCTACCATTCCACAGAAACCAATCACATTCCAACATTATTAAGAGTAGACTTTTCCCAAGCGATCCCGACGTCATCAAGTGCTCTTCATTCCACTCCGAGGAGATAAAACTATGATATTGAGTGGAGGTTTTAGCACCCCTCAGCGAATCGCCATACGGTGGGGTCAAGTAAGCTTTTATGCTTTAGTCACAAGACTACAGTAATGAGAGGCACGAGACGCACCCGCTAAGTGGACAGGCGATGGCTCTCAGGTGACCATTAACGGATACCATACTAAATCTTAAACTTCATTCAAACATACAGTTGAGACATACAAACCACGGACAGAGTCTCCCAGCAACATCTGTGCATAGAGTTGGGATTCCTAACCAATACAAAAATCAACATACAAAGTCACGACAAACTGAAAAATTTACCATTCACCAACCGAATGCTCAACATACTCCAACACCAAGACGTCGTCTTCGCTGGGAAAAGACGCGGGGGCCGAACCGGCCACGCTATGAGATGAGGTCCTGCGTGTCAAAAAAACGGCTTTGGGGGGGCGAAATGCTAGGACGAGTCTTCATTGGCGTCCGGAGCAGTGCCGTTACTGGCCAGCAGAGGCGCTTGTGGCGAAATGGAGATCTTGTATGGCAGAGTGTCTTTGGTGAGCATCTTTTTGGTGGCGGTGACGAGGCGGGAGTAATTGTCCCGGTTGTACTCGGAGCTGTGCGGCTGCGTGTGCAGTAAAGGCGGGTTGTCCCGGGCCGTGCGCGAGAGGAAGAGCGGAGGACGCCGTTGCCGCTCTCCGTCTTTAAGCGAGTCCGGCAGCGGCTTGTATTTGCTCTCCGGCAGCAGCATGATGCACAGGACCGAGAGAACGGCGAAGGAGGCGAAGATTACGTGATGCAAGAAATAGCCGCCGTTATTTTGCAGCTCCATCAGAGAGGAAGCAGCCATTCCCACGCAGCCTGCGGCCATGATCAGACCCAGCGTGCCACCGCTGAGAGAGACACACAGATCACAACACCGTTTACCATAAGAAGAGATAATTATGCTTTTTATAATAAAATTGTATTTATATGATCAAACATACAGTAAGAGTCATATTTTAGTAATATTATCATTTAAAAGCAGGACATGATCCTTCAGAAATCATTGCAATATGCTGATATATAGCTCGGTTTTCATGTTAAATATTAACTATTCATTATTAGCAATCGCTCTGATTCTTATCAATCAAAAAAACATGAAAACCTTTCATTTTAGACAGAAACCTCTTGTAACATTTCAATTTTGATCAATTTAATGCATACTTGCAAAATAAAACAATTTCCCCGAGCACTGATAAGAAATGATTGAATATTTGAATGATTTCTTGAATATCATGTGACGCTGAAGACTGGAGTACGGCTTCTTAATATTTCATCAAAGTGGTTGAGGATCTTACCGTTTTACTGTAACTTTTGATCAACTTTGAAACCCATTCTGCTGAACATTGCTTGGTGGAAGAATAAATGAATTTACTTTTTTCTTTTGTTTTATGAATTAAGCAATTATCTTTTATAGCGAGCGTGGCAAACCCGGTTGAATCTTCAGACCTAGTTTGTTCAACTAGTTTTGTGTGACATGCAACAGATGCATGAGGTTTTGAGATTGAGATTACCGGACAACAGTTGGCATGACTTCACTGCCAAAGAACACGCTGAGCATGGCCAAAGCCTGAGACGAAAGGAGACCCACAACAGACAGAACCAGAACAAACCCTCCATGCAGGTCTGAAAGGAGACGGCAGAAGCAGAGTCAGTATTTCAAAAGCTAAACAAAAAAAACAGGGATGCAAAGGCTTTCCACATCACTTCTGTGATTGGATTTTCAATAAATGCAATCGTTTTTTCGATTTTAAGTTACAAAGGCAATCTAGTTTTAGTTAGTCACTGTGAAGAGGAGCTTACATTGCGTGAGGGCCAGCAGCAGCAGTGAAGACAGACCCGTGACAATGGCTGCCAGCAGCAGCATCCCCCTGCGGCCAAAGCGGTCCACAGACACACACAGGAAGATGCAGGCCAGAGCTCCGGTCAGCACGCGCAGGAAATAGCTGAAGTAGAAGTGTGGCGAGTAGATATGCAGGTTACGCGTGAAGCAGTACTGGATTCCTGTGCCGATGAAGCTGAGGACGACAAGGAGAACACTTTACAAACTTTGGTTAATGCATTAACTGTGAGCGAGAAGTGCATATTTTTTATTAAAAAAAAATAAAAAATAAACAAAACAACAACAAAAACGGTTTACTTTTAGTTTCAGCTCAAGTCCATTAAACAATATTAATCCATAAAACTGTCCATTTTAATAATAAATGATATACAAATATGCAAAATATAAAATGTACAAGATAGCAAAAATACAATATATACTATAGACTATATATTTATTATTACAAGTATACCCAGTAGCATAAGATTTGCTTAAAATGCAAGTCAAAATCAAAACTAGCATTTCCCAAATAATAGAATGCTAAAAATGTGCTCGGATAATGAGTTTGTACTATTTAGGTTAATATTCTGACTACAAAATGGAGGTGTTTGTGCCAGTTCACAAATTTCCAATTGTTTAAAAACAGTGATTAATGTTTAGATCTAGATTTCCACAAAGGTTTTTAATATTGCATACTTAAATGTGTAATAGAAGCCACATTTTCTAGGGTAACTTACAGAGTGAAGCCCAAGATGAGGCAGTTCTTCCAGATGACTCTGGTTTGACGCAACTCTACTACGTGATGATATTCTGGCTGAGTGTCTTCAGGGAATACCTCATCTATCTCTACAGAAACAAACAGACAATATAAAGTGGATGGTTAAAGAGTGAAGGAATAACTGACCAGCACATTCCAAACTAAAAATTCGGGCTCAATTCCTTTCGATTAAACACTCTAAATGGCTCTATTCACTACCTATGATGGGCCTTGATTTGTTGTAATGTAATTCAGCCAGTGAGCTGGAATAACATTACTGCATGAAGGAAAAAAAAACTGGAAAAACAGCAGTCTTGTCAAGGGACCATAGCTGCTCTCATGTGCTAAATGCTTCCTTTTATTTGAGGCTGTGAAAAGTATAAATCACACCATGACAGCTCTACTGATTGACCAAACAGTGTTCTATTAACTAAGCCTTAAATATCTCTCAGGCCATGGGTTCTCAAAACTACTTTCTGAAGAACATGACAATTATTGCTGATCCTGGATCAACATTACGGTCCAAAAAAATAGACTTATCCCAGTTCCCTTCCTTAAACCTAACCCTACCCCAAATGTATTCCTAAAATCAGTGGGAAATGATGGCCGATTAACGATTGTAGAATCACCAACCCTGAGCATAAACCTAAAAACTTATTTCCTGAAAAAGAATCCCTCAAATCTGATTGGTTGATTGGAATTGTTAATCCAGGAACTTCTTGTACTTGGTGAAATCCTATAGGTGAAACCCTATAGGTCTGTCCCGGTACCCATGCTTGCAATCTTAGCTACTTAAGAGAGTGTGAACAGGAACTAAATGCACAAGACTGTCCTGTGTCTGATAAATACCACGGCTCAGAGCCATTTATGCATACTAAATCCACACTAAATTTGAAATTTGTCAAAATCAAAGTACTGGAAGGCAAAATGGTAAATGAAGTTGGTTTCACTTTATTTTGATTGTCCCTTTAACACATTCTGTTAAATAAAAGTAAAGTTGCACCTACATACCTCCTAACTCTCACAATAATAGAGTGTTAGTAGACTGGTAGGGTTTGGGTTAGAATATGTTGACATGTTCTTGAAAAGCTACCTATAGTCAGTAGAATGGCAGTTGGGAGATGATCATAATACAGAGTTAACAGATATTGATCAGACGGTCTACTAATACTCTAATGAAAGTTAGTTGACATGTAGTCATTCTATTAATTTGTGGTCACAAATTTGGTTTTTGACATTTTGTTTTGTAAATAATTGAATCCAGCACTTATTAAAACAGTTCTCAAATCAGTAGTTTATGTTTGTAAGGCTGAGATCTTTACCTGCCAGCAGTGTTTCAGTGGGGTAGAGCTCATCGCTAACACACATGCCATTTCGTGCTGAAAAAGACTGGAGACATTTCTTAGCTTGAGGAATCTGAGATGTGGCCATGAGCCAACGGGGAGATTCCGGGAACACTGAAGCACAGCTGTTGCCACATTCGCAACACACACACACACACACACACACACACACATTACTTACGATCATGTTATTAGAGGTGCTTGGTCTTAATGTTGGTAATCCTATGGGCTTGATGTAAATATTATAATAGCTTTTTGAGTCAAAGAACAATACACTGATTGTTCTGTAAAGGCTTACTCATAAAAGGAAGACTCATTTTATCATAGGGTTACCTGTTACCTGAACTCGGATTTAATGGTTATTAAAAATCATGAGCTTAATATAGACTAATTTTCAGCCAAATCTTTAAAGTGAATTGAAATGTTGTGGGTGACTGAGGGGCATGAAGAATACACTCGGTGACAGCATTTATCTGACTCACCACCAATAGGAAAGTAGTAGCAGCAAGGGCAGTGTGGCAACAGCCTGAAGTATAGGCCAATCACTGCAAAGCACGGCTAGTCCTGGCAACAAAAGCTCTGCAAACACGGCAAAGAAGCCGCTGACCATGGACACCATAAGTCTGTGAGGAGGGTCACACCATTCAAGCCCTAAAGCATGGAGAAAATAACAAAGAGGAATGAAATGAGAGAAAAAACGTAATCAGAATGAATTTGGTGTGTCAAAAGGAAGTGGTGACCTTAACTCTAGGAAAAAGTCAGTCTCTTCCTACAGACGCCTGCATAACAGGAAGTCCCAGTGTTCTCTATCCAATTATTGTTCCTAAAATCTTGCAACACAATAGACCAATGAAACTACTCTTCACTCTCTTTCCAAACTGTCCATCTTGGATCATAAAATAATACAATATTTTAAAACGAATTTACCAAGACATTTTCACACACACATAATGCCGATTTGGTGCTCAAGTATCTTGCAATACAGCTAAATCATTTTGTACAACCATAATCATTTTAATTCTTGGTAAATAGAAAGTTTAATAAAAAGAAATCGCTTGTAACATTATACGTATCTTTACCGCCACTTCTGACAAACTGAATGTGTCCTTAATGAATCGTTAAAATTCACGTTGGTGTATCACAATTTTCACAAAAATATTAAGCATAAAATTTGTGTTTGCTGTCTTTCGTTTTAATCAAATAAACGATTTTTGCCAGTAGTTTACACGTTATCAAAACTAAAAGTGAAGGAGACGCATCAAGTGGCCAGTGTACGTGGAAAAGAGTCTTATTCTGAAATGTGAACAAAAGTAATGATACAGAATGAGTAGGTGTGCATTTGACTGGTCATGTATATAAGCAGAAAAGATTGTGCACTTCCCCCAGTTCCTCATACCCAGTACCACCCACACTTTCCCCCCCAGGAGAACACTAAAGGGGTTTGCGTGCTGGAAAGAGCCCTCTGGCTAACAGTCAACATGCACATAGCATCATGTAACAATCACAGGAAATGCGGGACAAAAACACGGACCTCTTCACAATGGAAAGGACAGAAAGTCGATCTCGTCCGTTCTTCAGAATGCTTCATGTCTACCCTCTCGCTTGTGCAATAAGACAAAAACACAGAAAAAAAAAAAAAGAACGGTAGACAAACCCCCTGAACTTTCCTCGATTGATTACAGAGAGAGTGACGTAACAGAGAGAGTTCCAAGGTTTTGAGCCGCCTGTTCGTGAGATAGAAACGGAATGCCGTTCCCCGCTGTTCCCTGTCAATCGCTTCACCCCTCCTCTGCAGATGGAGAAACCCCCTCGGAACCTTCCAGAAAGCCTCCTGTTGCTATTCGAAACCCAACGTCTAGCAATAACAAAGTCACTCCTTATCAGAAGTGCACTTCTGAGCAAGTCTGAAGGCTGAATCTCACCGAAGCTTTCAGGAACGTCATTACATCATATGAACAGGCACATGCACACTTGTTTTTTTTCCTGTTCTTCACTTTATTCATGAAATGTAATTAGCAAGCAACGATATTCGAAGATAAATTCAGATAAATGCATCTAAATTTGTATATAATGTACTAACAATTAATTAAATTTGAAAATTAAACTCAAACGGAGATTTTCAATAGAATGAATGAGTATTTTGTGTGATTTATTGCGTTGCAATACTATCAATTAGACCTTCTGCTGTGCTGGTAGACAGATTTCTATTTGTTTTGGTCTTGATTTCAATACTTTTTCACCTTTTTTTGTGTCTAGTAAAATCTAGTCAAGATCAACTTGTTCCTAGACAAACATGTACCTTACAAAACCAGCCCAATGTCACTGTATCACTTCACATATCACGAGGTGGCTAATTTGTATGAATTCGTACAACCACAAAGTTTTTTCCCAAACCGTTTGTATTTTACGAGTTGCAAATTTGTACGAGTGAGATCGTACGGCTTGGCCGTGAGACCGTGTTGTACAAAACCACCTGTGCATGCGCAGCAGACACTTTGCGTCTTATCAAAATCTTATCAGTTGCACGCTCGAAGAGAGGTCAAACGACGGAGTGTACTTGCTTGCAATGTAAGACGACAAAAACACTCCGGCTAACGTCGAGCCCTGGCAGAGCCGAAGAAACGGGAACGCAGAAGGGCTGTTGGAGAGACAAGTCATGATTCCCAGCAAGCCAGAGAGAACCACGGACAGCAGCAGAGCACAGCGACGACCCAGCCTGAGAAAACACACGCAAACACACACAGAGCATCACAACACACGTTTGTGGAAAGCCGGAATTATTCCGCTCGGACACCTGCGATCTTCGGGTGTCCCTAATAATCACGTCTTTTAAAAGAAAGTGCAAAAATGTTCTAGCATCGTTCATTTGCAGGAGTCACCGGGTTTGATATTTAACATCTAAAAGCTCGTGCGTTTTAAGAACAAACATTTGATCGCATTTAGAAGGCAATTAATGCAATATGGAGGAACAATACTCACCAGTCACATATAGTGCCAAGGAGTATATAGCCCAGGATCCAGCCTGTCATAAAACATATGTGTTGGAGTGGAATCTTCCAGTAGTCGGCACACACCAAGTCCCACTGTGAGCAAGCAGAGGAAAGACAAGACACTTTGAAGCAGAACGTCTAACAAAAATAATTCTGGGGAAACCAAACCAAACCAAACCAAACCACTGTACACTGGCACAGTTCTAGCTTGTTTTCCAGCCCAAGGTGCTCTACCAAGTTAGTCAGCTGATCTATAATGACTATAAACAACCGGCATTAAAAACAACAAAAAAGAAGAAGCTAAAAACCATGTAAAACCAGCTATAACTGTTTAAGTCGGACCTTAACAGTCTAAAAATAAGTCTTTTATCACGTTTCACTACACTGACGAAAATTTAACAACTACTTTAATTCTTTTGGATTACAATTTTTACATTTTCCCGCTAACACAAACCAGAAACCCGAGGTAGGCTGAGGATGTGTAAACGCTCCTTTCGTTCCTATTATATAATCAGCATCTATTATTACATTACATCTAATGAGAAGCCATGCTGCTCTAGTTTTACAAACTTTCTCTACATCAAGCCGCTTACAGACAGATCTTCCTAAAAAAAGATCCTCATAAAAATCTTTTTTTTTTTTCCTAAAAATGGAAAAGGAAACATATTGCTAGTCAAGGCCACACAGAAAGCTCCAGCTAAGAACCTCCCGTGGAACAGGAACCCAACAAGGACTTATTCATTGCGGTTCCCCGGGCTTTTAATGATGGGGAGCTTTTTCCAACTGACGACTTCACTGTAATGAGATCTAAATCACAATATTCCTAACCATATGGTTGGCCAAAAAGGAGCTGTTCTTTTGAACATGTAGGCAGTGGACGACAAAGGGAGTCATAAGGGAGAATTTTGTGAAATTGATATTTATACATCACATGACAGCTGAATAAATAAGAGAATACAATAAAACGAGGATAAAATCTCCTTTAAAGTTTCGTGGTCCACGGTCACATATGGTAGCCTTTTATCTGTATCCTTATGAGACAAGGATTATCTCCAAAACACGATGATGATCAGCCTAGCATTCAGTTTTCATAGGAGGACGTGATTGTTTAAATCTAGGAGGTTTGTGGAGGCACACACATCGACTAGCCATCAAAATGAGGACACTTGTTATTTTTTGTCATACGGTCAGTTATAAATGCTAAGCTCTAACCCAGACCCCTGAGAGAAAAAAAAAGCGTTTGATACATTTTTAAAACAACTTATATTGGTTTTTGTAACACACGACGACGTCACGAAAATATCGGGGGATTTTGTCGAGTTTATATCACTTTCAGCTACAAACGCGCCTCCAAAACAGTCGCCCTCAAACACAGTATCAGGGCTAGTAACGTTAGTGAGTAACGTTGAGGGCCGTTACTGTTCTAAAATTACATCTATAAAATAAAAGTCGTACTAATTAATACATAAAACGCGAAACGAACGTACAACTACCCGCTCGACTCGACTATCTGATACACAAGTAGCACAAAGCCAGCGGTTTTAGACCACTCTGGGTCGCTGTGTTTCTTCGTACTAACCTCGGTCACTAAATTGTTGTGGAGACCCGCGGGTTTGCCGTACTCCCATCCTCTAGTGCACCGCACCACCTCTCTGGGCACGTCCTCGCTGTAGTCGCTTACGTTCACAGGGTACTTGTAAAGTTCGCAGTGACTGAACCCCGACCCCTTCAGCCACGGGACGGTGAGGTTGAGGTACGCTCGCCTGGAGAGGTTTCCGAGCAGAGCGGACGGCGGGAGTAACGCCGGGTCGGGTCTGCAGTGGT